>NC_069660.1:271784362-272101362 GCF_027244095.1 Hemicordylus capensis
TCCAAAGTATCTGAAGAACTGTCCTTCGCACAGAAGAAACGGCCCACAGCTAGAGGCCTGCTCTATGTCTTGCCATGGACAGAGGTGCAGTTGGTGGTGAATCCAAAGACAAGGCATTCTCTGTGATCATTCATCCTGATTTCTTTGCCTTCAGTATCGAATGGTCCCTACACTCTAGTATTTTGTCATGGTGTTGCAATATTTTTATTATTATTAATACTTATATACTGCTTTTCAACTACAAAGAAGTTCATTTTTATTCATATGGACATTTGTCCTATCTCCATGGTTTTAATGACTTTGCTGCTGTGCTTTGTTTTCTGTTTTTCTGATGTGGTTTTTTTAATGCCATTTTACCATTTGTTATTGTTTCTATCATTTTAGATTATGGAAAAGCAGACAAATGTTAGATACAAACAAGCAAACAAGCAAACAAACAAACAAACAAACAAACAAACAAATAAATACAGAAGTGTGAACCCAGTTACAAGTTTAATATAAAAATGTATACCATCAAATAAAACAGCATTTGTGGGAGAAAGACTAAATGGTGCCCAGTTCTTTTAAGACCACTCTGTTCTGCCCATTGTGCATGCATCCAATACAGCCTACCAGTAACACAACCTTGGGCTTTCATAATGTGTAGAAAGATATATTTTCAAACAGATTTTGGAAAGAAAATAAAGCATTTATTTTAATATATATAACATAACATATACGTGGGAAATATTAGCATCATTATATTTTGCTGTGTAAAAGCAGAAATGCTTTCTTTCTTTAAAATATTTATACCCCACTCCTCCAGTACACTACTGCTCAGGATGGCTCACAACAATAAAACAGATACAATATACAATAAAAGTAATAAAATTAACCAAATTGAGTAAATAAGTTTAAAAGTCAGGTTAAAAACCACGATCAGTACTAAGTTCAAATTAAAAGTTATTTTAAAAGTTGAAAACTAAGACTTATGAAATAAAAACCAAAGAACCTACCAGATATAACCAATGATGGAGCATTAAAAAGCCTCCTTAAAAAGGTGTTTTTTCAGTTGTTTATACTCATTATGATCAGTATGTTGTATGTTATGCTGGCCGAAGACCGAAATAAAACATATCTATCTGACCAGTACAACCTTCTTAAAAGAAGAACATTTTCCATATGTTTAAAATAGATCTATTGAGAAAGTTGTTTTATACTTGTGACCACATGGTCAGATGCCCGAGAGTTATCATTACTTGCCAGTGTCATAGAAAACATTAGACATGATTAGCTGCAGGTATCAATGCCAGATGATACCAGAGTAAAGTCCTTTTTTTATATTTCATCTTATAATTGTATTTGCAAGTTAATGTTTGAAGTGTCAGTCTTTGTAAAATTAGCTCATCTTGTTATGATTTAGGGCTTTGATGTGAGTGAGAGGCTTCAATTGCAATGCATAGTCACATCTGAGAGTAAACTGCATAGACAAAGAGACTTACAAGACTAGTAAATCAAATACTGCAAACTGTCTGTGTGGATTATGAAGGACTATTTGCATAACTTTGAAGTATTTATACTGATGAAATTACAATAATTAAAATCATTGCTGTGTCAATTGCTAGATGCCACAAGGCATAGCAATTACTAGCATGCAAATCAGACTTTGTGTAAGCATTTTAAAGAATAATTACCTTATTTGATTCAGATGTGCCTGAAAGGCATTAAGAATCATTTCAGCTATTTTGACTTCAACCATTTCTAGGCCTTAGTACAATATTGTTATTGTTATTGACGATAATGGCTTTCTGTAAGTGTGTATAGATCTTTCCTTGATAATTTGGATTTTAAAACATCATGCTGTTAGTGAACATCTTTTTTGGAAGCAAGTCGAATACAGTACATTTATCTCCCTGATTTCAGATATGAGTTGCTGTTGATCTCAGATTTGACTTGCGGATCATATTGGGACAAACCAGGAACATTTGAACTTTATTTGACTTGTACTATATTCAGTCACTTTCACAGATGGTACTGTGTGCAGTCTGATCCTTCTGTTTAGTCAAAAGAAAGTACTACTGTGTTGAATGGGGCTTACTCCAAAATAAGTGCACATAGGGGATGGCAGGCTTAATTATTATAGACAGCTCTAGATTAAACATAGGGGGTCTTATGTTTAATCCTCACATATGGTGGTCTCTACATCTGTGACTCCCCATTTCATCTCCATCCACATCTTCACAGGTTCACTGGAAAATATATATATATATATATATATATATATATATATATATATATATATATTTATTCATTCATTCATTCATTCATTCAATTTCTATACCACCCTTCCAAAAATGGCTCAGGGCAGTTTACACAGAGAAATAAATAAATAAACAAACAAACAAACAAACAAATAAATAAGATGGATCCCTGTCCCCAAAGGGCTCGCAATCTAAAAAGAAACATGAAATCGACACCAGCAACAGTCTCTGGAGCTACTGTGCTGGGGGTGTATAGGGCCAGTTACTCTCCCCCGGCTAAATCAAGAGAATAACCACGTCAAAAGGTGCTTCTTTGCCAAGTTAGCAGGGGTTAGCAGGGAATAATCATGCAGACATTCCTTCTGCCCCACTAATACTACCATGTAAAATGGTGTGCACTGTTTTATCCTTCCCTATGCCCTGTTAGTCTATTTTTATACTGAATTTCCCTAGGTCTGGGACACAAATACTGTTCATAAAGTATTGTTCATAAACAATAAAGTAGTAAATGGAGGTGTGAACAAATGGTTTGGCACAAAACCAGTTCGCCTCAAACCGGGCTCCTTCAGAGGTTCAATCATGAACCAAACGGTTCATTCTGTGACCGAACCGAACCATGCCTGGTTTCAGAGGACTGGTTCAGAGCCGAATGTGCACTGGGGCGGGGGAGTGTGCTGCCCTTGCTGCTGCTCGCCCCCCTGGCGCATTCCAAAGCTAAAGCATGGACACTCCTCCCTCCTTTACCAAGCTGCCCGCTTGGCGGAGGCTTGGTTTTGGTCTCCGCATATGCACAGATGCCAAAACCGAGCCGTGGAGGCTTGGTAAAGGAGGTTGTGTGCTTTAGCAATCGGCTCCACTGGTGGGGGGGGGGGAGCAGTGGTGAGGGCAGCATGCTTAATGGGTAAGCAGACCCTTTCACTACCTCTCTTGCTGCCGCCCCCCGCTGCCCCTTCACAGAAGCCCGGTCTCACAAGCACTTATAGTTAACCCAGCCATGGTTAAACATTTAATTTCATCAGTTTATATGCTGATTTATAAATTGCCCATAAAAGAAAGATATGAAGAAGCCATAAATAGAATGAATAGGCTTGTATAAAACATTTTCAAATCTGAACAAAATACAGCAAAAGTCCACGGCCCAAATAAATAGATAAGTAACGACACATTAAAATGAGAACACTTGAAATTACAAGAAATGAAGGCCTAGCTGTGCTCTTTAAAAGGCTGCTGCCCTGACTTGCATCAAAGCTTGGAAAGAAAGTTCTGTAGTTTGGGTTTCCACACATAGGCCTACTAGACTTCCCCCTCTCAGTGGTGGCTGCTGCAAACAAGGTGGGGGTGGTGGAAAATGAGTCACAGGTATGATGCTCGATGCTCCCATTCTACCGCAACCCAGTTACCCCTTTCCCTCTCTCGTCTCACCCTTCTCCAGTCCCAGCAGATTGGTAATTCACCCTGTCGGGGACTGAATTCCCCAACCACTGGAAAATGAACCTAATAAAGTGTGTTTTCCCTTCCATGAGCAGTGGGAAGCTCAGAACCTGGGAGATAGTTCCTGTCAATTAAATTCTGCTCAGATTCCCATTTGATCGGAACCCTGCTCTGCAGTATACGGCGCATAATGATTAATCCAGGTGTGGTTGCTAAATCCTTTTACAGTATGCTCATGTTTGGTCTAGATCATATATTATCTAAATTCCTTCATACTTAGCTTTGCTACAGTAAAACCATACAAACCCAAAGTTTGTTTTCAGATCAAATTAAATTATGTGGCTTCTCTGGAGCTTATAGCTTGTTCAGAGTACAGAAGCATCTCTGCTTGCTTGCTTGCTGTATCCTGATCATATTACAGTCAGTGGGCCTTGTTGGCGGACTATCAAATAGTGGGCACTTAGTGTGCTTAATACATGTTAAATAGTAGTGCTAGTAAATTCATGTGAAGTAAGCACTGTTGATCTTGAATGATTCAACCCTTTTTTTCGGCCTGATTGTGTTCATAAAGATACCCGGTGCTTAATGATCTGAAAACCACATGTAAAACAGTTCACTTGCGCTGTTTTATGTATATTTGGGCCTCTCTCCATTATTTAGGATCGAAACTTGTGCTGTCCTTCCAGATGTCTATTTCATTCCCTATTTTTATACAATACAAAGTTTGAAAACCAATTTTAAAGCTTTTAACTAGGTTCTTTGTTGTCCTTGCTCTTTTTATTTGATGGTATGTTTTATAGGACCTTGTGGTCAGTGTTCTAAAATTATTATCAGTGTGCTGGATTAGATACTGATCTGTAACCGCTTTGAGAATTTTTGTTGATAAGTGATATTAAAATATTCATAGTAATAATATATGCAGAACTAGTGCACTAGTAACAGTATATTCAAACATCTATGCATGTTGCCTATCATCCCATTTCCCCCCTATGAATGGAAGAGCATTGTCAACTTATAGACCATCTGAAGATGGACAAAAGATGGTAGAATGTCATTTTCCTTGCCTTTCAATCAACCATGTTATAACTCCAGATCTGCTTTTGCTTAATTTGTATATGAATAATTTTTAACAGTATTGCACAGGGTGGTGGGCAATCCCCACCACCGGCTCCCACATTTGTATGGTGTCAGCTTTATCATATGCAGCATCATCCATTGCAATTGCTTGAGTTAGTGGCTTTGGGGTGAGGGAGGCAGATCTATGGGTCTGCTTTTTACTTTGTATTCAGCAGGTTTCTACACATGGTATACTTGGCCAGGATACAGGGGTGAAGCTATAATTGAGCAAAAGGGTTCAAAGAACACGGGCCCCCAGCTTCTGAGGGCCCTCCAGCTCCACCCCTCCCTATTACCTTCATTATGTCCCTCACTCTAGGGGGGCTGCCAGAGAGAGGGATGAACATGGGCCCCCTTTCCCCTAGCTACGCCCCTGCCAGGATATATCAATCGTATACTTTTCCTGTGGGCCGAAGCCAATTGTTGGATAGCGTAAAAAAAGAAGAAGAACTCGGCATGCTCCCAAACCACAGCCAAGAGCACAAAGAAACTTTTCCCTTCCATTCAATGGGATCTAGATTCGAGCATGTCCAGTGTAACCCTGCCCCGCATGACAAAGCTTTGACCCAAGGAATGTGAATGACTAATTCCTTCCTGCAAGTCTGCCTATAAGCTTATTTATCTATCATTCCTTCGTTCATTGTCATTCATTCAGTATCTTGAAGATTCTGCAGAAGATTCTGCAGAAATATTCTGGAGGCCCGGATGCATTCACCCAGCCTCCAGAACGTTGTGTTGCAAGGAGCAGTACTGCTCATGTGGGCTCGGCATCCCTCAAAAGAAGGAATATCATCTGGGAGGAAGGTCGGTTCAAACCTGCCTTCCTCCCAACCTCCCTGCCCCATGTGACAGTCATGTGAATGACCTTAATATATTCAGTGAAGCCTTATTAGCTCAAGATAATGTTCAAGGAAATTTGGTAAAGATAATTTATTAACTCTGCTGTGACCTGAGTTTTCTGTATTTTGGTCCCAAAGGGACTAGAGATGTTTGTGCATGTAAATTACTTGTTAAACCCAATTATTTGTTAATCCCAATGGCCTCTGTGGGGTTGACTTGGCAAAATCTTAGGTCTACTTTGAGTTAAGAACACAGAAGCAGAAACATCTCATTATGCTCAATTTTCTTGGAGAAATAATGGTACATTCCATGAAAGAACAACCAAGTTCTTGTGGTTTCTGAGAGAAAATACAACATTTAACAACCATTTTCGGGGGTGGGGAAACAACTATTCAGAGATATGCTTTATGTACATGAACAGACTTATTGCATTCACTGATGGAACTCAAAAACTTCAAATGTCCTTAAAGTGCTTGTAAGATGTAAGTTGTTATTCCTCTCTAGGTTCCCTGTAAGGAAAAATAAATGCATTATACTTGAATGTTTGTAAGCCAAACTGTGTTTTGTTGTCTTAGCAACAAGTAATGATGACACCTGTTTTGTTACATGGAAATGAAAGCTGTTGGCATGTTCAGAAAGGCTCACTGTTAATCGCTAGTTGCTGTTTTTGGAATCAGAGAATAAGAGCTTTCATTTCAAGAAGAGCAACAGAAAAGTTCACCATTGTGACAATCCACTGTATATCCACATAGACACACACACAGGTTGTTCTCACAACCCTAACAGGGGCAGGGAGGGCAGGCGGGGTGGAAGCCAGGGTTGAACTTACCTTCCCCCCAGATGATGGATGGAGTCTTCTTCAGAGGTTGTAGCACACCCACATGATCCATGCTGCTTCTCACAGCACTGATCTCTGGAGGCCAGGAAAACAAGTCCCGACCTCCAGGAATCCCATAATGCACTACATGATGAGTGGTGCATGGATGATTCCCCCATGAGTCGGGTGATCTAGGAATCTGACTGTGTGTACTTGGGCTGCATGAAGCCTGAACATCCACATGATCCCTCTTGTTCCCTTTAACCCAGGTTAAAGCCTCGGGTAAATTTCCAGGCTTGCAGGGGAGGCAGCTTCAGGATTGGCCTCGATCCCAGTGCTGCACATGTGCAGCCCAACCCAGTTTTGGGCTGCCTTACCTGGGTTGGGCTGCTGGTGTGTACAGCCTCTCAGTGTCTTGGCTGGCTCATGTTACCGGTGCATGAACATGGAAGCTATCTATGCACCATGAGGTGTAGACTCACCATATCTGTCATCACACATAGGAAGTAATATGTGAATTCCTTGTATGTGTTTATAGTCTGTATGTCCTGTTTTTCATAAAGCTTGTACATCTTTACTATTTGAGGTGGTAGATTTGCAAGATTTGGGATATTTATTATTTGGCATACGGATTGTGTGCATGTGCCTGATGACAACATGATTCCTGTACGTGGTGAAGAATATATGCAAAGATGGATGCCACTGTACATAATGCTGTTATAACTTGCATTTTGGGTGGTATATAAATGTATTAAATAAATAAATAAATAAATAAATAAATAAATAAATAAATAAATGTGCAAAGATATCTCAAACTTACATAGGAAGAACACCACGTCATATGAAAAAAACTTACAATTTTATAGTAGATCCTAGAGCAACTAACTGAAGCAATTGCCATCTTATAGTTTCCTCCAGAGAGACTTCTTGTTCCCAGACTCCTCTAGGAGGCCAATAACACCTTCCTACAATCTGCAGTATCCTGACATCCCCTTGAACTGGCCCCGCTGAGTGCTTGCTGCTACTAGACTCGCTGGCTATGCTATTTTGGGGTGCTTCAATGTACCTCACAAACCAGAAACATAGCCATTTTCCTAACCTACTTGGAAAAGAAGCGTAGTCGTCGTCGTCATCATCATCATCATCCATAATCATAATATTTTATAACACCTGATCTGTACATCTCTAGGTGGTATACAAAGTTTAAAACAATAGTAATTGATTAAAATCCACAGAACACAATAACAACAATCACATAAAACAATTATTAAAACAAATTATTAAAATTACTTCTAATTAGAAGCCTGCAAGAACAAGTGTGCCTTGAGGGGCTTCCGGAAAACAAGCAGAGAAGATACTCTTATTTCAGTGGGAAGCATATTCCAAAGCCCTGGGGCATTCATGGAGAAAGTCCAGTCCTGAATAGCCACCAGTTGAGCTGGCGGCAACTGTAACTAGATCTCTCCAGAAGATTGCAACAGATGGCAGGGTTCATGACAAATAAAGCACTCTCTTAAAAACCCTGGGCCCAAGCCATTAAGGGCTTTATAGATAATAACCAAGACTTTATATTTTGTGTGAAAACATAGCAGCAGCCAGTGCAGTTCTTTTAAAACCGATGTTATTTGGTCCCTTCATGTTGTCCCGGAGACCAATCTGGCTCCCGCATTCTGTACCAATTGTAGATTCCAGGCTACGTACAAAGGCAGCCCCACATAGAGTGCATTACAGTAGTCAAGCCTGAAGGTTACCAGCATATGTACTACTGTCTTAAGGACATGTACCTCCAGAAATGGACATAGCTGACGTATCAGCCGAAGCTGATAAAAGGTGTTCCTGGCCACTGCCTCAGCCCCAGAAACCAGGGAGAGCTTTGGGTCCAGGAGCACTTCCAAGCTACACACCTGATCTTTCAGGGTGTGTGCAACCCCATCCAGAACAGGCAGATCTAAACCATCTCTCAGGTCCCGACTCCCCACTGTCAGTACCTCTGTCTTATTTGGATTCAACTTCAGCTTGTTTTCCCTCATCCAGCCCATTGCTACCTCCAGGAGTTTAGGGAAGATATGCCATTTCCTGATGAGGTCAGCACGGAGAAGTAGATCTGGGTGTCATCAGCATATTGATGATTACACCCTGCACCAAGCCTCCTGATAATCTCTCCCATTGGTTAGAGTGCTGGACTAGGACCAGGGAGACTAGAGTTCAAATCCCCATTCAGCCATGATACTAGCTGGGTGACTCTGGGCCAGTCACTTCTCTCTCAGCCTAGCCTACTTCACAATAGTACACCGCTCTGGGCTCCTTGGAAGAAGAGTGGGATATAAATGTAATGATGATGATGATGATGATCATGATGTTAAAGAGCACTGGAGACAGTATAGAGCCTTGTGGAACTCCACACTTCATTTCTCGCTTTGCAGAACAATCTCCAAGTGACAGACACCATCTGGAAGCTACTAGAGAGGTAGGAACAGAACCACTGTAAAACAGTGCCATCCAATCCCACCTCCCTCAGGTGGTCCTGAAGGATACCATATAGTATTGAAAACTGCAGATAGATCCAAAAGAATTAGTAGAGTAACACTCCCTCTGTTGATAGCCAATTGGAGATCATCCATCAGGCCAACCAAGACAGTCTCAAACCCACATGAAAACCAGTTTGAAATGAGTCTAGATAATCTGCATCAACCCAAACTGCCTGAAGCTGAGAGGCCACCACCCACTCAATCACCTTGACCAACTATGGAAGATTAGAAACAGGTCTGTAATTAGCTAACTCTGAGTGATCCAAAGCAGGTTTTTTTAAAAGAGGTCTAATAATATCCTATGTAAGATAAGGAGGCATTCTGCCCTCCCTCAGAGAAGCATTTATAATATTTACCAGACTGTTTCTGTTATTATGATTACCAGAAGAGATAAGCCAAGTTGGGCAAGGGTCAAGAGAACAGGTTGTAGGATGCACAGTCCAAAGAAGTTTATCCACTTCCTCAGAAGTCACAAACTGAAAATGATCCAATCTAATCCCATAAGAGGAGTTGCTGGACACCTCCGTAGTAGACTCTGCAATAACTGTGGAATCCAGCTTGGCCTGGATATGGGAGATTTTATCTGCAAAAAAGTCATTAAAAAGTCACAATAAGTGACAGGTTCCAAGTTTAAATTCAAGGGTGAGGGGCTACATACTAGCCCCCTCGCAATTCTAGACAACTCAGCTGGATGTGAATTTGCAGAAGCAATGTAAGCAGGAAAGAAACGCTTCTTTGCTGCCCACACTTCCAGAGCATAGGTCTTCAAATGTGCTCTCTGTTGTGCCTGATCATATTCACACGGAGTCTTCCTTCACTTGTACTCTAGACATCTACCTCACCGCTTAAGCTGCCATACTTCTTCCGAATTCCACGGGGATATCTTTAAAGCTGGTTGAAGAAGATGCTTAGGAGTGATTGTGCTCTAGTGAGTTCATTATTTTTGTTTGCACCAGAACATTATTATTATTTATTCATTCTTATTATTCATTCAATTTCTATACCTACCTTCCAAAAATGGCTCAGGGCGGTTTATACAGAGAAATAAATAAATAAGATGGATCCCTGTGTCCAAAGGGCTCACAATCTAAAAAGAAACATAAGATAGACACCAGCAACAGTCACTGGAGGTACTGTGCTGGTGGATAGGGCCAGTTACTCTCCCCCTGCTAAATAAAGAGAAACACCATGTTAAAAGGTTAACTTGTGAGGTTAGCCAGGGTTGACAGAATCACTAACAGAGCCAATCCTAAACCCTTCCAAGGCTTCTTGGAATCCTATTGGATCCAGTAACCTCTTCAGGCGGACCAATCTGATAGGTCTTTCACCCCTGCAGAGGTGGATTGTAGCTGTAAACTCTACCTTAACCAGATGGTGTTCTGTCCATGACAATGGGGAAGGGGAGGGGCCAAGATGGTGACCAGTTAGCAGCTCCTCTATATGGCTCCATACACCTTCTGGTCACATCCCACCTCCAGGGTAGGGATGTGCACGGAACTGGCTGGCCTGGTTCGGTCCAAGGCCAGACCTGCCTCGAATTCAACTGGGCCAGTTTGTTCTGGTACCCCCATGAACCCACCCCCGGTCCGGTCCGGAAGGGGGGGGTTGCAAGCTTAGTTTCGTAATAATTTTTTTTAAAAAAAAACACCCATATTTGTTCCTTTTATTCGGAGTTCCTTCCTGGAGGCAGTGGGAGGGGAATCCATGGAGGTTCCCTCTCCCCTTGCCGGCCTTCGAAATTGCTGCCTCGGCTGGTTTGGCCATTCTTCAGCCGGTTTTCAGCCTTCACCCGGCGGCCATTATGGAGGCTGTGGCCTGCGCACAGGGGGTGGTTCGACTTCAACAGTTGAACCAAACCAGTTTGGCATTGAACACATTCAACGTCAAACCTGTTTGCACACCCGTACTCCAGGGCTCCTGTCTCCCTAATTCCCTAATTCATCATGTCAATGAAAGGGCGGCGGGGGGGATGCAGCAGGGACAACAGAGATAGCCCTGAAAATGAAAACGGTGCCCAGCCTCAAACCAGGAGGAGCAGGAAGAACATGGGGTCATGGCTAGCCATTCCCCTGAGTCTGATGTCAGACATAGGGGTGGGGCCAGGGGGCCGTGGCAGTGGCCGCACACAGGCTGCCACCAGCCTCCCTACACTCCTGAGTCCATGGTCATGATAATTGGGAAATTGAATAAAATGTGCTAAAATGGACAATCTCAGGCTTGTCTTTGAACAATTTATTTCCCATAGAACACAGGAAAAATCCCCCCCCCCCGAACAACAAGGGATTAAAAATGCATTGGCCCCTGTCGACAGTAACTCTCACCCAGTCCCTTCCTCTGTGTGGGCTCCAGGAGTGCCACGTCGATGGGGAGTAAGCAGCAATGACATCTTCTGCAGAGTGCTGCAGCCCCACCAAATTCTCATTGAGCTTCCTGGAAGGGACACCCCAATTTGGTCAAACCGGAAAACTATACTGGCCTCATTGTCTGAGATTTTAAAGTGGCAACATGAAAGTACAGAGCTGAAAGACATTCACTTTCTCCCAAGCACAGCTGACAGTAAGCGCCTCTTCCTAACTTTCAAAACACCAGATGTCCCATTTCAACTCCTATGACTGACTCATCGCTTATGGGCTCATAATTTATGGGTGGCCCGCTGCTTTCTAGACCCGGAAGTCAGAATGCTTATCTCTGGAAGGATAATTGCTAACAGGAGGATCATCAATTCTAACTACAATAAATCCCTTCCGACACATCTTCCAGCCACTACATCTCTCCTCAAGTAAACCCATTGTTGGAGAGCCCTAACCTAAAAGCAATGCACGGTGACTTTGCAGATTTGCAAAAAACAACAACCAACAACCCAAACCCCAAAACAACCCTGGCTGAGGTAAAAAAAGAAAAGAAAAAAAGAGCAAAGCCTCTAATTGATCTGCTGACAAGAAATGAGGCCTCTAGACCCAAGGCCTCTGAGAACTCTGACTCCGAGAGTGATATGGAGGTCCAGTCCTTGCAGATGGCTGCAAACCCACCCAGAAAGCCTAGAAGAAAATTGTCAGTTCATTTTGAAGGTTTCCATTCTGAAGATACAGATAGTGAAAGTGAGTCCCCTGGTTCCTCTACTCCCTCCGGGTGCCCATGCCAACCCACACTCGAGAAGGGTCTCCCTTTGCCAACCTCCCACCTCATAAATGTGGACATTGCTACTCCTAGGGAGACCACACATGTATTGACACCTGCATGACTCAGTGAGGTACAGCGAAAGCTGGACGCCCCTGAAGTGCACTCACTGCCCCAGCCCCTCCTGCTCTCCTCCACATGTCCTGTCCTCCTTCGCTGTGCCCTCCTTGTAATGTCCTTCACCCCAGAAGGGCAATGCCTTACTTTTGCTCGGCATAGGGCTGCCATTTGTCAGTGATCCGCACTTTGACAATATCATTGCATTGTTTGCCTCAGACAGCCCACCTAGGCAGAGGGACCTGCCAACCCACTTGCTCAGCATCACTCCTCAGATTATAGTGAAGACAGCCCCACCTAGAGACACGAAATCAAGAATGCACCCATCATCTTGCAGGGTTGGTATACTAATGCACCTTTGGACTCTGTTCTCCAGCCTGAATCTGATAGTGTGCCAAGCTCACTGAGCCAGTGAGCAATTATGACCCCCCCTGCTGACCCCACAGGAAGACAGACGGCACTTGTGAAGGAGGCGCTGGATCGCCCAAGTCCCTCACCAGTGCCCCTTGGACTGCCAGAGCAAGTCCTACGAGATGCTTCTCTGCCCCCCCCCCCATTGCAGCAAGAGCAGCAGCCCCCCAACAGGCCAGCCAATGAGTGCCCAAACCCCACCCAGAACCCTACCTCCATAGCGAACTTATGACATCCCCCAGACCAGCATAAGATCAAGGTCATGTATTGGAATTTGGCTGACTGGTGCCATTCTAGAGACCATTTCAGAGACCCTTTCTCTCTCAATATGACATAATTCTGCTGCAGGAAACCTGGACAGCTAACAACCTCATGCAAAATGGTTATCACTCACTCTCAGTGGGGGCAGTACAGGACAGGTGGGGGAAGGTTCAGTGCAGGCCTGGCGATATTAGTCTCCACCATCCTGCAGGTAACATTGACACCCCTTACCTCACTCAAACAATATACTACAGGTCTTTTGGTCCACTTTGGCTCTAGCTCACTCCTAATAATCAACAGTTATTGTATCCCACCACAGCAACTGAAAACTGAAATCAGCTCTTCATAGGCTGAGCTTGAACACTACACAAATGACTTTCTTCTGGCCAACCCTAAAGTGCTGATGGTGCTGGGGGGGTGACTTCAATGCTACGTTGGGGACTGATGATCACACTCTATTCTCTCAACACCAGCTCCCTATCCCATGCTTGGAGACCGAGCTCCTAACCCTTACCTGCTCTTCAAGGGATCTCAGATCAAATTGTGCGAGATCTCTGCCTAGCACAATCGACTTCCAGACTCAGTCTTCTAATTCTAAATGGCTCATTTGCAGGTAACCATCCAAGGGAATTCACCTATCTATCCGGCTCCAAAACAAGCACCATTGATTATATCGCTATCTCTGGGAACTTGCTCCCTGTTGTCACAAACTTCAAGGTCATACCTTACCTAGATAGTTATAAGATACCTTAGCTAGATAGATACTTTCTGATCCTTCTCCAAGTAGCGTCCTTTTCCTAACAGTCTCACCTGGAATCTTCCCACTGGCCAAGGCAGATGTCATGCCAAATGGACCTCTCAGCTTGACCAAACAATAAAGGAGCAGCTCACTGTGGAACCTCTCCAGAGTTACTGGTGTGACCTCATATTAATAGCACCTACTCGTGCCAAGGATCTAGTGCACAAGCTTCAAAAACATCTAAGCAGAAAGGTAGGCTCCTCCACAAAGCCGCCTATATGTCCATCCAAATCGTGGTTTGATAAGAAATGTCTAGAAGCCAGGAAAGCCCTCACCTCTGTCTATCACACCTACAAACCTAGTACAAGAGCAGATGCTACGGAGGACCTCCCACACCTCTTATACCTTAAGAGACAATACAATACAATACCTTAAGAGACCTACTGACATGTAAGAAGAGCGAGGCCATGAAGGACACTTAGTCACGCCTCATCCAGGCGGCCAAAGCAAAGGACACAATCACATTTTGGTGCATCATGGCCAATTCCCCCAGCTATGGCTTGGCTCAGATAGATTCTCATATCCCGCCAGTGCTCTGGGAATCACACTTTCAGAACCTATATGAAGACACCACTGTGGAAGTGGGGCACCCACTACTGGATACAAAAGTGCTGCCCAGCTGGCAGAGGCGTAACTCGGGAAAACGGCGCCCGGGGCAAGCACTGAAATTGCGCCCTCCCGCCGCCCCCCCCCCCCCCGCCACCCCCCCCAACATACATCTGACTGACACACATGTTTCAGAAAACTTTTATTTTAAAAATTTAAAAAATTACAAAAATTACCAAAAATTTCAAAATGCACTACATACATAGGTTTTTCCTCACAACAACCCTGTGAAGTTGGCTTGTATCTCAAACATCAGAATTATGATGCAATGATGATTATTATGATTATGATGCCCCTCCCTTACGGCGCCCAGTGCTGGATGAGCAATGCCGGGGGGGGGGGGGGGCGCGCCGGGACCGGGGGAGGGGGACTGCTCTGCAATAATAAATAAATAAATAAATAAATAAATAAATAAATAAATAAATAAGAAAAAATTTTCGGCAAATTGGCGGGGGCACTTTTTGGCGCCCCCTGCCAAGTGGCGCCCGGGGCACGTGCCCCCGCTGCCCCCCCTATAGTTACGCCTATGCCAGCTGGCCTGCAGTTACTTCAGCTGCGATTGAGTCCCTTCTCTCCGAATCCAGAGCGGGGAAGACCTTATCCCAATGGATCTTATAAAAAGTAACCTAGAGTGATGGGCCCCAGTTCTGGCCTCACTGTTTACATGTATTGACTCTTTTGGACGCATTCTGAAGGACTAGGGGGTGGCGATTATCATCCCCATATGCAAAAAAGGGAAGATCCTGCCAACTGATGGACCCTGCCCATCAGCCTGCCCAACAATATCAGCAAGCTGTATGCCAGACATTTACATGGAAAACTAAAGGACAGGTTAGAACAGGAAAATCTGCTGGCAGATGAACAAGCAGGCTTCGGGGAAGGCAGATCCACAACTGATCAATGTTTGGTGCTCCAACACCTCATCAAGAAGTACTCCTCTAACAATTCTACCTCCCTCTATGCTGCCTTCATGGATCTTAAGGCTGCATTTGACTCCATCTCCCAAGTTAAATTATGGGAGAAGCTAGAATCTTCCTCAATCAATCGTTGCCTGCTCTACCTAATCCACACCCCCACACAGACACAACTCTTAGGGTAAGGTGTAACCCAAAAGGACACCTACGAACCCTGTTCCAACCCAGAAGGGTTTCAAACACGGATGTATCCTGGCCCCACTTCTCTTCAATTTCTACATAAATGTCATAGTGAACCAACTTAGTATCTCAAAGTTTCATCCACCCAAGCTGGCCAAAATAAGCATCTTCATCTTTCTCTATGCTGATGATGCCACAATCCTTGCAAGCACCCCTATAGCCCTCAGAAGGGCGTTGGCGATATTAGCGCAATATTGTGAGAGTGAAATACTTGAAATTAATCACCTTGAAATTAATCAACTTGAAATTAATTACCAAAAAAACTAAGGTCATGGCCTTCACTAAAAGATGCAAGAGCTGTTGCTGGAGCACTGACAGCCACAGAATTGAGCAGGTCACTTGTTTTACATATCTGGGTGTGGTCCTTCACACCTTTGGCATAAGAAAGGCTCACTGCGATCACGTCACCCACACTGCTCAGAGGTGGACATTATGTTCCTGCTGCACTCAAATTATTGAGTGCACAACTACTCTACAGTGCCCATCCGGGTCCCCCATCCAGCTTTGCTCCACTAGAACATGTCCAGTCTAAATTCCTAAGAGCGGGCCCCACAAGTGCCTTGCAGTGTTTCTAGTGCTACTCTTCATTTAGAAACTGGCACGATGGAGGCTAGAGCGTGGGTGACCACCCTCAGCCTCTAGCTGAAACTATCCTTCAGCCCCTGGGGCCTGGCCCCTTTGACCCTGCTGGACAATTTTCAATCCTCCTGGAAATGGCAATCTGGAATAAAGTGACCCCTCCCTCCTACTTGTGATGGGACACAACAAGGTGAAAATTACCCCAGAGGATTTTGGACACTAGGGATGTGCATGGAACTGGCTGGCCATCCCCCTGGACTGGACCTGACTGGACCAGTTCAGTCCAACACCCCCTTGAACCCACCCACCGGTCTGGTTCAGTCCGGGGGGTTCGCAATTTTAAAAAAATGTTTTTTAAACAATTTTTTAAACCTCATCATTCCTTGAGGTGGTGGGGGGGGTGTCTGTGGAGGTTCCCTTTCTCCCCGTCAGCTTCCGTAATCATCCCCTCCAGCCAATTTGGCCAGTTCTTCGGCCAATTTGGGCCTGCGGAGCTCAGCGTGGTGGCCATTTTGGATGCCACCACACATGCACAAATGGCCTCTGCGAGGCCTGGCATGTCCTAGGGCCTTGCAGAGGCCATTTGGCATGTGCATCAGCATCCAAAATAGCTGCTGCTCTGAACTACAGGCCATTTGACATCGAGCCGGTTTGCACATCCCTATTGGACACTGAGCCCTAGGATGACCTAGGCAGGGCTCCAGCCTTCCTGTCCTCAAAAAGTCTCAGATTTGCTGCCTCCCCTGCTGCATACTTGTAACAGATGGAAATCCCAAGTCACCGCAGGGCTTTCACCCTTGCCCGTTGTCATGCCCTCCCTCTGCTTTTTTTAGAAGGCAAATACAGAACGATTCCTATCACAGAAAGACTTTGCCCCTGTGACACTGGGGAGGTCGAAGCTACAGAGCATGTACTCCTTTCTTGCCCCTTTTATAGAAACAATCAGGACAATCATATACTCCCACTACTCAAGTCCTCAAGTCCCTGGCTGCCCTAACCAAGCCTACACCAGGATGCTGCTTTCAGATGAAGACCGGGGCTTCATGTACAACACTGCCAAATTCTACACGGCAGTGTGTAAGATCTGCTGGGCCCTGTTTGCCAGTTCATAATCATGTATCAGCCTTGTATTGTTTCTATCTGTTGACTATTCTACTTGTCCGCTCAGCACACCCAGTTATTTTATATTCTATATATTTTAGCCACCCTGTTTTATATTCCAAATATTTTATATATACTTTTAAGGACAGATGCTTACAATTTTGAATATAATCTTAGTGATTTTATAGTTTTGCCTTTCCCTATCCTTATTTTGTTATGCCCACTTTGAGCTGTGGTAGATTTATAGTTTATTGAGCATCTTTATAGTAATTGTAACATAATATGCTTCTAGTGCTTTGTAATCTGTTTTATATTTTATATATGTTAGCCACCTTGTTTTTATATTTCAAATATTTTAAAGATAGATGCTTCATACTTTGAATATAATTTTAGTGATTTTATAGCTTTGCCTTTTCTTGTACACCTATTTTGAGCTGTAGTAGTAGTCTGATCCTTATAGTAATTCTAATATAATATGCATGTATTGCTTTTCTGTTTGTTTTATCTTAATGTAATGTCTCATAAATTGCTATCTTATGCTGGTCTTCGACTGTAATTAAAATGACTGATTGATTGACAAAGGGGAGATTACAGGAATGCCCAACCACAGAACACCACCCTGATCAGAGCAAAAGACCAAATTGAGCATGTGACCAGCATCATGTGTCGGTCCAGATACCAGTTGGGATAGGCTCATAGTCGTCATGGCCACTACGAACTCTTGAGCTGCTTCTGACAACCCAGTCCCGAAATGAACATTGAAGCCCCCCACCACCAACAACCTGAACCACTCTAATGCCAACTCAGCAACCAAATCCGTCAGCTCAGTTAGGGACTCTGCTGGGCAGTGGGGTGATTGGTACACCAGCAGAAGTTCCAGTCTATCCTTGGTCCCTAGAATTAGATGCACACATTCAATATAGGCCAAATCCCTGACAGGGATCCTGGTAAGGGAGATGGTATGCCATTTTTGGGTGCTTCAATGTACCTCACAAACCAGAAACATAGCTATTTTCCTAGCCTGCTTGGAAAAGAAGCTTTAGCTGGCTGCATTCCAGAAATGACAGGTTGTTCTGAAAAGGCATTTCCCCATGGTGCCCCTAGGTCATTGCAAGACTGTAATGGACTAAAGGAAATGCCCCTCTGATTGCATCTGAGCATATACAGAGAGATTTGGGGCAGATCAAATCAGAGGAATAAAAAAGACAAAAGGCAAAGGAATGAGAGCTTCCTTCTCTCACTATGGGCCTCTGTTGATCAGAAGTTTCAGTGATAAGGTGAACTTTTCACTCCCCCTTTTCCATTGTTACAAGATAGGGTCAGTAATGCCAGAGAGTGCAATGTGTTCCCTCACTCCCATTTCTGTTCAGGTTGCTGCCTTCAGCAATCTTCTGTGAAGCAGTTCTTTTCTTTATGGAGCACATGGGAGAAACACCAGGACAAAACCTAATCGATACTTAAATCATGCCTTATACAGAGCAAGCATCCCAAAATACTATAGTGTTTCAAATTATGCCGAAACTCTTCAGTCATTCCCCACAGACTTCAATCATGCCATCAGGACATGTTTTTGCCTATGTTTATTTATTTTTAGTCATTTACATAATTTAGACCCCACCTGACTCCAAAGGCGATAAAACCCTCCCCAAAGAAGGCACCTGTCTCTTGCACTGTTGCAGCACTCTGGCACCTTTACATCACATCCTGCATCGCCCTTGTGTGTGCTACTCATGTGCACCCCATAGCTAACCACATGCTTCATCCAACTGCAGAGAAAGACCATCCAGATCAGGTAGATAAAAGGGTTCTATCCTTTCTCTTTCTTTCACCCTCAAACCTCTGCGTCCCTTCCTAGCATTAGGAACATCCTGAGCCATCTTCAGTGAGTCTTCCAAACCCCTTTATGAGAAGATCATCATTAGCAAATTCGTTAGGTTTGGCCACCCTCTTCGTTTCTGCACACCTATTACCCTTCAATAAAGCAACTCTTCATTTTCAAGGCGCGTGTCTACACACTTCTGTCTTTTCCAATATGTCCACATGGTGACCAACTTCCGCAGGTGTTTTAAGGTTAATATAGCTGTGGGCTGGTCTGCACCCATTTGAAGCTAATTTCCACCACTTTGAACAAAGCATAGTCACAAAGGGTGGTAGCTGCCACACTTTTGTGCAGACCAGTCAAGATTACCTCTGCACAGGAGAGCTCCAAGGAGGGCCATTAAAGAGCTATAGAGCTGCAGGAATCCCCAGGGACATCTTGGAAAACATGCAGCAAGACACATGAGGTCCTGCAAAATGTTTCCTGGCATTTTCCCCATAGGTAAGCATCAAAACTGAATCATTTTAACATCACGCCTGGCCCACAGGGAGTCAGTCACTCCTGTATAATTCTTCTTAGCACTTTCCCCTAGCACATCTCTAATATAGACATACAAGTATAGACCCGCAACACAATATTGAAGTATATCCCTGGTGTGCATGTGTTGTTACCTGAACTTGTGGCCGAATATGATGAGAAAACAATGTAAAAGGAGTAAAAGGAGTAAAGTTTAGTAAAAGGAGTCCGTGCTATAATTTGTGTACAAGATAGGACAGCATGTATGAGATAGGACGGCATGGAGTGCATTGATCCATAGAGTGACTGAGAGTTAGACACGACTGAACGGAGAGAGAGCTGTAATTTGAGTCTTACTTCTTATGCAATTTTTATTTTTTTTCTATTTCCTGTTCTTTTCATCTCATAACTAGCCTTAAACCCTCAAGACTTAATGTTAAGAATAACAGCTATATGATTTGTGTAATTGCTACAGAGTTGTGTGTCCTACAGAGTTGTGTACATGCTTCAGTTTACTGTGAAACTGACGTACTGTATCTGCCAGTTACCCTGAGTCTGCCAGGTTCTCCCTGTTGCCCTCAGGTACTCTGGTTATGTGTCCATAAGGATTATAACATTTTCATAAATATAACATTTCCAGCTCATTTGGAAATAGATATAAGATAAGAAGATCTTTTGTTGTTTCCTTTATTTTGTCTTATCTACTAACCCCCACACCAAGAGCTTAAATGTGTCAACCCCACTTCTGCCTCTGAAACACAAAGATTCAAAATAGCTAGTGAGAAAACGGAAGAATTTTAGACTCCTTTACCCTTCAGAAGCAGAAGGGCTTGTGTGACTGTCTTGAGGGAGTATTCTTCAAGCTGAGAAATTTCCCGCTCTTTTCGTTCAAACAAGTTACATTGTGATAGTTTAGGGTGGGTTTTTTTTAACTGTTTAGTTCCCCCTCCCTCCAGATTTTTGTAAAACTGCCATATTTATTTATTATTTTTATTTATTTATTTGATGTATATACCTTATATATCTGGTAACTTATGTATCTGGTTGCCCCAAGTCTGCAGGCACCTTCCTCTCACCTGCAGGTGTTCTGGTTAATGTGTCCACAAAGGTAATAACATTTACTGCTGTTTCGGAAATAGATATAACACACATACACATACTTTCTACCATTTCTAAAGAAATGAACCAGGCCATATACCCAGTATTGATTTACCACAGTCTCGGTGTCTTTTAGCCAAAATGGCGAGGGGGCAGGGGCGGGGATGCTGTTTGAAATATTTTGTTGTCTGTAGGCTATAGTGGCATGTCAGAAATTGCATCATCAAAATGCTGTGGCATTGTAGTTTGGTGATGCTTTCTGTGTTAAAATGCACCACCACCTACCTCATCAGATGAAGTTACTTAAAATACTGTCACTGGCTTAAACTATACGGAGTATCAGAACACACAGAGGCATGTCTCTCTTAGATGTTTGGGGCCTTGTGAAAGAGTCAGTGGGGCTTTATCCTCCTCCCACTTCTGAAGATATATTTTGCCAGTATTCTCAGGAGTCTAAAGGAGATTGGATGATAAAAGGGGAATTCATATAAGAGTGCTATAGCCTGTAACACTTTGCTTGAAAGAAGGTGACAGGGCTAGTTGTTAACATGGATTACAGGCTCACATTCTTGACCTTTTTAAATAAAGAAAATATACACTTGGAGTTCCAACAAGATCAGGGTGAAAATGATAAAGATCATTGTAGCTTTTTATTGCATTTAAATGAAAAGGGGGGAAATTGGTCCAGCCCCCCAGCGGCTTCAGTCATGGATTTCTAAAAGTTCTTGTGGTTTGCAGAGTTCATTATTGTACTTGGCCCCTCATAAAACTGGCTCCGCTCCCTTCTGGTAGTATATACACAGTAGTTGGAAGTTTGAATGTATATTGAGCATTGTAAGTGTTGGCTGACCTCTTTTTAAATACTTGGAGCAGAACGATTTTCACCTCCTAATTAAAATTCTATTCTCAGTTCTGGTAGGTTTGCATTCTTCCTGTACAGGGTGTTTTTGTTTATGTGTTTTTTTAAAAAAAGACTGATATCCAGGATGCTTATGGACATAGACTGGAGAACAGGAAGGGAGGAGGGTGAATGCAAATGGAGATAAACATTGCATTTAATAATGTGGCTAGAAACACCCTTATAAAATTTCATATCAGATGGAAAAATTGAGCATTGGCATGAAATGTGTAGCATATGGCAACATTTGCTCATTTAGGAGACCTACAGCACAGATGAGTGGCCTGTGGTGACCACTTATCCGAGAAACTGAAAAATAGATTTGAATTAACAATGCTGCTATGGCTTATAAAATTAAGCAAAATTTCCCAACCCTCTCCAACATCTTCCTGTCCAAGTGCAAAATCAAATGTGTTCTGCTATTGCCTTCTTGGCTCTGAGAAGAAATCCTTGCCCTTTGCATAGAATTATAGAGAAGATGTAGTAGCAGTACAGTTTCCTGTATTTGCTTAGCAAGACAACTGACCTGAAGGAGAAGAATTTCAAAAATAAGACATCATTGCTAATTGAAGGGAAAAGCAGCAAAGGCAGAAAATGTTTGGAACAACCTGACCTTTATTTATTTCCTTTTTAAATAGCAACATATAGAGCCCTTTCTCGCAATCATGTGAGAAAGTTTGCCTTCCTCACAGATGTTCACCTCCTTCACAGAAAATCGGGTTGCCAGGTCTGAGATGGTCAAGGTGTATGATCCCACATGCCTAGACGCTCCGCTGCTTTCCCCCAGCATCATGGAGGTGCAAGTAGGTGCTGAAAGCAGCCAGTGCTGTACACAGTCTGGAAAATGGCACTAAGGGAGAGCTCACGCCCTTAACTTTGTTTAAAAGGCTGGTGCCACAGGCAGGTTTTCCGCCTGCTGGGGTTGGGCACGATCCCAGCAGTTCTCAGGCGTAGCAAAGACCGGGATTGGCACTTTGGGCACCTGGTCTGCTGAATGCTAGTTGCACATGAGCAAAACCTCACAAAATCTCCTATTACATTTCAGGCCGGAGAAGACTTTTGAGGAGAGGAACGGCATTCAGTTCTTATCTCAATATGCACGACCTGAATAAATTCATATTCTGTACCAAGTAATTATGAACCACAGTGACATTGCTAATTTTATTTGCTGGACAGGATGCAAATTGACACTGGATGATATCCAGGCTAACACTGCTTCAGTGTTTCCGTGTGTGTCTGTGTGTGTGTATTTCAAGGACTCCCCCTTTCCCTGAAAGTACTCTGTGCTGCCCAAAACTATGATTGGGAGGAAAGTACAATCCTCAGGGGCATATTTTTGGTAGCACAGAGCACTTCCAGCGGAAGGATAGATTGTTGAATTTACACACACACACACACACACACACACACACACACACTGCTTGCTGTATGAGCGGTGGAGCTCAGTTAGTTGAACTCTTCAAAAACATTGGTGCTTTTTCCATTGCACTGGTTCTTGGTTAGTCTAGGTTCTGAAGTTGTCGCCAGTCATGAGCAACCCAAGCTTACTGTGAGGAGACTATTAACTTAAAGCAGTGGAGAATGTAGCATTGATGCCCTCTCAAAAGTAGTGCCATTTAAGTTTTCAAGAGGAATGGGAAGGCTATGGCCTGGAGATACACATACTCAGTAGGTTCCAATTTTTGAGGTCAATGGTGGGACCTGACCCCCATGACACACACACCCCAAAAGAGATGTGCAGACACTTTCTGAGAAATATCATTTCTAGAAACTTGACTTTTCCTGACTGTTCTCAGATGTTTCTCTTTGAGAGAGACCCTGGAGTTTGCTTCCTATTTCACTTTTCTGAAACTTCAGCTACTCAGAAGAGCTAACCCAAAATCACACAAGCAATCTCATACAATAATAATAGACAACAAGAAGGATTAAATCGGGAGGAGTGGTAGATCGGTTTTTGGAAATTAGCTTTTGGAAATGCCTCTGTTAAAGTAAAGTACTCAGAAACCAAACCAGTCTCAAGCTGGCAGCCTCTGCATAGCACCATGAAGGAACAAGGGCTAGTGGGACAGCACTGGGAGTTGCATTTTATATTGATTACTCTGGATAAAGCCACCGCAGCAGGGTTTGGTCCCTCCATGCAGCAAGGCAAGGCGGTTACCTCAAGTATAACATTATTGCGGCACTAGGAGGGCAACTAGATGCCCCCACTTGCCTCCACATCATCCAAGCTGTGATAGCACAGCCACCTTAGTAACATAGGAAGCTGCCATATACTGAATCAGACCATTGGTCTATCTAGCTCAGTATTGTCTTCACAGACTGGCAGCGGCCTCTCCAAGGTTGCAGGCAGGAATCTCTCTCAGCCCTATCTTGGAGAAGCCAGGGAGGGAACTTGGAACCTTCTGCTCTTCCCAGAGCAGCTCCATCCCCTGAGGGGAATATCTTACAGAGCTCACACATCAAGTCTCCCATTCATATGCAGACAGGGTGGACCCTGCTTAGCTAAGGGGACAAGTCATGCTTGCTACCACAAGTCCTCTACTCCTGACATCCACCTCCTCCTTCTCCATCTGCTGCCACTACCTCCTCCCTTGCTTACTGCCAGGATGGTAATGAGAATCATCATCATCATCATCATCATCATCATCATCATCATCATCTTATTTATTTAATTTATTTAACATATTTTTATACCACCCCAAACTCTCGTCTCTGGACAGTTTACAGCAATCTCTGGGTGGTTTACAGTCATCATCATCATTATTTGTTAGCCGCCCTATAACAAATTGTTCTCTGGGTGGAAAGAGGAGGAAGCAGAAGAGGAAATGAGGAAAGAGCATTAATATACAGTTGATGTTCTGTAGACTGTTTACAGTAATCTAATGTTCTTTATTCATTTTCTCTCGCCCCCCCCTTCTCAGGGGAAGGCAATAAAGGTGCATGCAATGTGGCTATTGCTGCTGCAAAGGAGGAGGAAGCAGCAGAGATGAGTGTGTGCACAATGGTGCATGCATGAAATCAACTGGTGGAAGTTATCGCTGCTGCCATTAGAACAACGAGGGGGAAGGCAACGTTTGGTGCCCTGCAAAATGCAAATACCCCAAACCCAATCTCAAACTCAAACTGATCTCAGAATATAAGGAAGAATGGGGGAAATTCTCTGGCTCTAAGCAAGCATCAGACAAACTCAAAGAAACTCAAAGTGCTGGAATTAAAATCCTGTGTGGTACTAAAGGTTTGTTGTTGTTTTTTTAACACAGAATGGAGAACTAGATGGAACATCAAAGAAAGAATGAAGCAAGTCTGTATCTTCTCTCTGGCTGATAGTGCTGCACACCTCTGCCATTTCACAATGTTCTCGTAAATGGAAGTTTTTATATGTCGGTTATGGCATACTGAAAAGAAATGTGCTATATGTTACATACTTATTTTAAGATTCAGTGTGTTTTGTGATTCAGATTGTCAGCTAAGACCAGGAAAATTAAGATTCAGATTCCTGCTTAATGGGTGACCTTGTTCCAGTCACCCTCTCTCAACCAAACCAGCCTCACAGGGTTGTTGTGAGGATAAAATATGTCAAGAGAATCATCTACTCTTTCATGAGCTTCACAGAAGAAAGTGGGACAAAACTTTTAAGCAAACAATAATAAAATAGTTTAACAACTGTCACAGAGTACATATGTATTTGTTATAAATATTTATTTCCTGCATTTCTGTTTTTTTGTCAAGATGCTCCAGATAGCCAACAGTATATAAAATGATGATAAAATTAATCAAATACAATATAAATAGATATAATTTTAAAAATGCAAATCAGCAACAAATAAATCAGGACTTCAGCAGAACCCACCTTTTTGGCAGTTAGACAACAGATATATTAAAAGCTTGATGGAAGAGAAGAGGTGTTGACCTCTCAGGACAGAGCAAGGTGTGCCATGCTCAAAAGGGCACCAAGAATAACCCAAGAATGCATAGGAATGCAGTATGATATTTCATGCTTATTTTGCAGTTCCATGCAGACTGCACCCCAGGGCAGATGCTGATATTTCCTCCAACATGGTTACACTGCTGTATGGCTAGTGTCTCTTCCACTGTTCCAGCTCCCAACTATGGCTGGATTTTCAACATTCGCTGCCTGTGCTGGAGAAAGATCCTGCTAGTGCAAGCCTCCTATACCGAACAACTTTCCCTCATTTTTAAAACCCTTGCATCTTCAGGAAATTTGGCTTGCTCTTCCTTACTCTATTATATCTTGCTGTCCAGTCTAGTAAAAGTATGCAAACAAATCTGTGTTGCCCAACAGAGATTGTTATTGTTGATTGTGGGAATAACAATTATATCTGCATTGATCCAAATTAGGGGATTCTGAATTCTCCATCAGAGAGATGGAAGCTCCCCCGCATAGAAGATAATCTCTATTGTTGCTGGGATCTGAGAGAGAGGTTCCATTAACACTTTATAATGCAACAGGAACCCATTTCTTTGTGGCTGTTCTACTCACTGTTGATTAAACGTCTGGAAAGCCAAGACCTATGGACTTAAAAGGCTAATCTTCCTAAGTAAAAAAAAAAAACCACACAAAAAAAAATCCACCAAAACGGTGTTTGCAGTATTTATTTATTTTTATTTTAATGGTTTGTGAAGCCGAGGATTTTAAAGCCATTTGCAGATTTAGGACAATTTTCAATTACAGTTGAGTATAATTTATTGCCAATCTGATTAAGTAGTATACCTTTCACGCTGCACCTCAGTGCCTGTATAGATTTGGGAAGTTGCTAATGTGAGCAAAAATATGACCATTATCATGGTATGAGATAGATGGAAATATTTTAACATATTAATTGCTGCATATATTCGTGCTGTATATTTCTGGTATGTCACATTTTAATTTTTGCCCTGAACAAGATATTAATATATAGTAGTGTTCACTTTTTATGTGTAGTAATGTCAAAGATTCAAAATATGAACTTCCAGCTTGTTTTAAAATATAGTAGATATGCAAATACTACTTTTAAAGCTTAGCAAGATCAATAAGAAACAGGGATGCTATTGTCAGTTGCGTACTGTACATTTTGATCTTACTATCAGCAGCACAGTGTTGGTTCCTTTTGTCATTGAATGCAATTTCTTCTTTGTTATTTGTAATTGCTATTCTGTAGCTTGCAATCACATAAATGTTTACTCAGAAGTAAATCCTACTGATTTTGATATAATTTATTCCGGAAGTTCCAAATCTATCTGCTTTGATTTGCGTGGAAGTGAAATCTGTGCAGAGAGAACACAGAACTTTGTTCTGACAATGGCCAACATCCGAACAAGGGCCAGTGTTCTGTGCAATGCACTGTGCTGGGGACACAATCAACTTACAGAGCACTGGCACTTGCATGGGGGAGGCTAATTTTGATGACCTCTCCTTCCTCTAAAAGCCCTCTTATGCCACCTGAAAATATGTCCCTGCGTTGTGCAGCCCTCAGTTGCACACAGAGGTCTTATGTGGAAAATCTGCCCCCTGCCCCCTGTGAGTTCCCTGTATTGTTCAGGAAGATGTTTGCAGTGCTGGAGCATATCACTGAGCTTCATTAGTTTGGATATCTAACTAGATGTTATGGGAAGTGTGGCTGCCATGGCAAACAGCACCCTGTCTGGTGTGCTCCTCTTATCCTGGTAATACAAAATGTATGATGTCATCAGAGAAGAGCTGGTCTTCTCTTGTGGTAGCAAGAATGACTCATCCCCTAGCTAAGCAGGGTCCACCCTGGTTGCATTTGAATGGGAGACCACATGTGAGCACTGTAAGATATTCCCCATAGGGATGGAGCCACTCTGGGAAGAGCATCGAGGTTCCAAGTCCCCCCCACCCGCCGGCACCTCCAAGATAGGGCTGAGAGAGATTTCTGCCTGCAACTTTGGAGAAGCAGAGCTGCTGCCAGTTTTTGTAGACAATACTGAGCTAGATGGACCAATGGTCTGACTCAGTATATGGCAGTTTCCTATTACAGTTTCCTTTTACATGACACCTTAAGTTTCCCTATCCCTGTTCCACTTCATGGGGATCCTTGGCTGCCTCTTAAAAGGGATGGGTAAACATGTGTCATGGTGATGTTTATTACTAGACATTAAGAGGAGGGGTGAGGAGGAAGAGGACTGCTGTTTTGAGTCATAACATGTGCCTCCTATAACTTTTAGTTCTGTCATTAGATGGTGCACCAGTACCCTCAATGGCAGCAGGTGCTCTGTGCTTGCAGTTGTGTTCCTGCCACAGTCCTGCACGTAGAAGAAAAAAGCCACTGCTTATGCAGAGTTTTGTGTCCATGGAGCACTGGACCACAACTTGAAAGTATAAAGTATTACAACACATGGATTGTGCTGTCCTGGTCCTGGATAGAATCATTGACCTATCCATTCATAAACACCACATTATCTGAATTTTGTAGCAATGCTCATGACAGAGAGACAGTTATTGAAATGTCTTTTATTTCTTCCGGCATGTGATGTGAACCCGTAAATCTAGTTTATTAACTAATATGCATCAATTAACAGTAGACTGACTTATAATATCAGTCTTCATATTCTTTTCTTTTCTTCATGCCTTTTTAGTATTACTGATAAATTTATAATGTGTGGTGACTGGTAACTTAGTGCTTATCATTATGGGAGGTCATTTAAATACTTCCATTCCATGCAAACTAGATGCATGCAGTATTTTATTGTCAAAATAATATGTTTCAAGTAGTAAAATGGCAAGGGAATACTGACTGAGCTATTAATAAAACACACCAGCTTTTAGCTGGCAAACCACCCTTCTTTCCATCAAATATGTCTCAGCCTTTAATAAAGAAACTCAAGTGTTGTAGGTGAAAAATTACTTTTCTCACCCGGTCATCTGTCTGTCATGTATTATTCAGGTCACCAATGTTTGTCCTGAACTGTATCATTCTGTAGTTGTGTCAGGTATGAAATATGCTTGGTGTAATTCCATCAGACTTCGTGAAGTTGATTAGAACAGATCACCTTTCGGCATGGGCACAAGTTATCTCAGCAGATTGAGTGAAAAAGACTTATTTATCTTTGCCTTATAATAAAGAAAGAGATGAGCGAATTTATCCATTAACTTGGAAAGAGTCACATATATGGTGTGAAAACAAATTGTAGTGAGAAATAATAATAAAAAAACCAACCCTATCCATGTGCTTATTTTATTTGGAGAAGCATGCATTTGGAAGTATAAAACTGTAAACTAAAGTACATGGACACATGCCAATATTTGTTTTCTATATACAAATTTGGAGAATAATTAAATTTGTCTTCTTGCATAGTTTGTATTCAAAAACCACATTCCACTTAATTGCTGATCTATTAAAATGCTTAATAAACACATCATTGGGTAGTCAGAAGTATACTGAAGTTAATCACAAAAATGGCCATGAGATTAATGCTGTTATTTACACATATAAGATGAGAAGTATTTGGCACCTTATTATTTTATTGATAATTCTGTTGAAAATAAGATGGTATATGGGACATGTTTAAAGGTTTTCTCTCTCTCTAATAAACCAACTATCTCCAAACACATTTACTTACATAGGAACATAGGAAGCTAACATATACAGAGTCAGACCACTGGCCCATCTAGCTTAGTATTGTATACACAGACTGGCAGCAGCTGGTCCAAGGTTGCAGACAGGAATCTCTCTCAGCCCTGTCTTGGGAGATGCCAGGGAGGGAACTTGGGACATTCTGCATGCAAGCATGCAGATGCTGTTCCCAGAGCAGCCCATCTCCTAAGAGGAATATCTTACGGTACTCACATACAAAGGCTATTCTCATGACCAGGAGGAATCAGGCTAAGGGACCCTAGCCCGGTTCCTCCTGGTTGTGTGCTGCGCAGCTCCCAGCAGCAAGCCTCACAAAAATACCCCCCCCCACTTAAATGAGGTTAGCGGAGTGAGTGCTCTGCTAACCCCGTTTCGTTGATCGTGTGCCGCCGTGGTGCGCCTCCGCAGTGCAGCGACACATGAGTATCCAACCGGGGGGCTACAACAAGCCTCCTGGCCTCAGGTGGGTCTCCCTGGGATACCCTGCACACTCATGCGGGACATCATGGGACTGCTGGGGGCTGGGCAACCCCCGACCCCCACCATGACAGAGCCGGTAGTCATGTGGGCAGCTGATCCGGCCGACCAGGGCGAGCTCCCTGCTCGTCTGCGGGCAGAGAGGGCTAAGCCCACTTTCCCTGCAGATCCCGGCTAGGCTCTACACACAGATCATGTGTAGAGCCTCATAGTCTCCCGTTCAAATGCAAACTAGGGCAATTTGCTTGCTACCACAAGACCAGCGCTCCTCCCTTGATTCAATAAAGGGGATTCAGACATGGTTCCCTTCATACAAGTCCCAGTGTAGCCCTGTTCACTTGAAAACCATGGATAGCAATAGCAATAGCACTTACATTTATATACCGCTCTATAGCCGGAGCTCTCTAAGCGGTTTACAATGATTTAGCATATTGCCCCCCAACATTCTGGGTACTCATTTTACCGACCTTGGAAGGATGGAAGGCTGAGTCAACCTTGAGCCCCTGGTCAGGATCGAACTTGTAACCTTCTGGTTACAGGGTGGCAGTTTTACCACTGCGCTCACCAGGGATCCTATAGCTAGAAACAGTGATCCCAAGAAACTGCATGCAAGCCCATCCCCTGCACTAACACATTCTTAAATTACCACTGCCCAGCTCTCTATGCATAAAACATTTGTCTACGAAGACAAATGCTGTACTTTGGGAAAGATCCTCCTTGTGATTAAGAATGCTGGACACCCAGTGTTCTCAGTCATAGGGAAGTTCTATTCCTGAGCACAGCGTGTATCTCTGCAGACCAGCACTGTATGTGTGGAGAGTGGTGCGTGGTTTAAGCATGGGTTGGCATGAGGGCATGGCCTGCCAGTGTGCTCCAGTGGTGCTGTACCTGGGTCAGGTGTCCACAGTTTTCCTAACGAGTGAAGAGGGCTAGCGGTATGCACAGTTCTAGTCCCTGGATTAGGACTTCCTGCATATCACCAGCCCTGGTTAGCTCCTTTCCCAGACACATATACCACTCGCATAGCTGACAGCATCAATCATATGATGGTTTGGTAGTGCAAAGAAGCTATAGGGCCCAAGTGATTCCTTTTAGGGAACAGGCACCACACTTAACATGGTACCACACAAATGGTACCATGTTAAGCTACTCCATTCCAGATTTACCCTACAATGATATATTTGCTACACTGATGCATTAGGCGCTTAATGTGTGCCATACTTAATTGAAACGTTGAGGCTGTTCTCACGTGCAGGGGAAACTGGGCGAAGGAAGCGCAGCCTGATTTCCCCTGCACATGTGAACCGCAGGGAGTCGCTCGGCTCCCGGTGGCACCATGGTGGCAAGCCCACCTCTGGAGCCCACCTCCAAAATGAGGTTAAGGGTGAAAGCACTCCCTTAACCTCATTTTTTGGATTGTTTGCTAGCCCCGGCTGCTTGCAGGGCTCTCAGCTGTTGTCGGGCGGATCCCCACAATGCACTGCACACTCATGCAGTGCTTTATAGGAGTTCTGGGAGGGGGAATGCACCCTGGCTCCTGGCCCTCCCCACTGCCCATGGTGGCAGCTGCTCATCTGGACACACAGTCTCCATGCCCTGACCAGCAGCCTGGATCATCTGCAGGGAGCATTTCAAGGCTTTCTCCCTGCTCACACTGTAGGCCTTTCTCACTGATTGTAAGAAGGGGCTCATTGTCTTTTGAACATAAGGTGCATAATGTCCCTTTGAAACAATGTAGAGTGGATAAAGACTCCAGCCAGGTTCCTCAGGAAAAGAAGCATGGTCCAAATACAGAGGCGGGTCTCACAATCGATGAGACCCGCCATAATGGGGTTAGCGGGGAGAGTGGGCTAAGCCCGCTCTCCCTGCAGACGATCCCTGCTGCAGGCCTGGGCGGCCAGATCGGCTGCCCACACAACTGCCAGCTCCATTACAGAGCAGGTGGGGACTTGGGAGTTTGGGGGCCACACGCCCCTCGGAAGTTCCAACATGCTCTGTGCGAGTGCACAGAGCATGCTGGAGAGAACCCTGAGCCAGGAGGCTGCTTTTTAGCCTCCCGGTCGGGCGTCTCCTCGTGAGTTGCTACAGCGCAGAGCCACGCCATGGCAACACATGATCCAGAAATCCCAGTTAGTGGAGTGCTTGCTCCGCTAACCTGGGCTAAGGGGAGAGCTTCACAAGCAGGTTATCTGCTTGTAAACCACCAGGCTCACCTGCGAGGCCGGTGGTTTACACGGCCAGCAAAAATCGGGCTAGGCTCTCCTAGCCTGATTGTTGCTGGTCGTGAGAATAGCCTCACAAACTCCACACACAAGCCACTCTCTTAAAACCTTTGCACTGTAGTATTTGTGGCTATTTGTATGTAGCCATAAATACTGCAGTGCAAAGGTTTTAAGAGAGTGGTGATATCACATGTAGGGTTGGGAGTGGTTGGTGGAGAAAGATAGAGTGAGGATTACTTTTGCAACTAGCCTTCAAATTATGATAAAAAGAATATAAAATGAAACATATTCAGAAGTTCCTATCTTTGTTTCAGCAGGGCATAACTTCTGTGGCAGGAAGGGGGCGGGGAATGTGGGGAGGAACCTAAGATTACCAGTCACAAAATTGTATTCAATTCAGGTTAATTCAGTCCTAAAGCCAATCTTAAAGTTAGTTTCAACTGCACACATTTGCAGCAAGAAAGAAACAAATTTTAAAAGTTAATGTACTGGGTTTGGAACATCTGTATTTAAGGAAGGGTGAGATGCCTCTCTTTCCTGTGTGACCACTCACGGGAAGTAATCTTGAGAGTGAACAGTGGGATGCAATTTACCTCTATCTTTATTAGAAAAACCCAATCCTTGATCACAGATCTCTGTAGGATTAGTTGTAAGAGCTTTTTGAAACATGGTATTTAGTGTTAAGCAATTAGTTTTAGTAATTCCATTCATTGGATGCTCTCAGAAAATTTCACTATTTACACTGAAGTTAAAATCATCTTTGGATTTAAATATTAATTTCTGAAGAGTTGAAAATTGAAATATAGTATATGAGGTATTTTATGTAAATAAAAGAAGCCTTAATTCATCTAGATAATGCATCATGCTTTGTTAAAAATTATATTAAAGCTGTGCATCTATCTCATTTTTCTTACATTTAAAATATTACAACTTGTAATGTGATTATATTAAAATATTGCATTGCAAACCTTTTTGCTTGCTACTGTAACTCTGTAATCACTTTGTCTGCAATCCTGCACACAGTGAGGTTGCTTAATGCTCATTGGCTTAAGCTGAATGTAAGCAGTCTAACTGTGTGCTGGACTGCAGCCATTGTATTTATCTTTATAGCATTTCAAAGGCTGCTGTAGCGTTGTCACTCTGCTCATCAGAATTCCTTAGGGCAAGCCTTTTTTCTCTATTCATTTATCTATGTCTCTCTTTTTTTACTAACTTGATAAAGAGCCACATAGAATGGGCCCAGGTAATGGACACAGTGGGTCAAATTTTGCCCTCATATACAAGGTCTGGGCTCCGTTTCTATTGAATTTGAAATGGAGGTTGCATTTGTGTATATAAAAGTGGAATTTAGCGTAGCATACTTTACAAGAAAGCATCTAATTAGCCATTGTTTGTACAGTTTTTGCCTTGGAAAATAATTGAAAGGCTCTCTATAAATACTCAGAAGAATAGGTTTGAAAATGCCATTCTGGATGATGCAGAAAGGAAAATGAAACACACTAATAATTTGGTTTAAAGACCAAGGTTGCCACTTTTATTGAAATACAATAGCTTAAACTGAAGTGTTACTCAACAAGCCAATAGTCCTTACAGTAGTAAGTAATCATACAGCCTGGGGGCAGCGCTAATGTATCCTGCATCTGGAGAAGATGTGATCTCCATACTGCAGCTCCCAAATTGTATCATGTTCAAGCAAGGATGATGGGGCTTTGTTTCTTAGTGTAAATGTCCCAGTGAGTCCTTGCTCTTTCTGCCTCTGTCCTGAAGCCCATGTAAAATAATGGAAGGAAAGACCTTGCCAAGAAATCTGTTCCACAGGGGTGTATTCCTACCACATCAACATTACACAGAGGTTTCCTGGCAAATCTGTCTAATTCCTCGAGATCACATAAAAGCAGATTAGTTTCCATTCATCCCGTCCCCAAATAATCCCTCATCACTGTCATTCTGTTGTGCACTCAGAAAAGTATCCTTAAAGAGTGGCAGAATTGTGGGGTGTGCTTTCCTGGAAGTATGACTGGTGGGCATAATTCCCTTTAGTGGTCTTGAAAATGAGGGGCAAAAACAGATATTTTGAGAATGTAACAGTCTCTCCTGTGTTTTTGTTTCTATAGAAGAATCCAGGCTGGGACAATTGCATGTGTCAGGGGGCAGTCTAATCAATGGAGCAAAAGGCTATCAGAGGCTACTACTTGGATGAGCACAGGAGGCAGGATTATTATTATTATTATTATTATTATTACATTTATATCCTGCTCTTCCTCCAAGGAGCCCAGAGCAGTGTACTACATACTTGAGTTTCTCTTTTACAACAACCCTGTGAAGTAGGTTAGGCTGAGAGAGAAGTGACTGGCCCAGAGTCACCCAGCTAGTTTCATGGCTGAATGGGGATTTGAACTTGGGTCTTCCCGGTCCTAGTCCAGCACTCTAACCACTACACCATGCTGGTGGAGGGGAACAATGGCAGGAAAGGGACCATGCCTTCATCGCCTGGTTGTGTGGCTTCCAAAGGCATCTGGTAGGCCACTGTGGGAAACAGGGTGCTAGGCTAGATAGGCCTTGGGCCGGATCTAGCAAAGCTATTCTTAGGCTCTTATTATGCTTTCCTCATAGGTCATTTTCCAAATACAAATCACGCCCTCCCCGCCAAGTTATTTGCCTGCAAAGGTGGCATTTGCCACAATTGAGCCTGTGGAAGCAACTAGCTCTAGGGGCTGATTTTTGGTGTTAAAACAACACAGGGGGGTATTCACACCACCCCTTTCTTACATTCCAAAGTCTCAATCTAGAGCTGCTTCAAATGCTGTAGAATAGCTTGTTGGACCCGTGCAGGTGCCTTCCACTGTATGACACCAATGGCCAATCTAAGCCAGCATTGTTGGTGCTGACGGGCAACAGCTCTCCAGCATTTCAGACTCCTCAGGGTCTGAGGAGAGATACCAAGGACTGAACCTGGAGCCTTCTGCATGCCAAGCATATGTTCAACCATGGACCTAAACTCCTTCCTTTATAGTATGTCTAATTTGACTCTTCACGAATACCAACAAACTGTTCTAGACTACATGAGGCTTTACAAATAAAAGCTGAATCCGAATGAAAGAGACATAATAATGGCTGATGGTTTGTTTGTGCCATCTACAGGGGGTTGGTTTTCCATTTTCAGATTGTATCGCAGACTGGTAGAACAGGTTTGCATTCTGGAAGTGCTTCTGGAGCTTTCTTTGTTTCTGGATGACCAGAAACATCCAGTGGCCAGAAGCACTTTTTGACCAGTTACATTTGACTCACTGGCTGAATCCCTTTCTTGACAAGAAGGATTTAGCCACTTTCAGTCACACTCCAGTGATTGTTGTGAATTGATTCACAACATGTGCTGTATGTGGGACTGCCCTTGAAGACTGTTCAGAAGCTGCAGTTAGTGTTGCATTTTGCTGCTTGATCTATGATTGGAAACGGGAGAGTGAAAAGACTGGAGAGGACAAACGGGATATATCTATCTATCTATCTATCTATCTATCTATCTATCTATCTATCTATCTATCTATCTATAAAAATATAAATTCAGAGTGCATTCTTCAGTCATGCTGTAAGCCTATCTTCATACCCAAATTGGCAGACAAGCACACCAGTAAATCAAGCATGGATTGAAGCTCATCAGTCTTTTCACCTCCTTGCTTATGCGTAATGTTATCTCTGAATGGGCACAACCACATCCTTTCTCTTCTCCCTCCCTCTCTCCCTCAACCCCTTTTGTTCACATTCAAACACAAGCTGCTGGCTGTTAGAGCCATCACTTCCCCACTCCATTTCCCTCCTTGTATAGTCTCAGGGAACTGCCTGTATTCCTTATATTATGAAGGTTGCCAAACACTTCCATTTGCACTGTGTTTCTGTTGGATCAATAAAATAACTATTTCATTTCAAAAACCCTTGTCTCTGAGTCTGTTGCTCCTCTCAGGTACTCTACCATTGACATTTGCCATGTTCAGAGTGTGATCCGTTGTTAGGCACACTTGCAAGATTGGTCGCCCCCCCAAAAAAACTCCCTGTCTCCCTCAAAGCATAGTTTAACATGAGGGTGGTGTATCGACTAATTCCCCCCAGCCCTGCAAAGCATAGTTCATGAGTTCATGCTTATGTGTCTGAGCGAGAGTTCTTTGTCTTGCCAGGTGCTATTTCCATTAGGCAGGACCTGCAGAGGTTCGGGCCTTATTCGGCCCGGTTCAGGCCTCTGTGCACATGTGGAGGAGGTCATTTTTGTGACCTCCAGGCATGCGCAGAGGACATTTGCGTGGCCATACAATATCCGTGGTCACAAAAATGGCCTCTACATGTGCATAGAGGCCTGAACCGAGTCACTGCCAGGCAGCCTACTTTGAGGGAGGACGGCGGGGATGTGGGGATGTAGAGCAGCCCCTGCCAGCAGCACTGGTACATAGTTGTTTACTCCACTACCACCCGCTCTGTTGTTTATTATTATTTATTTAACAAATTTCTATACCACCCAAAACTTACATCTCTGAATGGTTTACAATAAAAATACTATTAAAACAAAATTTAAACATTAAAAAAAGTTTAAAACTTAAAACAAGTTAAGAGTATTAAAACTTTAAGAGCCGGGTCTCACGATCAGTGAGACCCGGTTTCAGCTCAGCAGAGAGAGAGGGCTAAGCCCTCTCTACCCGCACATGAGCAGGGCGGGAGCCCTGGGCGGCTGGATCGGCCGCCCACACGATTGCCAGCTCTGTGACGGAACCGGCGGGGGGGGGGGCGGGCTGGGACTGATCGGCACCCAGAAGCTCAAGCATGCCTTGCGCGAGGCATGCTGGTGAGACCCCCAGAGCCGGGAGGCGGCTTTTCGCCTCCCCTCTGGGGGTCTCCTCGTGAGTAGCTGCAGCGTGGAGCTGCGCTGCAGCTACTCACGATTTTTTAAAAAACGAGTTTGTGGAGCGCTCACTCAGCAAACCCAGTTTTAAGGGCAGGCTACTTGAGCGGGTTACCCACTCAAGACCACCGGGCTCACAGCCGAGCCCAGTGGTTCTCACGATTGCAGAAATCAGGCTAGCGGAGGCTAGCCCGATTTTCTGCAATTATGTGAATGGCCTCTAAATCTAATTAAAAGCCTGGGTGAACAGATGTGTCTTGATTGACTTTTTAAAAGTGGTCAGAGATGGTGAGGATCTTATTTCAACAGGGAGTGCATTCCCAAGCCTTGGGGCAGCAACAGAGAAGGCCTGTCGCTGAGTAGCCACCAGACAAGCCGGTGACAACTGTAGACGAACCTCTCCCGATGATCTTAATGGGCAGTGGGAATCATGGCAAAGAAGGCATTCTCTTAAATACCTGGGGTCCAAGCTGTTTAGGGCTTTATTGGTTATAACCAGAAACTTGTATTTTTCCAGGAAACCTGTTGGCAGCCATTGTAGCTCTTTCAATACAGGAGTAATATGGTCTCTCCTAGATGACCCAGAGATCAACCTGGCTGCTACATTCTGGACCAACTGCAGTTTCCGGACTACGTACAAACACAGCCCTACATAAAGCACATTGCAGTAGTCAAACCTGGAGGTTACCAGCATATGCACCACTGTGTTGAGGTCATTTATTTCAATAAATGTATGCAGCTGGCCTATCAGCTGAAGCAGATAGAAGGCATCTCTGGCCGCCGCCTCAACCTGGGGAAGCAAAGAGAGGTTGGGATTCAGAAGCACCCCCAGACTGCGTACCTATTCCTTCTGGGGGATTGTAACCCCATCCAGAACTGGCAGATCAAAGTTATCTCCCAAGTTCCGACCCCGCACAATAAGTACCTTCCTCTTATTTGGATTGAACCTGAGTTTGTTATCTCTCTCATCCAGCCCATTACTGATTCCAGGCAGCCATTTGTGGTGGTTATGCCTTATCCCAATGATGTTGACATGGAAAAATAGATTTGGGTGTCATCATCAATCTCCTGATGATCTTCCCCAGCAGTTTCATGTAGATGTTAAATAACATCAGAGAAAATGTGGAGCCCTGAGGGACACCATACAAAAGTTCAGATTTTGAAGAACAACAGTCTCCAAAGGACACCATCTGGAGCCTGCCTGAGAGGTAGGAGTGGAACTACTACAAAGCAGTGCCTCCCACCCCCCAACCCCCTCAGATGCTCAAAAAGGATACTATGGTTGATAGTATTGCAAGCCACTGAGAGATCCAAAAGGACCAACAGAGTTACACTTCCTCTGTCAATTCCCAATTGGAGGTCATCCCTCAGGGCAACCAAGGCAGTCTCCACCCCATAGCCTGCCTGAAAGCCAGTCTGAAATGGGTCTAGATAATCTACCCTTAGGGAAGCTCCCCTGCACCCCACTTCACTGGTAAAGGAGAATCCTCACTGGACTCGATCTGGTTTGAACTTGGACTGGCCAAGGCTGGTCCGGTTCAGCACCAAATCTGTCAAGCCAAGCTGGCTCAACATCAAGCCCCACTCGAACTGAACCAGCTCGCACACCTCTACTATGTTTTGCCTGAGTTTTAACAAAATATAAGTGGAATTCCACAGTGTACTCGAGCAAATGCATGAAATTGCACAAATGGAGTTATGTGATGGACAGCCATTAATGGCTGTCCATCTCACAACTCCATTTGCACAACTTCATGCATTTGTGCAAGATCACTCTTACGCACCTGCACACACTTTTCATTAAAAGACAGGTGGGACGTTGCACAGCCATTATCATCAAGATCAAAGAATAATGCCTGGAGAAACAGCATTCTCATGATATTTGAATGATAAAGTAATTTCATTTTTAAAATCCACACTGAAAAAGAAAGAAAGAAAGAAAGAAAGAAAGAAAGAAAGAAAGAAAGAAAGAAAGAAAGAAAGAAAGAAGTTAGAGATTAACTACCATGGCAAGCCATTTGAAGAAAATTCCTAGTAAGCTGGCAACCTGCAAGAGTTGTCACAAGATTTGTTGAAGATGAATACTATAAAAAATAAAATAAAATAAAATATCTGAATTAAATTTTAAACACCTGCCCCCCACTAATTCTTATAGACACTTCGAGGCTATTCACACGGCAGCAAACCCATCTAAGAAGTCTCCCTTCAAAACTCTCCTAACCTTCAAACCTCCTAACCTTCAAAGCTCTCCTAACCTCATTTTCCTGCTCATCTGTCCCATGGCTGCCAGACTGTGGGGAGCCTGCAGAGGGGAGGGGGGAGCCCCATGATGCACCTGGCATGGTGCATTATGGTATTTCCGGGATGCCTGGGTATGCAGGGAATTGTCTCGGTATGAGGGGGTGCACCCAGCACAGGAGGAGCAGTCTTCTGTGGGGAAGGTAAGTCCAACCTGTTTCCCCATAGCCCGCTCTGGAGCCCTTCCCACCAATTGTGAAAAAGGGGTCTTAGAATTCTATCCTGAAGTAAATAAACAATATTTTGTGAGTGAGAATGACTCAGTAGATAGGATTTCTGTATAACGGTTAATTCCCAAGTATTACATGAAGCAAATCTACTTCATTCATTCATTCAAAAATATTGTTTATTGCATTTGTATTGTACTCTGAGGAGCTCAGGATTCTATATGCAGTACACTCTCCCAACCCCATTTTATCACAACAGCCCTGTAAGATGGGCTAGGCTTAGAGAAAGTGACTGGCCAGAGGTCTTTAGTGAACTTCATGGCTGTGGAATTTGACCTAGACTTCACCAGTCCAAGTACATTACATGGACTTTCAGATAAACCTGTGGGGAAAAGAGATCAGACATGCAGCAACTGGTAACAGCAGCAATTGTTATGGTCCTATTGCATCCATCTGCTATAGCTCTAACAATTGATCTATACTTCTCAAAAATATGGTGATAGATCCTTTCCAGGATTTCTGTCTCTAGTAGGAAAGGCAGTTTGCCATGTTACCTGGTCCCTTGTGTGGCCCTGTGGAGGCTGGAAAAGGGTGTGGCATCCCTCCTTTGAGGCTTTTGTTCCCTTTAGGAGGGAGTGGGGATTAGGGATGTGCACAGAACTGGTTCGAAGAACTGGCAGGTGCGTCAGCAACTTCCAGCCATATCTGGAAAAGGAGAGCAACGGGGTGGCAGGGAGGTATGCTGCCGCCACAATGGGCTGCTTTAAAAAACAGTGCTGGTGGGGGGAAAGCTGTGGGAGGGTTAAGGGCACCATCCCCCCGCTCTTAAAGAGAGACCCCCACCTAGTGGGGATAAGAAGGGCCCAGGCTGGTTGGATCCCAGTAGGGTTGAGAGGGCAAGGCAGGGAGAGCTGCAGGAAACAGCTCTAGGGAGACAGCTAGGTTGGGTGTGGCAGGAAACAGGAAGCAAGGTCAGGAAGGGGGAGGGGCTGGAAGTAGGCTTTAAGCCCTGTCAGCTCTGCACTGGGGTATTTAAGGGCAAGGCAGCTGATGATGAGGGGCTGCTTCTGAGTATGGGAGCCAGGAGTTCTCCAGGAGAGGGAACTGGCTGAATGCAGCAAGCCAGGAAGAGGACTCAGGTGACAAGCTAGCCTCCTCCCCTGGCTGTTCCTGAGGCTAACCTTTTTGGGGGTGCTCCAGTCATTCTGGAGTCCAAGAAGGGCTAGGAGCCCGCCTTGTTCCCTGAGAGTCTGATACTATTCCAGTTATCCATCCATACATTCATCTTTCTTCAGGCTTCTGAATGTTTGTCTTAGGTCAGCTTCAAGCTGAGGAATGTTTGTCTTAGGTCAGCTCACACTCTTGGAACTCATTTTCCTTGTTGCCTTGCCCACCTGTTCCCATTGTAACCCCCAAAAGCTCCTCTAAATATTAAATTTGTACATGATATAATTTTTAACTCTCCATGTAGCATCAAAATTAAAACAGAAAATAACTAATGTAAGCAAAAATATAACCACTTTCTAGAAATAAATCTATGAAGTTTCAAAAGTGTCACTTGCTGCATTAACAGTCTCCTCTTTGTAAAAAGTAGACCTTATTCTCTCTGTGATATTCCAGCAAATATGATTAATCAAGTTAAGGCTTATTTCACATGTTATTGAATGTCGTAATGCCTTTCATGAATCTTGGCTGTACAGCATGGTGTAGTGGTTAGAGTGCTGAACTAGGACTGGGGAGACCCGAGTTCAAATCCCCATTCAGCCATGATACTTGCAGGGGCATAACTAGGGTAGGGCAGGCAGGGCACGTACCCTGGGTGCCAGTTGAGGGGGAGGCACCATTTTTAAAAAATTAAAAATTTTAAAAAAGGCCACCAAAACCAAAATGGCCACTGTGCATGTTCAAATGGCCTCTGTGAGGCCCTAACCATTTTGTTTTCAGCAGCTACATATATATATCTATATCTATCTATCTATCTATATAAATGGCCACTGCACATGCTCAAATGGTCCCTGCAAAGCCCTAGAGGCCAATGAGTGGAGGGGGAACCTTTGCAGACCCACCCCACAGCCTTTAGGAAGCCCCCAAAGGGGATACAGGTATTTTTTTAAATTTAATATAATATAAGTCACTGTACACATATTCAGTTTGGCACTATGTACAGAGAATCAGGGCTTCTGAATAATGAGCTAAAGCTTATGAGCTAGGATTATATTCATTTGCTCTTACTTTGCTTCTTGTGATAAGTGAGTTAAATGTGATTCTTAATAATATGGCTATTAATGGTGAGTTTGTCTTTGAATCAGTGTGAAATCCTTAGTATTAAGGCCACTGGGAGTTTCTTCCTCTCTTTCTCTCATTTTAACTGTCTTTCTGAAATACTAGAATATATTCCAAGCAGTGACACAGTTTACTCTGCATATCCTTTAATTATTTTCAGAGTATCTGGGAAAAGTCAAATTCCCCATTTATTTTTAATACCTATGTAATAGTGATGCTACAATGCATAGTAGAGAATTAGACATTAGTTTTCCAAGTACATCTCCACTTAGTATTTGGGTATTTCATGAGCCCCAGCATACTGAAATTTGTAGTTTTCCAGCAATTTTTGGTCTGGCTACGTCCACTGCTAAATAGTTTTTGAAATATTAAAAGATTAATGAGCTTGACTTGTATTTTTGAGCTGATATTATGGTAAAGTTATCTGAAAGATGGGTGTCAGATGTTTGGACAGGGGGTGCAATTTCAGTGCTTGCCCTAGGCACTAATTTCCCTAGATACGCCTCTGGATACTTGCTGGGTGACTCCGGGCCAGTCACTTCTCTCTCAGCCTAACTTACTTCATAGGATTGTTGTGAGAAACTTAAGCATGTAGTACACCGCTCTGGGCTCTTTGGAGGAAGAGTGGGATATAAAATGTTAACAACAACAACAACAACAACAAACCAGTCAATAACACCTGTCTGACTGTGTAAACAAGAAATAATAATAATAATAATAATAATAATAATAATAATAATAATAATAATAATATATCATGAAGGAGAGCTAGTCTTGTGTTACCAGACATGAATTGTCCCCTTTGATAAGCAGGGTCCACCTTGGTTTGCATGTGTGAACACTGTAAGATATTCTCCTTAGGGGATGTAGCTGCTCTGGGAAGATGCTCTGGGAAGAGCACCTGCATGCTTGCATGCAGAGGGTCCCAGATTCCCTCCCTGGCATCTCTAAGATAGGGCTGAGAGTGACTCCTGCCTGTAACCTTGGAGCAGCTTCTTCCAGTTTGTATATAGACAACACAGGGCTAGGGGGTCCAATGGTCTGACTCTGTATAAGGTAGCATTCTATGTTCCATTGTTTCTAGTAAGGAGGAACCTCTGCCTGAGTGAATTCCTCTGATTCAAGGAAATGGGTCCATTTTCACCAGGCTTATCTTAAGAGCCCTCACTCAGGACATTAGTGCAATTGTAGGGGACTAGGAAATGCCACTCTAAGAGCCAGTGCCTCGGTTCAGGTCCAGTTCAGACTCAAACCGAATTGGGCCAGCTGGTTTTGTGCACACTCCTATGCTCTTGCGCTCTCTCTCTCTCTCTCTCTCTCCTCTCTCTCTCTCTCTCTCCCTCCTCATTCCTTACCAACACTATCCCCTGTCCCTCAGAACTAACCTTTAAATGTGTATTGGGGGCCATTCAGTGCGATTCTCAGAGCATTAACCCCTTAAAGGAAGATCATCACCAGCAACCTTGCTGAGGCGCTTTGCTGATTGCCTGTGCTGCAAGTCTTTGTTCTTCAATACAACCTAACCTTGCTTTCAAGGACTGTGTCTGTACTTTATTGTGCTCTTCAGAGTGCTCTAACATGAGTGTATCCTAACCACAGTCAGCTTTCCCAGTCCCTCATTGTACAACATGGCTGTATGCAGGTTTCTACTAAGTAGAGTTTGATTCCCCATATTAAGCCAAAGCATAGTCATGAAGGATGGTAACTACCACACTTCGGAGCAAACATAAAAGATTTATTGGTGGAGAAGGTGTGTGCAGGCATAAAACTGGTACCATTCTGAACCACAAAATGTCTTATCAATAATGGACTTCAGAATAGCCCTCACAGATGAATTCCTTTGTAGAAATTGTTCACACCTTGCAAAGCTTCTGGCAGCTGATATCTCAGGCTTTTTACCAAGTGCATTTTCAGACAACCTGCTAGATGTGAAACAGCGATGACAGCCTGGTTTATGCTTTGTATCCAAATTAATCAATCAGCATGTTTGTATGAAGGAGATGAAGTTATTCGTAGAAAATATTGGCACAGGAAGACATATGCAACACTGCATGGCTGGCTAGTTAAAATGAAACTGCAAACATATCATGCAACGGTCTATGTAAAGTGGTTTCTTATGTGAAATAAAAGCTATCCTTACCATGGAGGGAAACCGGGCTAAGGGAGCCCATCCCAGTTTTCCCCCATCGTGAGAACCACCGGGCTTGCAGGTGAGCTTGGTGGTTCAATGGTTACTAGCCTGTCAAAGTAGCCTTTCCCTTAAATGAGGTTAGCGGAATGAGTGCTTGGTAAAAAGTGCTCCACTAACCCCGTTTTCTTCATTGTGAGACGTTGCCGCATGGTTCCATGCTGTGGCGACTCACAAGGAGACCTCTGTCCAGGAGTCTACAACAAGCCTCCCAGCATCGGGGGTCTCCCCAGAATGCCCCGTGCACTCGTGTGTGGCTTTCTGGGACTTCCGAGGGCCGGGCAGCCGCCAACCCCCCACTGCCACTACCTGCTCCATGACAGAGCCAGTAATTGTGTGGGCGGCCGATCCAGCCATCCAGGAAAGGCAGAATGCTCGTGTGTGGGGAGAAGCCCACTCTCCCTGCACAAGCTCTCCAGGCTCTCCACACTGCTCGTGTGGAGATCCTCAATGATTTTCAACATGCATGGTGAAAATCAGTACAAGCAGTGGGAAGCTGCATCACACCCATTGTTTGCAGTATGAAGGATTTAGCATTTCAAGTAGCAACACATGCAAGTGGTTGCATGTGGGAAGAATTTGGCCTTCTTCCAAATAAATTCATATTGGGACCAGGCATCAATATGATTTGTGAAGCCTTCTGCTTGCCTGCCCGCCCAGTCGGTCGTGTGAATCGCTCCATGGTGGTCCTATATGATGTGTGAATTAAGTGTGTGGATTCAGGGGCGTATCTAGGGTGGGGCAGGCAGGGCACGTGCCCCGGCCGCCACTTGAAGGGGGCGCCATTTCTTAAAATTAATTATTTTTTTTAAAAAGCCTGCTGAAAACAAAATGGCAACGCGCATGCTCAAATGGCCTCTGTGAGGCCCTAGGCCATACCAGGCCTCACAGAGGCCATTTGAGCATGCGTGGTGGCCATTTTGTTTTCAGCTGCCATTAAAAAATTTTTTTTTAATGGCCACCGCACATGCTCAAATGGTCCCTGTGAGGCCGTAGAGGCCAGCAGGGGGAAGGGGGAACGTTTGAAGACCCCCCATGGTCTTTAGGAAGCCCCCCGAAGGGGCTACAGGTATTTTTTTTTAAAAAAAATTAATATAAGTCACTGTACACATATTCAGAAATGTGAATTGTATGTGACCTTCGGACTTGTATTTTTCAGCTGATATTATGGTAAAGTTATCTGAAAGATGGGTGTCAGATGTTTGGCCAGGGGGCGCAATTTCAATGCTTGCCCTAGGCGCTATTTTCCCTAGATACGCCTCTGTGTGGATTTTTAAGACTATCAGTTCATTTGTTGATTTGTAATGGGTTTTTTTAAAAAAAGGTTTCTAAAACTGTTTTAAAGTGTCATAACTAGAAACATAGGAACCAAGTCAGACTATTTGTCCATCTAGCTCAGTATTGTCTACAAAGACTGGCAGTGGCTTCTCCAAGGTTGCAGGCAGGAGTTTATCTCAGCCCTATCTTGGAGATGCCAGGGAGGGAACTTGGAACCTTCTGAATGAAAGCATGCAGGTACTCTTCCCAGAGCGGCCCCATCCTCTAAGCTTAATATCTTACAGTGCTCACACTAGGGATATGCCCGTACTGGAGTTCAACTGGTTCGAACACATTTTGGGAAATTCAGATGGGGACATTAAGAAAAAGGAGAGCAGGTCCTTACCTGCTCTCAGATGCCACATTCAAGTTCCTGAGGGGTGGCGCACTTCCCAATAACCAGCTGCGTGGCACAAATACGTGCATGCATGGTACTTCCACATGGCACAAGTACATACATGTAACTCCAGCTTCAGCAGAGGAAAGAGGAGAGAGGAAGGGAGAGTTCCACCTGCCCTGGGTCATCCTGCCCTGGAAGGTGGTGATTAGAGTTTGTGGTAAGTGCCAGCAGCTGACCCCCTGGCTTTCCTGAGGCTCTCTCTTTGAGAGCAACCTTGCTGTAGCCCTCCGTTGGTGGCAGAGCTCTAGTTCCCAGGAGGAGGGCCCAGAGTGCTGACTCAACAGTTCCTGCTGCGTCCTGCATCATTTCCTGGGCTGGCAGTATAAAATAGTACACTGTCCTGGGTGATGAACTTGCTGCCGGCAGGGTCATCCTTGAAGGGGCTATACCAAATGGGGCCGGCCCTTTGGGAGCCCCTTTGGGCTCCACTCTGTGGCAAGGGCTCCACTCTACTGATTAGAAGTAATTTTTATTTATTTTTTAAATTATGTGTCTGAGTGAGGATGTGAACCTGGAGAGAGCTGGAGGTGCTTCAATTAGAGCGATTACAGGTAGGGAAAGGTATGGTGTGGGGTCTCACTTATATCAGAAGAGAGGAAGAGTGGTTCAACATCTTATTCATATCTCTTCTTCTGGTTGTTCCCATAATAGAAGGGTTCCTGGCTGCTTTACCAGTCTGGCCTTTGGCTTGCTGGTACTGCTGTTTAATGCCAGTTCAGTCCAGAATAAGATCTCTGTTATCCATGATTTAATTGTGGAGGAAGCTGCTGACCTGGTTTATATTATGGAGACCTGGGTGGGGGAGCTGGGAGAGATTAGTCTTTCCCAGCTGTGTCCACCTGGATATTTAGTGCAGCATCAGCATAGGCTGGGGGGCCAGGAAGGAGAGGTAGCTGTAATCGATAAAAGCTCTATTTTCCTCTCTAGGCTCCCTGTCCAAGTGAGTGCTAGTTCAAAGTGTTTGTAACTAGTGTTGGGCTCTCAGGACAGAGTGGGGATTCTGCTGATGTACTGCCCACCATCTCCCTGCCTGAGCTCACAGTGGTGGTCTTGGATTTGGTGTTGAGGACCAGAGGTGTATCTAGGGAAAATAGCGCCTAGGGCAAGCACTGAAATTGCACCCCCTGTCCAAACATCTGACACCCATCTTTCAGATAACTTTACCATAATATCAGCTCAAAAATACAAGTCAAGCTCATTAATCTTTTAATATTTCAAAAACTATTTAGCAATGGGTGTAGCCAGACCAAAAATTGCTGGAAAACTACAAATTTCAGTATGCTGGGGCTCATGAAATACCCAAATACTATGTGGAGGTGTATCTGGAAAACTAAACAGAAGTGCCTGTCTAATTCTTTACTATGCATTGTAGCATCACTATTACATAAGTTTTAAAAATAAATGGGGAATTTGACTTTTCCCAGATACTCTGAAAATAATTAAAGGATATGCAGAGTAAACTGTGTGACTTCTTGGAATATATTCTAGTATTTCAGAAAGACAGTTAAAATGAGAGAGAGAGAGAGAGAGAGCGAGAGCGCAAGAAACTCCCAGTGGGCCTTAATACTAAGGATTTCACACTGATTCAAAGACAAACTCACCATTAATAGCCATATTATTAAGACATCACATTTAACTCACTTATCACAAGAAGCAAAGTAAGAGCAAATGAATACAATCCTAGCTCATAAGCTTCAGCTCAGTATTCACAAGCCCTGATTCTCATATAAACTGTAGCCCCTTTGGGAGTCTTCCTAAAGGCCGGAGGGGGGTCTGAAAAGGTTTCCCCTCCCCCCACTGGCATCTAGGGCCTCACATGGACCATTTGAGCATGTACGGTGGCCATTTTCTAAAATATATATTTTTTAAAAAATGGCCGCTGAAAACAAAATGGCCGCCATGCATACTCAAAAGGCCCCTGTGAAGCCTGGCATGGCCTAGGGCCTCACAGAGGCCATTTGAGCATGTGCAGTGGCCATTTAAATTTTTTTTTTAATTTTTAAAAATGGCACCCCCCTTCAAGTGCACGTGCCCTACCTGCCCCACCCTAGATACACACCTGTTGAGGACTCCAAGAATGATTGTTCTGGGTGACTTCAACATCCATGCTGAGGCTGCCTTGTTGGCGGTAGGGCTCGGGATTTCATGGCTGCCATGACAACCATGGGCTGTCCCAACGTGTTGTTGGCCCAACACATGAATTGGGGCACACTCTAGATAGAGTTTTTTCAACTGGACAGGAGGATGGTGATTTGAAATTGGGGCTTATGTTGTCTATGCCATTGTCATGGTCAGATCACTTCCTTCTGAGGTTTAGTCTTAGCAGCTACACCTCTCTGCAATGGTGGTGGTCCTATAACAATGATCCACCTGCTGGACTCTGATTGATTCCTGATGGCTCTGGAGGACTTCCAGCTGGTATGGCAGGAACTCCTACCGAAGCAATAGTTGCTCTCTGGAATGGAGAACACAATCACTCCCAAGTGTCATCTCCTGCAAAGCAGAGCCCATGCAGCACCCTGGTATACATATGAGCTGAAGGCGATAAAGCAAGCTGAGAGATGGGTGGAACGTAAGTGGAGGAAAACTTGGGGTGAGTCTGAGCAAACACAGGTTAGAGCTCATCATCGAGCCTACTCTGTGGCAGTGATGGAACAGAAGAAATACCATTTTTCATCCACCATTGCATCCTCTCAATATCGTCCAGCAAGTACTTCTGGGTGGTGCAGGGCCTTTTGAAAGTTTTCAAAATTCATATGATGGTAGCACATGGTGCTCACATTAAAAATAAATATGTCTGTTCAAGAATATCAGCCCACCTGTTGATTTTTAATTAATTTTTAAAGCTTTAAAAAAAATCAGTGCATGGACTGATATCCTTAATGTCCACACATTTAATGCTATAATAATGTAGGAACACCAAGTGAAATTTCATCTCTTTCTGTTCAGCTATTAGGAAGTTACTAATATTTTTTTTTAGTTTCCTATTGATTCCTATGGGGAAGTTATGATTTAAGTCAGAAATCTGGGTGCGCACAGAGGAGCACATTAGTATGCTCAATTGTATATCTGCCCCTGTTGTTTGCAGCTCTTCCATGCCATGTGACATCCTGTCCTCGAGAATCAACCAACCTTTAGGAGCAGATTTTGGGGTACTTCAGAGGAAAGGGATGTTTGGCAAAACCTGCATTCTCTCTTGCATAAGTGGAAGTGCCTTTTGTTCATGAAGAAGTACTTCAGAAGACTATTTATGAAAAAAAATCAATGTTTTTAACCAACATACAGTGGCACAGTAAAAGTATCACCATATGAATTTCTCATGGATAATTTGTTAATGTATAGTATATTCCAGTGAACAGTATTTTGAATATTGTCCAGAATTTGTTGTTACATCAGTGCACACTACTTTGCCTTCAAACTTTGCCTATTTACAAGTTCACGTTATTCTTTTTCAATGCCTTATCCTTTGTATTTTTTCCTGTCATAATTCTCAAAATATTTGTAAAATTTAAACACAGAATGGATTTACTTAAGATTGACAGTGTTTGTGGAAAAATTTTCTGCTGCATCCCCTAGGTCTGTTGAGTGTAATTACCATCTAATTATTTCTCCAATTGTAGGAAAGGGAATTCCTGTCTGAAAGTTGTATTGAGCTGTCTTAAGTACATATCTGTGCTCATTGTGCAAGTTCCATTACTGAACCTCATAGTAGGATTCCATTACACTCTCCTTCTCCCATAGATCTTTCTGCTAGTGGCTAGATTTCAGCAATGTTAATAATACACCAATTTCATAGAATGCCTTAATGGTAAAGGTTGCTAAAAAATGGAAGCTTCCTTTTTTCCTACTTCCGCCCAGGAAAATGAGGAGGTCTGAATTTCTGCTGTGTACTTCAGAATTTAGATTCTTCTTAGGTTAACAGGGTTACCGTTCCCAACCATCTGTCAATCTCAGCCCCTTGGAAAAATCACTTTTCACAGATCAGCCCATGGCTTGTTAAACTGTTTCAACAGTCCAGAAGTAGGGTATGTTTAGTTAAAATCTTTAAAATCTTTAAGCTGTAGAACTTTCCTTACATGTTACATGTTCTCTACTTTCCTTCTTAATATAATTGCCCTCTAACAGGATACATTTCTCTAACCCTGATTAGAAATATCCTTTACCTCTTCCCACTGCAACCAATTGACCTCCAAACAGCAACAAGAGAGATCTGGAATATAATCCCTCTCAAATTCAAACTTTCATTGTCAGTCTGAGTTCTTTCTGGAGCTGGAAGTCACAGTTAAAGGTCAGTGCATTGATACAGGGTATATTAGTGAACTGTACCTCATGTGAGCTCCATACCCTGTAGTGCTTCAGGTAAGATGACTGATAAAACATCTTTTAAAACTTTCCTATCAGTATACTCGTTATGTAGGAAGGATGCTTTTGTGATGACACAGAGAATCAAAGCAGTTATTCATGGGTTCATTTTTGGCCTAACAATCAATTAATGACCCACAGGTCACAGAGCTCTGTTTTCAATGCCTCCTTATCTCAGAGTGGCTTAGGGTAGTCATGTCCTTTTGGTCCTGGAAAACGGTCTTGGAAAATAAAAGGTGTCAACCATCAAGAACATTTTATATTCAAGAACTGGAGAAGCTGTGTCTTCCATAAAATCAAGATCATTTTGATTAACTTTGATATGGTTTCATTGAAGAGAATATGTAATTACTGGTGATATGATAGGAATATTTTTATTTTTAGTAAGCATGCTGGCTGTCTGGTTGGTGCTCTCTTTTTCATTTATTATTATTTGGATAGTGCTTTTGGACAAAAATGGTCGTGAAAACAATTTATATGGTTTACATATCAAAAAAGAATAAAATAGGGTTCCTTGCCCTCAAAAGGGTAATAGTCAAAAGAGGACATCAGCAATAGCCACTGGAAGGCATTATATGCTGGATTGCAGAGGGACAATTAAATGTCCACCCTTTGCTAAATATAAGAAAGTCACCACTCTGCAGAACAATGTGTTGCCTGTCATGTGTTTGTGCACATAGCATATTGGGATGCAAAAGTGTGGAGATTTTCAACATAATATAGTGAGACCCCTCCAGTAGTTTTAGGAGTGGGGCTGACATTGTTCAATTTTTATGGTGGATCTCATTTGGACATATTAACCTTTTGTAGTTCATGCTTTATGTACAGGATGTTTTGCTGTATTTGTGGACAGTTGCTCACAAGTAAGTTGTAATGGCCTGTGGCTAAACAACAATAAAGATTAATTGATTGAAACTCCAGTGAGGTTCCTGCCTGTTGTCAATTCCTATTAATATGATTTTTTTTAAAGCCATACTTAGAAAGCTGGTAAGTGTTTAATAGCAATGAATATACTCCTACAGACTTGAATTTCTGAAGTTAAATAGTGAAAGAACCAGCTTAGACAAAAACTAACTATTAAGGGCGTAACAAGTTCTGGAAAAAACCATTTAAAGCCTGTCCCCAAAAGGTGGGAGGGTTCCTAAATCAATCTGCATTTGAAGAAGTACAGCAGCAGAAATTTTGTCTGAAGTCAATGTATAAGCATTATTATGTTGTTGGGCATGATGTTATGAAGGTTGTGAATGCTCCATCAATGAACATGGTACTGGTTGTAGACAGAAATCTATTGGGATGCTTTAAGTATAGGATTTATTGCTTCAAGGCAGGAGATTTCATGTTGTTTTTTCTAAGGTGTATTGAATCAGCCTCTGGCAGTTTAGTTTGTCTTTTGCTGTTGCCAAAAAACTGCATTCAAGTTGCAGGTTGAGTACCTTCCCCTTCCGCTGAGTCTTCCTTCAATACCTCATGTGCTCATGCTGACAAAGTGGGTCAGGAGAAGGTGCACAGACAAACAGACTTACAGGACATTATGATGTAAAATATGTTTCATATTGTTGCTTTCCTGTAGGTTTTTTTTTAAAAAAAACGTATTGCTCATACACAGAGCCCTTTCTCACAATTAAGTGAGAGGGCTTGAGGGCAGGCAGTGGGGAAGGCAACAGCAGATCACCTGCCCCATAGATGATCCCTGGAGAGTTCCTGGGCCCTCAAAGAGCACGCCCAGACAGCCTGCGGCTGACATTGGCAACGTGGAGGTGCAGGGGTCAAGACACATCACCCCAGAAATCCCACAATGCACTGCACAAGTGCGCAGTGCATTGTGGGGATTCCCCAGCAATGGCTGGGAGCCTGGTCCTGGGCCAGCACTGGCTGGGAGCATCCAGCGCTCACGCACACACAGTTAGCCTGAGGGAAGGGCATGCTTGTGCATGTGCTCGTGCCTATAATCTCGGCTAACTGGAGGGCTTCTTTGGTGGGTTTGCCGCCAAAGCACTGCTGGGATCTGGGCTGCCTCATGAAAACAGCCTCTCTGAGTCCTTGGGATGGGGTGGGTTAAAAAAACCATCAAATAATTAATCCACTCTGTGAGAGCCACAATTCCAGACTGCATTGTTTTCAAGGCCCTGCTGCACAAAGATATCAGCAAGCGGCTTTTGACACCCTGCCCACTCATCAGACAAAGCTCCAAAGAAGATCAGGAAGCTCTTCTTCCCAAGTGGGGGAGGGCAGCTCTCCCGAGCAAGAAGACCAAGTGCCATTGACACCACCTCTGTCAATTCTACCCTCGGCCCAAAGTAATAAAGCAGAGGTAGAAGGTCATTTATCTCAGACTGATGATCCACTACTTATGGCTTGCAAACTTGTGGCTTTAACAGATAACTTGGCTATAATGGAGAGAGGTGACCGAGCACAACAACTTAAAGTTAAGGACCCCCAAGCTAGGAAAGCAGGAGTTAAGGACCTTATCATTTTAGATAGCACTCGGACATTCAGTGAGGTCGCCCCTGTCAGGCATGATACAAATAACACCCCAGCTGTAGCTGTTCCATTGATTACTAATTGCCCGCCGTCCATTAAATGGGCAGGTTTGGCATCCGATCCCTACTTTGCTGCCTGTTTCTCTCTCCTTGAACCAAATACCGATAACTCTGTGAAACATCTTTTAGAGACCTCTCAAACTCCAGTGAAGACTAACTTGAACGGTTGCATCTATACTCAGGAATGAGTCATCACGCCCTCAGAATCATCTAATACAGAGCAGGAAACCAAGAACATCCAACTGTCGGGCTTAATTGCAAAGGCTAGCCCTTCAAGAAGCACAGTTCCAGGGGCTACGTATCCATCCATAAACATTCAACAAACTATAGAATCTTTGGAAAGTACAGCACCGGACACTGTTCATCAGCAATTTACCCACCCTGAAGCAGCATCCTTAGCAGCTACCCTAGTGAAAGGTCTGGGTTCTGCTCACCGTGTTGCTTCTGTGCAGGATTCTTTAGAGTCTGGCAGCTCATCAAGGATTGGAAATTGACTCAGTGCTCCGGCAACCAATGCCTTGAGAATTGTAATAGGGAATGTTGCAGGATGGAAATCTAAATGGTCAGATCCCTCATTCATCAATTATGTAAATAACTTTGATATCTTACTATGCCAGGAAACCTGGATGACCAAGGAATTTACTCTGGAGGGCTTCCAGGTTTATCCACTTGAAGCATCTTGGAGGGAATCTCACTCAGCTCGGGCGGGGGGGGGACTTGAGGGGCAGGCCCTCAGGTGGCCTGGCGGTCCTTGTTTCACTATCTCTGGCGATCCAAGCCAGAAAGTTATCAACGAAGAGCAACCTGGAGCTGGTTGTTAACATACAGGTTGAATCCTTAATTTTTATTTTGGTAAATATGTATATCCCCCCTCCCCACACCAAAAAGAAATAATATATCAAACATGAGAGGACTTAGACCTCCCGTTAGAGGATCTTCGCAGCCAATTTCCAGGCACTCCATTAATACTTGCTGGAGATTTTAATGCCTGGATTGGACATGATGATAACATCTTACCAAATTCCATCTCTACCCTCCTATAATAGATCCTCCTGAAGGATTTATGAAGCGTTCCTTTAAGGATGGGGTGTCCTGTGCTGGTTTGAAAATGCTACAGACAATGTACGCCCAAAACTTCTATATCATAAACAGCACAATTAGAGGTGATTATCCGGCGGAGTATACTTTCTGGTCAGCTGTGGGAGCTTCAACTATTGATTATCTGTGGCTCAGCATTGAACTTTTAAGTTTGATTGAAATTTTCATAGTCGCACCTAGACCAGACAGTGATCATTTACCCCTTGAATTAACTTTGAGGGCTCAGACAGAGATCCAAAGATATCCCTTCCCTGAGTTTAATGATGAGTCCCTAGAGGTACTCGCTGCCAGAGTGGGGTGGTTCGCAGTAGTGAGGGAGCGGGTCACAGAATTTTTAAATACTGATATTTTATTGAACCTGAAGGAACAAATTTTGAAGGGAACTGATGTAAAAAGTGCCTTTTACCAGATAATCGGTCTTCTGTGCAATAATCTTTGTTATCCTCCTAAGGCCAATTTGGACACACACCCCTCCATACACAAACCTTGGTTTGATGAGGAATGCCTAAATTTTAAAAAGAAGCTGTATTTAGAATATAATAAATATTGGACGACTCCCTATAAGCTCCCTATAAGTATATTGGACGACTCCCTATAATGTTCACCCTATAAGTGGCGTTCTTATACAACTTAAGAGGGAATATTAAAGATTAATTAAGTGGGGAAAAGTTGAAGCTGATGCAGCGGATTGGGCACGATTGATTTCAGCTGCCCAATTAAAGAATCATTCACTGTTCTGGCATTTAATTGCCAGATATCTGGGCAAGGATATTCCGAGAGTGGATTCCATTCCTAGAGTGGAATCCCTGCATGGGTTTGGGAACAACATTTTACTAAGCTATATGCAGCTTCCGGAAATTCCTATGAAGTAATGGGCAACTTAGAGAGCGTTCCTCACTGGCCGCCTGTTTCAGAAGCCGAAATAGCCTCCCTGTTGAACCAGTCTAAATCTGGTACAGCCCTGAGTTCAGATTATATCACCATAGAGTGTTTAAAGGAAAACAGTGATTGGTGGATACCAGTCCTGGCAGCCCTTTTTTCTTTTGCTGATCGAACAGCCCAGATCCCTGAGAACTGGGGACTTGCCATCGTTATTCCCATTTATAAGAAGGGTCCCAAAGATCAACCAGCTAATTTTCGTCCTATTAGCCTACTGAGTGTCATTGGAAAGCTGTATGCCAGGCACCTATTGGGGCACTTCATGGAATGGCTTGATGTCAATCAAATCCTGGCAGATGAGCAAAATGGGTTCAGGGCAGGTAGATCCACCACGGACTCAATAACTGTCCTTCAAATATCTCGCTGAAAAATACACAGGGAAATCCCCAGGGGCACTCTATACTGCTTTTATTGACTTCAAACAAGCATTTGATCAGATTTCTAGGAGCAAATTATGGGAGAGGCTCGCCCAAACAAATATCGACAGGAGACTTCTCTTGCTGATGGCTAAATTACATGAAAACACCACCCTCAAAGTAAGGCTAAACAGGAAAGGCCAGGCGACTAATCCAATTCCAACCAGGACTGGTGTCAGGCAAGGGTGTATTTTGGCCCTGGCATTATTTAATTTTTATATCAACCCCCTTGTGGAACGTATGAGGAAATTGGACTTTCACCCACCCAAATTAGCTCAAAAACATATTAATGTGCTATTGTACGCTGCTGCTGCTGCGTTGATTTCTAGGACAAGGGTTGGACTTAAGCGAATTTTAAAAGAGCTGGCCAATTTTTGCAATGACCACGAACTGTCTTTGAATTATGATAAAACCAAAATCATGGTCTTTGTGGCTAGACCTAGGACGCTTATGTGGATACTTAATGGGCATACTTTAGAGCAGACCAGACAATTTAAATATCTTGGAGTTGAGTTACAGTCCAATAGAAGCACTACAGCACATAGGGATTATGTTATTGCCAACGCCCAGAAAGCAGCCTCAGCAATTTGCTCCTTCCACCTAAAGAAACGAGCTGACTCATTGCAAGTACCTTTAGAGCTTTTCAAGGCCAAGGCTCTTGCCTTGCTCCTAGTGGGAGGCACGCTAGGGAACAAAACTAATTATCAGAAGTTGGAGCCGGTCCAGTCTAAGTTTATTAGGTCTCTTCTTAGACTACCTTGCTCAGTTTCAAATGCTGCTATTAGGCTCGGGATCGGGTGGCCATCTGTAGAAGTGAGACTCTGGAAAATGGTTTGCTCTTATTGGCTTAATCTGATTTTTTACCCTATGGGCATTGCTCCTTTGATATTGGAGGATGGCTTTATGACCCACTGGAAAAATGATATTAATGCAATGTTAGTGTCCTTGGGTTTCCCCCCGCCCCGATTAGAACTCTGGGCCACAGCAAGGTCAAAATGGCCCATAACTCAACATATTTGGGATATGACGAAGCAGGGGGATGTTGCCCAAATAGGCTCTGGCCTATTCCTAGGAGATCAAATCAGTAGTCATTCCCCTGCTAAATATTTACTTAGGATCTCCAACAGAGATCATCGTAGGGCTCTTTCAGCGGCTAGACTTAATGCCCTTCATATGGTGGTATTGGAAAGATGCTTCAGGAAGGTGCCCTATGATTAAAGATTATGCCCCTGCCAGAACAGTGAACTGGAGACTAGGGAATATCTGATGCTGAAATGTAGATTTTATACTGAATTAAGGGGAAAGCTTCTCTCCCTTCTATTAATTCATTACAATTCTAATTGCCCTTCTGATGGGGACAAGGTCCTTTTTCTGTTTACTACTAAGTCAGAGTACGTTTACAGGAGGGTAGCAAAAAATTTTTTCATAGCAAGCAAGATTTGGTTTAGCGTGATTGAGGCACGAGATGCCAGGCTGTGCATTTCAGATTAACCGGTTTCATTTGAATGAAATTAGTCATGTATACGGTTTTATATATTTTATTGTTGTTGTTGTTTCTTTTTCTTGTATTTATGCTGGCCTTGGGCTGAAATAAACAAATACACACATACACCAAATAATATGCATTCATTGTACAAATTATCATTGATTGATACCATTGTATATGGCTTTGAGGATGGCAACATTTGTGGTTAACAAAATAAGGCTTTAGGTGCAGCATTTCTTTGAATGTAATTCTGAAAATTAAATATTGTTCCTTATTGAATGATGAGGAGCAGCACATTAGTATTTTTATTAACATTTTGTGATCATTTCTCTTCTTTTCAGTCCCTTGGGTTATGCCTATTCAATCCACAGTCTGCTTAGGTTCTTCATCCTCCAGGCTACTGTCATAGGGAAGAACATGAATCTGTTAGAGTCTAAATGATGGGCTGTATTCTTTGCAGTGGATCTCTTCCAGAAAGTAAATTGTGCTGTGAATAATAAAATGTCATAATGTCAATCCTTTTTCTGATTTCCAGAGTTCAGGGAATAATGATGACAAGGGTATAATGACAAGTGCATGATTATGACAGGAGCATAATGATGGTCTTCATCTATTTTTAGGCAAGCATTGTTACTGAACTCATTGAGATAGATTCACACACACCTGTAGGAAGTAATATGCCTACTGAAGCCATGCCATGCACTGATCACTTTGGCCAGGTTCATATATTGCATTTCTTATGGTGAAGGGATAACACAACAATAGCCATACAGTTACACTGATGAGCTCCAGGTCTTTTTGGGGGTAGGGTTGCATAGACTTAAAATCAAAAATTCTGGTCTAGATGTGGAACCAGGAAGTAGAACCTGGTTTTTGCAGGATGGAGCCCACTGATTTTGGGTTGGTCTGTTATTGGAGCCTGGCACAAATGCTACCTATTCACATAAAGTGTACAAATAAAAAAAGACAGAGAGGTGAAGAAACAGTCTTGCTCTTTGCTTATTTTGGCAAATGGTCTGGAAGCAAGAAAAGCTCATCCGCATTAGGGATGTCATGGGTCCCTGCAAGAACTAGGAGACATCTCTCTTGATTTGGGGAAAAAGTTAGTTAGCCACTTGTAGACTTACTAAGGGTGGAGAGGAGAGCTGGTCTTGTGGTAGCAAGCATGACTTTTCCCCATAGCTAAGCAGAGTCTGCCCTGGTTGCATATGAATGTGAGACTTGATGTGTGAGCACTGCAAGATATTCCCCTCAGGGGATAAAGCCGCTCTGGGAAGAGCAGAAGGTTTCAAGTTCCCTCCCTGGCTTCTCCAAGATAGGGCTGAGAGAGATGCCTGCCTGCAACCTTGGAGAAGCCGCTGCCAGTCTGTGAAGACAATACTGAGCTAGATAGACCAATGGTCTGACTCAGTATATGGCAGTTTCCTATGTTCCTATGGGTTCATAAGGCTACCCAAAAGTTAGTAAACAGGGAACCAGAGATGTGTCTTGTGAACCTGCCCAAACCTTGTTATTGAGATCCTTCTTCCATCCAGCTTCCAATCTAGATGACAAGCATTGGGCAAAAGTTGGGAGAAAGTCCATTGGAAGTCAGTAATACCGAATGGTAATTGGACTTGTGTGGGTTCTCATGACACACCCACCTAAAGCACATTCTCATTGGGAACCACTTGTCCCCAGCTTACACACTTTCAGGAGCTTGTGTGAACCTGCCTGAAGTCTTATTCCCTGTACTTACTTAGCAGGCTGAGCATGGCAGGATAGGCTCTTTCAACTGTAATTTGGTCCTGGCAGAGGTGAGGGAGCAGTAGTTGTGCAACAGTCTATTTTAAAAATGTGCAAAGCCTGTGGTATTAAAAATACCACAGGTAGGGTACTCCTTTTCTTTTCTTTTCTTTTCTTTTCTCCCCCCACCCCCTTTCCTGCTGGAAGTCTTGAGAAAGGTACAAGCTATTCTGGAACTGTAGTCCATTGCAGAAATGGCTCACATGTTTCCTGTAACTTCCAGGAGGAAGTAAAAACACCTCACTGGGCTGTGGCTCTTTTTAAAAGAAACTGCCATGCAACGGCTACTTCCTCATCGCCACCAAAGTACAGCCTGCCTTGGGCAGCTCTGTCCATTTCCATCCCATGGGTAGTGGTAGTGGTGTGAGCTTGTTTGAACCCACAAACCCCTGTGAGAAGTTGAAGGATCCAAGTCGCATTTAAACTCACACTCTTGAGACTCTCAAGCCTTGTTTGCAAACTTGAACTGACTTGAACCTGTTTCACTGATATTCCTTACTCATGCCATTTCCACCTAGTCTATTGTAAACTGGTTTTTGACTCCTGTCAAACATTAGGTTCCACTTGAGTAAATTTGTAGAAGTAGCTATATATTTGTATCATCGCTTCTTAGGCTTTGAAGAAGATATTAAAGTTCTTCTCATGATCGATAAGAAAAGCTTCTTGGCGTTCTGCTGGAAGAGCCGATTTGCCTGACTCTTCCCGCAGATGAGCACTCACTCATTGTTGGGCGGGTGGATTGGCCACCCAGATAAGTGGTGGTTCTCCTGCGGCTCTCCCACGCCTTGCTGTGCCTCTCCCAGAGCTCTGGGAGTTGGGTGCAGGGAAGCACAGCCGCACGAAACCCCCACCCCCAGAGCCCAAATAATGCATTGTGCAAGTGCGCAGTGCATTGCTGGGATCCTTCCTCCCCCATGTGTGCCTGCTAAGGCTTCAAGCATCCACGGCAGACACACAATCAATTAAATGTGGTTAAGGGAGCACTCACTCCCTTAACCTCATTTAATTAGGAGGCTACATAGGAGGGTTTGCCACCATGTAGCCACTGGGATCAGCTGTGATCCTGGTGGTTCACACAAGCATGCAAAGCCAGGATGGGCTCCCTTAGCCTGGTTTTGCATGCTCATGTGAATAGCCTCATTTTCTCCTTTTTTTTAATGGTCTAAACCCTAGAAGACAAAAATCAATAATAATCCATGAACATCTAGCCATTTTCAATGTACTTTTGTTGGAAATGGTGTTCCTGGGACTATAGACTTGCTGCTGAAATAAGGAGCATGAGACTATAATATATAAAATGCATTAGAATAGCTCATCTAATATTGCTTGGAACTGTCAACAATTTAAATAGCATCTGGATTTTTTGTTTTACTTCTTATAGTTTCTCTGCCAGTGCTGTAGTGTACAAGTGGGAGCAGATAAGGTGTTTGGGAATATGTTTTCCTCTCAGTGAAGTTCCAGAAAAGACCAGATCATTAAATCCATTTTTTGGATCAGCTGAAAATGAATGCTGATTGAAATATACAACAAATCGCAACTGAAAGGATATTCTACCTGTTCCTCCAAATGACCAATTTTGATCAGTCCTCAATTGATTTAGAATGATAGCAGCCTGAGTTAGGATTTCCTCTTGCAATTCTTTCTGTGACTTGTAAAAATGAAAAATATTTTTAAAATAAATATATAGTACATAGAAGACTTCACTTTGTAGCAGATTAATAATGAGAAACACTCTCAATAGTTCAGAGTGTACATATTCTGTAAAGCAAGACAACTACCAGGCAGAGAAATGGGGATAACTCCTCCCCCCCAATTTATATCCTGCCTTTCCTCATTGAAGCTTAGGGCAGCATACATGCAGTTATTCCACCCCACCCCCCACCCCGCACGCGCACACACACAAAGGTAAATTAGGCTGACGGAGAATGCCTGGCTCAAGATGATCCAGTGAAGTTCGTGCTGAGCAGGGATTTGAACTCAAGTCTCCCTGGTCTAACGCTATCCACTACAACACACTGGCTTTCTGTTACATGGACTAAAATATTAGGAAAGATAGGTTTCTTCACTTAAAATGAGCTGTATGAAAGAGAAATAAAACAATGATAATTTGACATTTCTTGGAAGGAGGGCAATATAATTGCAAAACCAAGAGGAAATGAATCCTGGAGCTATTTTTGAAGAAATAATCCCAGCAATTCACACCCAATAGCCTGCATCTAGACTATATTACCATTACTTAGAGCAGAAATTGTCCATGTCACTAATGCAAAGTTGTGTAAATAATAGTGATATGACACATACTTTTATGATTACTGCTGCCTATGCTAGGCAGAAGAGGGGGCGGAAACATCATGGAGGCTCCAATCCTATATCCTCTAACTTGGGAACAAGTCTTAATGAAAACTGTGGTACTTACTCCCAAGTAAATATGGATAGGATTGCTCATTGGCTCTTCTTCAGCAGCATCTACCAGCTGGCAAATGACTGCTAGTAAAAATGCTCAGTCCTTCACCCCACTCCACCCTCTGCCTTTAGCAGGTTGTAATCAGATAGACAAGCCAATACCGAACAGTATAATTTTGAGCCACTAGAATATCAGAGAGGTTTACTTTGAATTAGGTAAATCACAGCAGTGCTATGATAATTTTAGAATTGGTACTATGGTATTTCCACTTTACTAGCACTTTGCCTTCATGTTTGAAATATATCCAGAGCAGTCTAATTGGCTTCTTAAGATCCTGGTACTTGTGAATTACAAAAGAAATCTCCATTACTGTGATGTAATTGCATTCCTCTTTTTTATTATAAGTAATCACTCTGAGGGACAGTATTCTCGTGTGCTTTCTTCCCCTCCCTAAAAGAAAAAGAATTTGGTTTTTATTTATTTAGATTGTTAAGAATAAAAAATAGACATAGACTAAATTCAAGCAAGCAAACAACACTTTTCTTATTTTGCTCAGATGCATCAGCATATAGGAAGAAAGCACTGAAATATTTTTCATTGTAATTCTGTATGCAGCATGAGAACAAAGGGATTCTGAAATTGATATGTGGTGACTCTAAGTGGGTTTATATGTATTCTGTTCACTGTATTTTAAGCAAGTGTCACATTCATTATGTCTAGCTAAGCTCCTTTATGTAGCTGACCTTTGTACCACTGGCCTTACTGAGTAGTGAAGCAATATCAAAACTGAGTGTGCACATTTAGCAGGTCCCTGCCCCTGGGAGTGTGTATTCAGTCTGGCCAACACCATTGCCACGCCTTTTGAAACACTCCCTTCCAGTGTAATCTCGACAGTCTTTATTTTCTGGAATTCTAGCCCTGTATGAGGATTCTGCCTCTTGAAGGGTAAACATTTTGTGAAATGTAGCCCTTTCTGTTTCTCATCAAATACAAGGAACTAGACATCAGTGGCCACTGATATGATTGGTGCATAAAAGTATCCCTCACTTCATATACTGTTTCTAAGTCTTGTATATTTTCCCCATCAAAATTATTATTTTATTTTTTTCATAGCTACTGCACTCTTTGTCTGTACTCAAATAAACCACCCTGAGCCATTTTTGGAAGGGCAGTATATACAGTAAATCAAATACATACATACATACTGTCTCAGAGTTAGAATGTTTGTGAACATTTTGTGTCATGACAGCAGCTAAGAAAATATTTGCAGACAGACTATAAGTAGGAACTAATTTAGTCTATTTAGGATTATGGAGAAATGGTCAGCAATACCACATTCAGCAATAACCAGTTCTTGGCCCTTACAATATAGGGGCTTACCCATTAAGCAGCTGAGATCACATTGCACCCTTAATAAGTGTGGTAAACCAAGTAGCATTAGATATGTGAAACCTAAGTTTAGGGGCCAAATGATACATTTTCAGCCAGTGCTCCCTTCCAAATTTAAGCAAGACAAGGTGGCCATCATAGATATATTTAATTGGCAGATTTTAAAGGAGAATTTGTGTCTTTGAAAAGACAAATAATATTTAGCTACTGTTTAAAGTATTTAAAGTTTAAAGTATTTCTGTGAGTATATAGTCTTGAAATAGAAAATATAGTGTGGTCTATGTGACTTATTGAACATTTTCAAGGCAATTAAAATTTAAAGTGGAAGAGAATTTGAATGCAATATCTATGAAATATATAATGCCTTGTATTTCAAGAGGTTTTTTGATTGGTTTGACATTACAGAATTATTTGAAATAGGGCTCTCACAGTGAATAGAAATGCTGTGAATCGGAGAGAAAGGTTGTATAATTTATAAACTCTACTTAATAAAGCATATGTTAAGTACGGCTCTGTGTAGAAGAGTCCTTTAAGGTTATTTATAGTTTGATTTATTATATTAGAGTTCTTCTTAATAATAGAGTTATCTTACCTTTGTAATTGGGTCCATCAGTTAAGATTAGAGAGGATGTTTTACGTGTCTGAGAGAAGATGGTGAGACGACTATGAATCTGACTAGCAAATAGCAGGGTGGGATGGAAATCAATAAAGTTGAGCTTCAATTCTTTAAAACATGAATGATCTGTAACACAAATTATACAAGAGTCATGTCCAGTATTCTTGCCAAGATGGATGCACAAGTGGCTTGACCAAAGCATAGCACCTAACTTGGAACTGAGTGGCTATTACTTAACAGTTATTGGTTATTTATTATTGCTTTTATTAGGACATTTTAATTTCCCTTTACATTTGTATTTTTACTTTACTTTCCATTTCCAGTTAGATATTCTTCTAGGGGTGATTTCAAGATGGACAAGAATTGATGGCTGCTTATCATCTTACTGTACAAGTGACTGGTGGTCATCTGAAACGATCAATCATGCAATGAAGACAGGCCTAGCTCTAGAAGAACTAGTCTGGGGAGCAAAGGTGTGGCAAAGCACATTATTAGGGAAGCAAGGATTTTGCTACACATTAAGGTTGTTGTCACGACCTGCTCTACCCAGGTTAGGGCAACCCTACCTGGGTAGAGCCAGTTGTGAGAAGCGCTGAGATCTGTTCCAATCCCAGTGCTCCATGACCAGGTAGTCCGGGTTTTTAACCCAGGCTAATAGTAGGGTAGAAGGACACGAGCGCAGTAAGTGAGTTTCAATCTGTGCCAGTCTATAGATGCCTCTCCCAACATCTTAATGGATGCAGCAACCATATGGTATGATTCTAAGCCACACATTGCTGCCAATTTGAAATTCGTCTGACCTCATGACATATGAATTTTGTATAATTTTACAAATCAAGATATATGCTGATTATATCTGGTAGGTTCTTAAGTTTTCATAATTCTCAATTTTTAGCTTTTAAAATAACTTTTAATTTGAAACGTAATACTGATTGTGGTTTTTAACCTGACTTTTAACTTGTTTACTTGATTTGGTTAATTTTATTACTTTTATTGTATATTGTATCTATTTTATTGTTGTGAGCCACCCCGAGCAGTAGTGTACTGGATGGGCGGGATATAAATAGTTTAAATAAATAAATAATAAATAAGATGGATAATTGGACTGTGTGCCTGGAGGCTGATGATGAAAATTATGAATAGTAACCTTAACCATCACTTCTTTCTATATAAAGGGGCATTTATATCTGTTACTTCTTGCTCAAACATGAACACCTTTTTCTCACTGTCAGCATTTAACAAATACAACTAGTATACAACCCATGTAGGTTCTGAACTGCTCAAAAGTATTTTGCTTACATACTTGTAAGTAAGTACCTTACTAACAAAAGTAAGAGCCGGGTCTCACGATCAGTGAGACCCGGTTTTGGAGTGTGCGTGGGGAGAGAGCCCTGGGTGGCCGGATTGGCTGCCCACATGATTGCCGGCTCCGTGACGGAGCTGGCGGGGGCTGGGAAGCTCGGGGGCCACGTGGCCCCTGGAAGCTCCAGTATGCCCTGCACGCTCAGGGCATATTGGGGAGACCCCTGGAGCCGGGAGGCAGCTTTTCGCCTCCCCTCTAGGGGTCTATTCACGATCTTGAAAATCAGGTTTGCAGAGCATTTGCTCCGCAAACCTGGTTTTAGGGCAGGGGTACTTGAGCGGGTTACCTGCTCTAGAACCACCGGGCTTGCAGCTGAGGCCAGTGGTTCTCACGATTACAGAAAACCGGGCTAGCGGAGGCTAGCCCGATTTTCTGCAACCGTGAGAATAGCCCCTAAAAATCCAGCACAGCATTAAGGGGGGTGGAACAGGACATGCACCCTCAGATAAATTACTTGCAGAGAAATTACTTATCCTCTATAAGTAATTGTACAGGAAGCAACTTTAACTGAGAAACAAGAGTTTGATATTTATTACTAACTGAAACAAAGGCTAAGAAAACAATAAACAGACTAACAGTCTCTTATGCAGTGAGAGGTAGAACCTCTCAGTTTGAATTCAGGACAGCAAGAACAAAGCAGACAAACTGTGACTCCACCACCAAGCCAGTACATAGAGACAAAATATACAGACAAGCATGTCTAGTAAAAGAACTGAGACAATGTTATGGAAAAATCCCAATATGACTTCCATCTGTTTTCCTGGACACAGAGGTCATCAAACTACCTTTTTGGGGGGTAATGTTTCCTCTTTCTTGTCTTTATTTTGTTCAGTATATACCCCCTTACGCCCTGTTCAATATAACCCACTTACTCCTACACCTAGTCTCAATTCCCCTTTACTAGTTACATTAAACATTGTTATGTTATGGCAGGGCTACCCAACTTTGGCCCTCCTGCAGATGTTGATCTACAACTCCCATAATCCCTGGCTATTAACCACTGTGGCTGGGGATTATGGGGATGTATTCCAAAAAACAATGGTGGTGGTGGGGGGGCTAAGTTGAACAGGTCTGTGTTATGGTAACCTCTAGATATAGATAAATTGTGGATATAAAATTAACGTTGAATACTGGGAGGGATGTCCTATATGCCATAAAGTAGGTGTGTGTGAACTGGCTCGAAATTGAGCCAATTCATACTTGAACCAGCTCGGTTCAAAGGTTCAACCTCAAATCAAACCAGATTTGGTTCAGTTCTAGGTTGAGCCAAACTGGCTGGGCTGGCTTGGGCCCAGTGTGAAGCCCTTACTGCAGTAAGAATAGTTTAAAAGCGTTACTCACAGCAGCCATGGGGGAGGGGGGGAGGGAGGGAGCAGAGCAGTGGCAGTGGATGTGGCACACACATCCTCCGGCGGCTGCCGCAGCTGCTGTAACTAACCCTTTAAAACCCTTTTTACAGCAAAGTAGGAGCTTTGAACCAGGCCCAAACTGGTTTGAATTTAAACCAAGCTGGGGGCCCAGTTCTGGGGGGCAGTGCCAAGCCGGTCAAGTTTGAATCCAATTGCTGTGCTGGGGATGGGTAGGGCCAGTTGCTCTCCCCCTGATAGATAAATTATTATCTTAATAAACTAAAATAAGTTGTATTTTTATAGCTCCATGCTTAGACTATTTGGCTTAGACTAAACCCACTGGCTGGCAGTAGGTTTCTTGGCAAAATACAAAGTGCTGGTTATAACTTATAAAGCCCTAAATGGCTTAGGCCCTGGGTATCTAAGAGAATGTCTTCTTCATTATGAGCCCCACCACCCATTGAGGTCATCCGGAGAGGTCCGTCTCCAGTTGCCGCCAGCTTGCCTGGTGGCCACACGGGAACAAGCTTTCTCGGTTGCTGCCCCGAGACTGTGGAATGCACTCCCCACTGAGATACAATCCTCCCCATCTCTGACAATTTTTAAAAAGCATTTGAAAACCCACCTCTTCACCCGAGCTTTTTCAGTTCTTTAAAAATTTCAAGGTTTTAATTTGGAGATGATTATTAAATTGTTAAATTGGTTTAACTTTTTGTATATATTTTACTGTTTTATACTATTTTTAACTGCCCAGAGATGGGGCGGTGTACAAATCTGATAGATAGATAGATAGATAGATAGATAGATAGATAGATAGATAGATAGATAGATAGATATTTAGATTAATAAATGTTGGGCTTTTTGTGAATTGATAACTGAAATGTTTGTGATACAAATGCTCCAAAACATGTTTAAAAAGCAAAGAAAATGACACTGGAGAGGAGGACTAAGGCTAGTAGAATTATTAAACTATCTTTTGTGGGAGGGAGGATTATATGACAATTTCATACACTTAAGTGAACCTATAAGCACATCTCATAGGAGTAAACTGTTTATTTCCATTGTATATTGTATTACAGGGAATCAATATTTTGTGGAAGTCATGTAAGCCAAGGATTATGCCTTGGATCATAAACTTGTAGAGAATTTGTAGCCTTGTTGCTGTTGTGTTCAGCTATGTAAGATAAATTTAGCTATAATGCTTTCAGAGCTTGCATATGAAATCCATAAGGGTAAAGGATGATTTTTCACTTCAGCTTTTGTAGTAACTAAAGAAACATATTGGTGCTAATTTTCCTCCAGAGTCTTCAGTTTGAACCTGTCACTTGCTTTTCAGTGTACAACCATGTATATTGCCACTCATGGGTAATAAGTAGCAGCCACAATAATAAGTAATTATCAGTGCACTTCTAGCAGGTGAAATGGATGGTCCATCGAGTTTGGAATACACTCTTTGAAAATGTCTCATTTTGAATTTTTCAGGACTTCATTACATCAGAGATCACACTGAAGATAAAGGACATCTTTCCCAGTTGTTTATTCCCAGTCTCCTACAGCTTGTTCACCATCTTCTTTATATGAAATAAATTTGCCTGGGCCATAAATGACCCACGTACATGCACAGCGCCCCCAAAATGGCTGCTGTGCATGCAAACAGGGCTGAAACAGCCCTGAAACGGGCCGGCACAGCCACTGGAAACTAGGGGGAGGCCATCAGGGAGAGGGATTGCTGATGCCCTTTTGCGCTTTTGGTTTTCCTGTTTCCAGCTGCTTGCTCTGGAGGCAGGCATGGAATCAGTGCCCCTCCCACCGGAACTGTGGTTGTGTGGCACAGCAAGGTCAATCACTTCCTTCTTGCCATATTGGCTTCTTCAATTCGTGCTGCATAATCTAAAGCTTTGGGGCAATTTTGGACTTTCTCCACTGCATCTGGTTCTGGTGAGAGTGTTTGTTTGTTTGGAATTCCTTGGGGTTTGTCATGTCACTCCCTCTTGCAGTGGCTGGCAGCAAAATCTTTCTTCCTTAAGGCATGTGGGCAGCCAGACCCATGCACAGATTTTAAGGTTTGCAGAGCCGTTCAAAGTTGGGCCAGGGTAGCAGGTAAGTCCACATATGCTAGATTGCCTGCTCAGGTCCCTGTGCTTATTTGAATACTTACTGCCTTGCCCCTAATTTGTTCTTTTGATTTAGAAGTCTGCCTTTTCTGAGTCACTTTCATGCTGCTGTTTTTTTTTTTTTTTTTTTTTGCAGCTTTTCATATAAGTGAGCTCTTGCCTTGGTCCAAGTTTGACTTTTCTAACCATTATTTGTTGTTCCAAGATATTTCAGTGCAGGACTCTATAGTTTATTTGCAATTACATTTTCCCAAGATGGAACAGTTGGGTAAGGGAGCTGGGATTCAGTTGAGGGGTGGCATTGTGCAGGGTATATGCTCCCTTGTAGCAGTAACTGACTACTTGGGGAGGAAGCCTACCAGTGTTGGTCCATTTTTAATCCATCAGGACTGTACCCTGCTGACGCAGTTCCAATTCTAGTTCATATTCAAGAAGGCACTCAGCTTTGCTGGTTTTCTTGCAGGTGGTTTTAGCCCACATTCTTTTCACATAGGTGCTGCTTCTGTTGCAGCATCTGACGGCACCTTGGTTGAGGACATAAAGCAGATTGGGCACTGATCTTCAGATGCATTCCGACTCTATGTCCGAAAGGGCCTGTTCTAAAGCATCAAGTTAATAATCGCTTTTGTTTTCTTGTATAGGTGCAGCTGCCAGTGGGGACCACATATAGATGTGGATCATCAGTCATAGCAATCCTTACTGGGCATCCTACAGCTGCCAGGATCCACAGCTTGGGCTCAGGTCTCACTCTGACATTCATTGGGCTTTCTGCAGAGTGATGTTATGGAGGGACCTGGTGCTGGCAGTCCAATCCTTAAACTGAGTGTACCAGCCATCGCATTTGTTAATTATTCATCTGGGTGAGAATGACATTGCATTTGTCCCTATATTCAAGTTTATATTGTTAGTTGCCAACACAATTTGAATTGTGTCCTTCAGATCTGTCCCAGCTGCACCATCACCATGGTTGAGTATTACCTCAGCTGTGGTGGTCTGGGGCTCAGGAAGTCAGTGCACTTAATAGGTCCAAGAAAAAGATTGATTCAGAGCTGTTCAAATTGTTTCTTGGAGGGGTCGTATTTTGTTTATCCAGCCTGAGTTTACCAAAGGAAATCTGTTTGACAGGGATATGATTCCTCTTTCTCAGGAGGGTGGGAAAGCTTATGTGTGGGGTTTGACTGTGGGCATATCTGCTTTTCTATGTTTGGCGGGATGGGCCCGAGCAAGGCTCTGGGTCCACCTGTGGCAGTGGAGACTGAAGGGCAGCATGGCAATTAGCCTTGAATATTAATTTTAGGGTATTTATTGCTTGCTGCATTGTAACCTTTATTGTTAATTATTTCAGTTGGTTTAATCAGCAGACAAATGGAGCTTTGTGTCAGATTTATAGCTGTTATACAGTTTATTTGTGCAGACTCCTGGATGTCTGCACAAATTTGCACTGCCCTGGATGTTCTCTATTTCATATTGGCTGCTGTCTTTCAATCTTCTTTTGTAAAGAAAGCCTAATTGGTTGTTTATGTTATTATTAATAAAGTTATGGCCAGGATTCTGCCTTGTGCCCATTTAACACAATTTCATTTGTTTGGCCTAGCCACTTACTGTCTCAATTGCACCCTACTGCTGCTTGAAGTGAGTCATGATAGGCCAGCATTGGGTTGATTGTCTCTGCCCCTCAAGCCATTGCATTAACAGAAGTTTCAGTCTTCACATGCTCCACTTTTTCTTAAAACCTGTTAGGAAGCAGTCACACACTCCATCCCACTCTGTTATCTTCCCACCCTGTTATCTTACCTGGTTGCTTAGAAGGTGCTGTGGGGAAATTTTGCCTCCCTGCCTCATTGGCCATTGGTGGTGGTGGTGTGTGGTGGGGGGGCCTGTTTTGCCCACCACTAGGAAGGTAGCTATTTTTCTGTTTTGTTGGATGGTGGCAACTAAAGGCAGCATGTTAATTAGCCTTGGATATTAATTTTAGGATATTTTTTGTATTGCTGGCTACATTGTAACCTTTGTTGTTAATTATTTTGGTTGATTTAATCAGCAGACGCTTGTAACTTTGTGTCGGCTTTATAACTGTTATATAGTTTATTTGGCCATTTGTGGTGGTAGGGTGCTTTTGCCACCACCAGGAAGGTAGCTGTTTTTCCTGGGCAATGCAGGCTTGTACTGCCCTGAATGTTCTCCACTTCATATTGGCTGCTGTCCTTCAGTCTCCTTTGGCAAACAACACCTAATTGGTCGCTAATGTTATTATAAATCAAGTTATGGCCAGGGTTTTGCCCTGTGCTCTTTTACAACCATTTCACTTGTCTAGCCTAGTCATTTACTGACTCAATCCTCAAATACTTTCTTCTTACCATAAGCTCATGTATTTAAACAACAGCTCCTGCTAGTAGACCACTTTCAGATTTGGGCTATGGTAATTATCCAAAAATATTATTTCCAAACCAGTCCTGAGTCTGTTTCTAAGCAGAAAACTGTCAGCTACAGATGCTATCAGCAGCTTGCTTGTGCAGTTCCTGGTAGTACCCATTAAAAGGAACTTCAGGAGAAAGGCTGGGAAATACCTCCATCCAAAGCCCTAGAAATAGCCCTGTAGCTAGCAGCTTCATATGGTCATATTACTTTCATAGTCTATGAGGAATCAAAATTAGGCCATGAAGTCACTTTCACATGTGGCAATAGCTGGAATTTGGAGCTTTGTATTCAAGTGGTAAATTTATGTATGTATGTGTGTATGTATGTATTTATTTATTTGACATTTTTCCGCACTGCTCATTTCTCACATCTCTGGGCGGTTTGCAATAAGCAAAAAACCAAAAAGTTAAAACACTAGTTAAAACACTAGCCAGCTCGGAAGGGCGGTATAAAAATTGAATGAATGAATGAATAAATGAATGAATGAATGAATGAATAAATAAATAAATAAAATAATTGACGACAGAAAACTTAAAACAGTAGTTAAAACAAAATAAATGATATAGTAAAAGTTAAAACACTGCAACAATTCAATTAAAACATTACAACAATTTAATTAGAACCAATTAGTTCTGAGAAGTCTAATAAATCTTACAGTATGACAGATGATCAAAATACCTGCTGAGAAGGCATACTTACATATCATTAATAATCAGAATCAGCTAATTTAAACATGGATAATTGATCTTTCTTTTGCTCACATCTGCCAAATGGCAAGCCAACTAATACTATGGCCGCATTCGCATGTAATGTGGAATCATGGGTCCAGTGGACCCATAGTTCCGTGCCCCACCTCCCTTCACTCTCCCATCCGAATTTGGACATTCAGAAGGGCTCGCTTTCTGCAGTCAGCGAGACTGCAGAGAGGCAGGGGAGCTGGCTGTGCGGGCTTCCTTCTTGCTCGAAGGACAGCCTGCACAGCTAATCAGGCCGGAGTTGAGGGAGGAGCTTCCTCCCTCAACTTTGGTTCCAAGGCCAGCAGTCTGCGGTTCCAAATTTGGACATATTGCAGGCTGCCTGGAACCTCGTGTTGTGGTGATGAAATTCACTACAACCCTAGGGTTCAGATAGGAGTTCCAAGTTCAGATAGGTGGAGGTGGTGAGCTGTGGCTTTTCACTATCAAGCCTCCTTCATTGGACAGCTGGGAGCTCTGGAGTTACTCCTCCCCACCCTTCATTTGCTGGAAAGACCAAGTGAGCCCAGCACAGACCTGCTGCCTAATTAGGATCCTCCCTTCCCCAAGCGCCAGTTTTCACCACCTGCAGGCACTGAGTGCTCACATCAGCCCTATCCAGGGTCCTTTGTGAGAGGAAGGCCTCGGGGGGGGGGGGGGCTATTTAAGAGAAGGGCTGCAGCAGGCGGCGCAGACAGCGGTGCAGGCAGCCTGCAGGCAGCCGCTGAAGCTCGCCGGCCTTCAGTGTAGGGCTGAGGGTTGGGCTGCACTCTATTCAGTTTGACTGAGAAGTTGTAGTAGTAAGTGTGCCAGCTTTGTCACTGAGATTGGGTAATGTGTTTGGGTCTGCCTGGAGATGGGGAGACCAGGGGTGCCTTCATTGAATGTGGGGCAGCTAGTCCGGTGGTGGTGGGGAATAGAAGAAGTAACGTTGGCAGGTCAGCAGGCTGTTCCAGGGGAAAGGTAGTCAGAAATTTCCAACTGTCTTGCCAGCTTTTTGACCTCGAGGGGCATTGCAAACAACCCACATAGCCTCACCTTGCTCCTCTGCAATGCCAGGTCAGTCCAAAATAAACCAGAACTCATCCGAGATTTGATTATGGATGAAGAGGCTGACCTGGTATGTATTACTGAGACTTGGTTGGGGGAAGCTAGTGGTCCAGTTTGGTCACAGCTTCTTCCTCCAGGATATTCTGTAGAGGAGCAGGTGAGGGGATGTGGGTGGGGAGGTAGAGTGGCTGTGGTCTATAAGCATGACATTTCCCTTACCAGGGTCCCTATTAGGGTATCAGACCATATTGAATGTGTGTACTTAAGTTTGGGGACCAGGGATAGATTGGAACTTCTGTTGGTGTACTTATCACCCCACTGCCCAACTGAGTCCCTTACTGAGCTCACGGACTTGGTCGCAGGACTTGCGTTGGAGTCTCACAGACTTTTGGTGCTGGGGGACTTCAGTGTTCATTTTGGGACCAATCTGTCCAGGGCAGCTCAGGAGTTCATGGCGGCCATGACAACTATGGGGCTATCCCAAGTGGTCTCTGGACCAACGCACACTGCAGGTCACATGCTTGATTTGGTCTTTTACTCTGATCAGGGTGGTGTTCCGTGGGTGGGGACTCCTGTGATTTCCCCATTGTCATGGACGGACCACCATCTGGTTATGGTTAGGATTACAACCACTTCCCATCTCCGCAGGGGCAAGGGGACTATTAGAATGGTCCACCCGAAGAGGTTACTGGATCCAGCAGGATCCCAAGAAGACTTGGAAGGATTTAATGTTTTGCCAGTGATTCTATTGATGCCCTGGTTGAGAATTGGAATAACTTGCTCACCAGGGCAGTAGACACGATTGCTCCTAAGCGTTCCCTCTGACCGGCTTCAAAATTGGCCCCTTGGTATACGGAAGATCTACAGGGGCTGAAGCAGCAATGTAGGTGACTGGAGTGCAAGTGGAGAAAGACTCGACTCGAATCTGACAGATTATGACATAGAACACACTTAAAGATCTATGCACAGGCAATACGTGCGGCAAAGAAGTAATTCTTTTCTGCTCGTATTTCTTCTGCAAGTTCACGTCCGGTGGAGTTGTTCAGGGTTGTGAGGGGGCTAGTATCTGCCCCCCCTCTCTTGAACCAGAATTTGGAAGCATCAGTCACCCGCTGTGATGTGTTTAATGAATTTTTCGCAGACAAAATCTCTCGGATTCGGGCCAACCTAGATGGAGACTCCACAATTAATTTGATGTCTGAACTGGAGCTGTCCAACAATTCCTCTTATACAATTCAACTAGATCAATTTCAGTTTGTAACTCCTGAGGATGTGGACAAGCTGCTTGGATCGGTGAGGCCTACCACTTGTTCTCTTGATCCTTGTCCAACATGGCTTATTCTATCTAGCAGGGAGGCTGTTGTAGGTGGCTAGGTAGAAATCATATATGCTTCTCTGAGGGAGGGCAGGATGCCTCCTTGTCTTAAGGAGGCAATTATTAGACCTCTTCTAAAGAAGCCTGCGTTCGATCCCTCAGAGTTGAGCAATTATAGGCCTGTCTCCAACCTCCCATGGCTGGGCAAGGTAATTGAGAGGGTGGTGGCCTCTCAGTTCCAGGTGGTTTTGGAGGAAACTGATTATCTAGACCCATTTCAAACTGGTTTTTGGGTGGGCTATGGGGTGGACACTGCCTTGGTTGGCATGATGGAAGATCTGCAATTGAGAATTGACAGAGGAAGTGTGACTCTGTTGGTCCTTTTGGACCTCTCGGCTGCTTTCGATACTATCGACCATAGTATCCTTCTGGAGCGTCTGAGGGGGTTGGGGGTGGGAGGCACTGTTTTACAGTGGTTCCACTCCTACCTCTCAGACAGGTTCCAGATGGTGTCAATTGGAGATTGTTGCTCTTCAAAATCTGAGCTTAAGTATGGTGTCCCTCAAGGCTCCATACTCTCTCCAATGCTTTTTAACATCTACATGAAACCGCTGGGAGAGATCATCAGGGGACTTGGAGCTCGGTGTTGTCAGTATGCTGATGACACCCAGATCTACTTCTCCATGTCAACTTCTTCAGGAGCTGGCATATCCTCCCTAAATGCCTGCCTGGAAGCAGTAATGGGCTGGATGAAGGAGAATAAACTGAAGCTGAATCCAGATAAGACGGAGGTATTTATTGTGCGGGGTCAGAACTCCAGAGATGAACTTGAGCTACCTGTTCTGGATGGGGTCACACTTCCCCAAAATGAACAGGTCTGCAGTCTGGGAGTACTCCTGGATCCTCATGTCTCCTTGGTTTCTCAGGTTGAGGTGGTGGCCAGGGGTGCTTTCTGTCAGCTCCGGCTGATACGCCACTGCGTCTGTTTCTCGAGATCAATGACCTCAAAACAGTGGTACATTTGTTGGTAACCTCCAGACTTGACTTTTGTAATGCGCTCTACGTGGGGCTGCCTTTGTACATAGTCCGGAAACTTCAGTTGGTTCAGACTGCGGCAGCCAGGTTGATCTCTGGGTCATCTTGAAGAGACCACATTACTCCTTTGCTGATGGAGTTACACTGGCTGCTGATAGGTTTCCAGGCAAAATACTAAGTGCTAGTTATAACTTATAAAGCCCTAAACAGGTTAGGTCCTGGGTATTTAAGAGAGCATCTTCTTTGCTATGAACCCCACCGCCCATTGAGGTCATCTGAGGAGGTCCGTCTCCAGTTACCATCAATTCATTTGGTGGTCACACAGAGACGAGCCTTCTCAGGTGCTGCCCCGAGATTGTGGAATGTGCTCCCTGCTGAGTTACTAGATCAATTACTAGATCCTTCCTATTTCTGGCTATTTTTAAAAAACATTTGAAAACCCTTTTTTTTTAACCCAAGCCTTGTCAGGTTTTTAATTTTAAAATATTGTTTGTTAATTTTATGGTTGTAAAATTATTATATTGTTTTTAACTTTTATATGTGTTATATATTTAACTGTTTTAACTTTTATTTGTGTTTTAATTGTTGTTAGCCGCCCAGAGATGTAAGTTTGGGCGGGGTATAAATAAATAAATAAATAAATAAATAAATAAATAAATCAGAACCCTCAGTTTTGTCACCGCACCCAACTGCAATTCTTCTGATTCGGACATAACATCTGCGGAACCGCAGGCATCAACTGCCATTCCACATTACGTGTGAATGTGGCCTATATAAAGATAAATCATCTGCAAACATATCTTACATGTAAGCTGTAATTACTTCACCATTGCCTATTTTCTACTTTGCATTTTGCTCTTTACCAAGATGATCATATTGATTCCAAATCAGTTTCACCAATAAGAGGATTTTAACTATAGTTAAATGAAGCCTTCATTTTGGAAGAAGCCCTTTTCAGTCACAAGCTTATAAGTGGTAAGTGGAGGGATTACTTTCCTAGTTAGAAATTAAGTACTAATCAAAAAGTCATATGGCACTCAAACAAAATGTCAGGGTTAATAGCTTTTCTGTAGTGTAAAGTGTCTTTGCATCTTTAATGACAAGTTGTCAAGAAGTTTTCAGTGCTATATCTCATGAAACAGTGGATTGATATATTTCATTTTGGGCTTGATAGATGACTTTTATTTGGACAATTTGTACACAACTAACTCAACATCATATTAGCTTTTAGAGTTAATTTTAGCCAATTAAATACAATCCATAGAGGATGCTATTGCACAGATCTTGATTTCCTCACCATAACTTCTTTTTTAAATAGTTTGTTATAAAAGGCACTCATTATTACAGCAACTTAGCTTCATATGGAAAGATTTTATTTGCATATGCATATTTTCTGGGAAGCAGTACAACTGGGGAGACCAATCAGATTTTGAAAATCAAATATGTTACATTCTTCATAGCATACTCTTATTACCATAGAACACTGGTTAGTATACCTAACCACATTAGTCTAATGAGTAACAAGAAGAAGGCATGGCCAATAACCCTCAGGCATGGGTGTCCAGTGTGGGGGGGGGGCTTACTACCAGGTAAGTGAATATAGCTTCCCCCCACAAAAAAGGTCCTGCTGATACCCATGGGTTAAAGTCAAACATTGACTCTTAGAAAAGACAGAATTGCATACAGATTACAAGGAGTGAAGCAAAAGGATCCCCCCCCGCCGCCAAATCAGTTCCATCCAGTGATGAATGTTTGATGAGCAGCTACTTTTATATCTCTGTTCTATGCTTCTGTGTATTCTGAGAGGCTTGATTAGTTTGGAAGATACCAATGTGCCCCTCTCTTGGTTGTTATCTTTCTAAGAGCACAAATGTTTTCCATTTACTGTGTTTCCCCTGGAGGGACATCTTGTAACTTGATTCTGACCAGCAATGCCTTTTTGTAATATGATTAGCAGTGTTTGCATTAAAAAATATTCTTTCTTTGTCCTTTAAGACAAGAGAGCGATGGCTAAGTAAACAGGTTCTTGCTTTTCAGCTTCACACAAACTCATTAAATTATTGTTCGCGGAACCCATTTCTACCTTCACACTCTTCATCTTGCTGTTCCTCTATCTCCAATAACCCTCCCCTATTCCTATCATTGTTAAAAGTCTTGTGTCTTCATTATTTATGCCATCTCCATCTTCTGGAATAGACAAAGAGCCTTGCCATTTCTGCAACCAGCATTTGGTGGCTGGTTGACATCCTGATATATGCAGTACTTGCACTGCATGAAAAAACACTGGTGATGCTGAAGAATTTCTGGCTTATGCCAAATGGGTGCTCATGTGCAGGGGCACATTCTGCTGATCTCCCTTTTCCCTTGAAAGAGCCATGTGCCACTAGAAAATATGTCCCTGAGGGCAGCAGGACATCTTTTCAGGCAGCACAGGGACATCTTTTCAGCACAGGGGAAGGTGAGATTGGTAAAATGTACACACAGACACTCCATGTGATCTCTGATGCTGAATTAGTCAAATCCAGCTGCAACATGGAGTAACATATCATGTAATACCACGTGGCTCAGAGGATTCCAGAAGCAATGGAGGCGCTTACCAAGGTTTGTCACTGCTTTGCATCTAATCAGATGTGAATTGATGTGTTACTTGCCATGAGAAGAAAACATTGACACTGATGGAGATTTCCTTCCCAAGGAAAAAAGCAGTCACGGGGAAGTCCAGTACAGATCACAACTGTAGTGGAGGCAAAGAATTAAAGACTCCCTCAGCCCACACCACAATCTTGATTTGTATCAGGCCCCATGACTGCTATTTAGAGAGGGGTTGGGTTTTTTTTTTAGTACATCAGCTACAAGCATGGTATAACATGTACCATATTTTCAGGCATATACCACATATGTCATACAGTTTTTTTGTTTCCTATGAGCACACCCTCCAAAGCACACCCATTTAAGTGTATGTGGGTCATGCGGACATTTTAATATACAACTGAAATCCTGACAGCACTGGCCACTTCCTGTCTCCATTCTGCCCAACAGACTGTTTTGTAAAGACTTCCCCGGCATAGTCTGAGGTGCAAAGTAGCAGGCAGAGGTATTGTTCAAATAGTGTATGGTGTTGTCAGGCCTCAGGAGGCAGTGAAGAGCTCTCAAACCAGGGGGTGAGGGGCCCTTAATGCTCAGCAGCACTGGCCCCAAGAAGCCCTGGCTCTTCGGGAGCAAGAATGCAGGCCAGAGAGCAGTCAGCAATAGGGATGTGTATAGATGTGAATTGATTTGGTTTGAATTGGGTCGATTCTACCAATTTTACCTTGAATTGAATTACTACTGAATTCAATGATGATTCTAGGGCTTGAATCGAATAGTTTGTGATTCGAATCAAATTGATTCATGGATTTGAACAGCCATTTTGTTTACCCATTCTAATGCTTCTGATTGGTTTTCGGGCACCGAATAGTGATTGGCTGGCAATCTCCTTGCTTCTTGGTTGACTTGTAATCATTCAAATCTATGATTGGCATGGGAAATTGAGCCACCATTGGTTTGGGGGAGGAACAAGAGAGGAGTGGAGGTAGAAGGAGGCATCTGAAAATGAATATACGGGGACTCTCTGAGGCAGCCTGGCACTGGCTTTTTGGCCTTGCACTGGCTGCTGATTGCTGCCTTCTGGAGTGGATTCTTGCAGACTGCTGCTGCCTGCTCAGTGAGTTCCCCTCTCCTTTTTGCTGAAATCACTGTGCTGAATCACTGACTCTCTGAGCAGCTCAGGGCGGCAGGCACCTGGCCTGCTGCCTGCCAGCAAGCAAGACTTTTTGTGGACTGCTGAAGAGACAGAGCCTGTGCCCTGTGCCTATCCGTCTCTCCCATTTTTCCTTTCTTTTGCAATAACTGCTGTATTTTACATAGCACCAGCACTTAGTGACTTAACTAGGGGCTATGCCCCCCCCACATCTGCTGGCTTCCTCCTGCCCCCAGCTTTTATTTTTTCATGGTTTGGGGTAGTTAGGTGCCCATCCCATGACATTCAGCTAGTGTGTGCTGCTACAGAGGGACAGGAGGAAGTCATTGCACATCCCATTCCTGAACCTTCTTAGCCCGGACTGATGGCAGTGGTGGTGACCCACAGAAAGATCAAGCAACCCCACCACCACCAAAGTGGCCCAGGGCCGCTGACATCATGGTGTGGGATCACTTCAAGCTCTGTCGTGGTGACCAAACCCATGCTGTCTGCACCCACTGCAGGGCACAGATCAGTATCACCATCGTCTTGGGACGAGGGTGATGTGGTAGTACCTGCAAAGGCATTGCTCCTACTGACAGCAGTAGGCCTAGCGTACCCTTGACTAACAGCAGCAAGGCAGCTGCTCCTGCTCCCAAGCAGGAAAAGCTGACTGCGTGGTGGGTGCAGTCATTGGACAAGTGGTCTGATCGCCCCAAACCACATCTGATATCCCAGGCCATTGAGGAGATAATGCATTTGGACAAGCAACCATTTCAGAAGGTGGAGAATGCCAGTTTCTATCTGCTGCTCCAGCTGCTTGCTCCCAAATACAAGATCCCCTCATGCTCCACCTTCAGCAGGCAGGTGGTGCTCTCTCTGTACTAGGTGTTCAGGGAGGCTGTGTTGGGACTGCTGCATGCAGCAGGGCTCGACACCAGTGTGCATTTCACTGCTGATTTGTGGACCAGTCACAGTGGACTGCAGACTGCTTTCCTTACCCTAACTGGTCACTGGTGGGGGCAGGAGATAGAGGGGACATCTGGCACTGCTAGCATGGACATCATCTCCCATGGAGTGAATCCCCATTGGGCAGTGCTTCATGTGGCGGCTATGAACCACGCTTCGGATGAATTGTCAGGGGCCATGGACCAACAGGTGGATGCTTGCTTTCTGGGGAACCAACCCTCCAGCAAGGCTTCGTGGTCACTGACAATACAGCTAACATAGCCAGGATTGCCAAGCAGAGTCCATTTGTGCACATCTGCTGTGTTGCATACACTTTGAACCTGGGTGTGCAGAATGTGCTTGGCCTCAAGGAGGCAAAGGCTGGGTGAGATAGAAGGCTCCCACACACAGGCCTTGCTGCTCCCATGGCCACTCTTGTGGAGAAGTGTCACAAGATAGCCGGCCATTTCCATCAGAGTGAAAAGGCAAGGCGCATTCCCAGAGAGAGGCACATAGCAAGCAAGATTCGGTTTAGAGTGATTGAGGCACGAGATGCCGGTTTGTGCAATTCAGATTAATCGGTTTTATTTGAATGAAATCAGTCATGTATATGGTATTTGAAGGTATTAATGTTTTATGTATTTTATGTATTTTACTGTTGTTGTTGTTGTTTCTTTTTCTTATATTTATGCTGGCCTTTGGCCGAAATAAACAAACACATACATACATACAAAGAGAGGCACATTGAGCTGGGCCTGTCTGAACACCTGATCTCCCAGGATGTTCCTACCTGGTGGAACTCCTCCTTTCTCTTGCTCTAGCACCTGCAGGAGCAAGAGGCAGCCATCCACAGCCTGGTAAGGCAGCATAGTTTGGATGTGTGTGATCTGTCCAACCAGGACTGGAAGCTCATTTCCGAGGTTGTCTCGACACTCGGGCCATTCTTTGTTGCTACGAAAAGCTTGCGTGCTGAGACAGTAACACTGAGCCAGGCTTTTCTCACTGCTCTTCTCCTCAAGAAGATGATGGGTGAGCTCTAGGCCACACTCATCACTGGGGAAGCAATCTCCCTGGCAGGTCAGCTGAGGACTGGAGTGCTGGATTGACTCATCAGCAATCCCCTGGATGCATATTGCTCATGGCTGGATGCCGAGTTGGTCAAGCAACTGGTCTTCCTGAAGGCCAACTTCCCTCTGTTAGGCTATCCTGAACTTGCCATGGAGGAGAGTGAATGATTCATGGTCACCCCCACCCACTGACAGGAACATCTACCACTTCTGGCTCACCCTCGCCCAACACCAGATGTGTCACAGTCTGCCTGTTAGTGCTGCTGACACACGCAGACAGGTACATACCCATCACTGTCAGGCCAGGGATTATGGGCTAGTGCTAGGAGGCCCAGCACCAATCAGAGACCATAGTGGAGCAGGCAGGAGGCTTGAATTTGCTCACTGTTGTTAATGTAAAGTGTTGTTTAATTTAATGCTTTGTTGTTTAAAGTGATTTCCTTGATAGCACAGACATGCAGGGCCCATAGATAGCACAGACATGCACCAACATGGGCCGGTAGCCCATCCCTGCCTCCCTGTGCCATCTGCCCTGCTGCGCCCCTGTGCCTTATCACCGCTGTTGCCCAGTGTGCCTGCCATCTGCCCTGCTGCCATCACCACCACTGTGCCTCAGAGAATCATGGAGAAGGTGCACGTGTGGGGACGATCGGATGTGTGATCTATTCCTCCTTTAATATCTCTGGAATGGCTTGGCATAGGGCTTTGAAATAGGCACGGATGTAGGGCAGGGCTGAAGGACATTTTGAATTAGATTTGAAATGGATTGGTCAATCCTCTAATTTTTAATATTTTCAAAAAACTTTTTTTAAACTTCAAAAAGGTCCTATAAGTGGCTTGTTTCAAGACAGAAAATTACCCAAACTTCTTGCACTGCCCTTTGTCTTCATAAAAAAGGGCAATGCACCCCTTTTTATGCTCAACCCTTTAGATCTCTTGGAATGGCTTGGCATAGGGCTTTGAATAGATGTAGGACAGGGTAGCAGTAGCATGTGCACTTAATATAGACCCTGTTCCCTGGAAATTTTCTGTTTGGCACACTTTGTGTGTGATAATCAGATCCATGGTTTATTTTTGCTCTGACGATCTTTTACATTGGCCTCTGTATTTCTGCTATGTTAAATGGGCACATTTTAAAAGGAAGGTTTTCATGCTTAATTCAGAGGCAATATGCCTTTCACTGCATGCACATTGCAGGGGAGCAAGGCAGCAGGAGAGGGGAATCCCTCTCCCTCTGCTACTTGTGGGCATACCAGCTGCTATCTGGCTGCTCACTGAGCAACACAGAACAGTGTGTTGGACAAGGCCCTAGCTTGGCCTAATCACAGCAAGCACCCATGCTTTTAGACTGAGTTAATCTTTTTCTCCAAAGGCGAGAACACTTTTGTTATAAACAAGAAGTACTCCTGTTGTGGTCGCTTAATGAAGACAGTTTACAGTTTATGTGGATTTTTATTTGTTATAAATAAAAATACTCTGTTGTCATTGGTTAATGAAAACAGTTCAAAGTTCTAAACTATGTGGATTTGTAGTTGTTATAAATGGAGTATGGAGATGAACATAGAAAGCTGCCTAATACCAAGTCAGACCCTTGGTCCATCTAGTGCAGTACTGTCTACACAGACTGGCAGTGGCTTCTCCAAGGCTGCAGGCAGGAGTCTCTCTCAGCCCTACCTGGAGATGCCAGGTAGGGAACTTGGAACCTTTTCCATGCAAGCGTGCTGGTACACTTCCCAGAGTGGCCCCGAATATCTCATAGTGCTCACCCATGTAGTCTTCTATTCAAATGCAGCCAGGGCAGACCCTCCTTAGCAAAGGGGCCAACTCATGATAGCTATATGAAGACCATCTCTCCTCCCTTGATAAGCATACTCCTGTTGTAATTGCTTAAGGAAACCCACTTACTGTTTTAACCATGTGAATTTTTATTTTATTAAAGACATTGATTTAGAAAATTGCAATTTCTGTGGGCTTTTGCACCACTTCAGTATAAGTGCCACAGGCTGCAAACTGTTTTTTAAAAGGCTATATAACCTGGCCCACCCCCACTTTTGTGACACCCCCCCCCCAGACGTTTAGACTGGCTACGGGCCTTATTACTAATATAAACATTCTGCTTCTGAGTTGTGTTCAGATAATGTTGGCAGCATTGTTACAAAATAATAGCACTGTTTTAAAACCTTGGTTGTCCCCTTAGCTTGTGGTCTTCTGGGCCTAAATATACTGTAAATGAGGATATAGCAAAGGTTTCCACATAGGTTGGAGTCTTCTCTCTCTGTACATTCAACTCTGTTTGTCTGTATGTGTAGGTTATAAGTGGTCTACCTCAGCCTTGGAGGGCCATCTTTATAGTTTCGGTGTGCCTCAAGCAAGAGGAGATAACAGGGAACCAAACAGAATTAGAGTTGGTATGGCAGAGATATTCGGAATCAAAAATGAAGCTTTAACACTTCAGTTCAGAGGAAAGGTGTTAGTAGAGGATCCTCTCTGGGTCATAATGTTTGGCAGTGATGTTATTAACATCACTGATGTGCCATGTGTACTAAGCCAGAGGCACAAAACTGTATCTGTATGGGCAATACCAGCAGATATTTTGCATTTAAAGGGACAGAAGTGACTTTTTGTGGGAGACAAATGAGCACAAAGAACACTTGCCCCTATCCATGCCCCTTCCATTTGGTGTCCCATGTGGACACTTGTTTAGAGTTCCCCTAAGGCTGACCCTGCAGCTAAAGTATGTACAGAACAAGACTGCCTACTGTATGAAACAGAGGACCAGAGGGTTCAGGCCCCTAATCAACAATGACATTTCTGTTTCCTGACACTGCAGAATGAGGAACAAGGGGGTCAGGCAACCTAGGAAACTCAAATGCAAACCTGCCAATTAAGGAAAACTTATAGTTAGAAGGCATGTCACAAGACGAGAGACACAAACACACATTAAGGGCAGGGGGAGCACTTTTAAGGATGAGTTAGGAAAATAAGTTAAAAGGGAAGGGGGAGAATGTACATGGCACTGCAGTTCACAGCCTTCAACTCGGTTTCCTGCAAGCTAATTGTGTGAGTTGTGCAGATCGGATTAGAGGATACTGACTTCAGAACATGCTAAACACTAACAGAGGGTGCAACGGTAAAGATTTTTTAAATTAAAAGGCAACTGACTGTTAACCCTATATAGAAGTATGTACTGTACAATCCATTTCTACACACATACATTCTAAGTAGGTAGAATACATTTAATTTTGTTGCCTCCCCTCTAGATCTGTATGAATTTCAAGAGAACATCTTTTACAAGATATTCTTGTTAGGGGTGTGCATGGACTGATTTTAGCGGTTTGGATCAAATTAGAGCCAAATAGGAAGCGAATCGCTGGTCTGTGAACCGGTTTGGTTGAACTGCCCATCTGGTCTGGCCCATTTGATCAAACTGGTTTGAGCCCGTTCAAACCACTTTGACGGCTCGAGGGGCTATCCTTGTAAAGGGGAATCTGGTGAGGATTTGTCTTTACAAGCAAAAGGCAATCCTGGCTTTAATAAGTCTTGTAAAGGGCAGGGGTCAGCGAGAGGGCACCTTTAAAAGCTGATGGAAGCTGCTTACAGGTCCGGCACTTCCCCTAGGAGCTTGCTCGCATGGCGCGGTTCTGAAACTGACCTGGCCTCTGTGGATGCGTGGAGGCCAGACCAGTTTCAGAATCAGGCCACGCCAGGTGGGCGGGCTGCTGGGGGGAGTACCAGACCAGGAAGCACATTCCATCTGCTTTCGAAGGTGCCCTCTCACCACCACCACCCTCCCCCACCATGCTTTAGAAGCCTCATTAAAACAAGGATTCCCCTTGGCTTGTAAAGGCGAAGGCTTACTGGATTCCCCTTTACAAGCATAGCCCCTGAAATGGTCAAACTGGTCCGAGCCAGTCCACCACAGATCGGGCTTGGTTCAGTTCAATCACCGGCTGGCCCACCTCTGGAGCCTGGTGCCGTTCGGTAATTGAACCATCAAACCAGCCCAGTTTCTGGCAGACCAGTTTGTGATTGAACAGTTTGTGCACCCCCCTAATGCTTGTTATGAGGGATGTGTTCGAAGTGTTTCGGCATCTCTATTTCCAGGTGCCAAAATGCTTCAAGCGGCTCCAGCGGAATCATTTGGGGTGGGGTGAGTGGGCACTTTAAAAGGAGGAAGGCAGGTCTTACCTGCCCCTCCACTGCAGCTCTGACGCCCCCCTCCACTGCCCCAGAGCAGCACTGTTTGTATGAAGCAGCCAGGCTCTCTGTCTGCCGGCTGCATTTGCTTAGGAACAGGAGGTTCCCTGTTCTGAGCAGGAAATGGCATCTAAGCATGTGCAGATGCCATCTTGAGTGCTCAATGTACTTTAAATAAAGGCAGGAAATCCCTCCCCCGCCCAAGAGTCATCTAACTCCCTGCACAAAGAGTCACCCCTCCCCCCACAAAGAGTCATCTTGTGAGGTTGGCTCACAAGCAATCCACCCCCCCCCCCCGTTTTAACTACACTTGTTTGTAGGAAAACACTCCTGAGGTGAGGGCACATATTCCTAAGTATTTTCTTATGGGTCTGCATATAGAGAAACTGTAGCCAATAATAATTTCCCACAATGTGCAACCATGGTGGAAATAGATTAATGTCTATTGATGCACTTGTCATGCGTTATGGTGTACACATGGTCGTGGACCATGTGTACACCATATTCCATTCCATTCCTTTTTTGTTATTTCTCTAGTATGCTCAGTTAGTACCCTGCTAACTGAGCAAAGAGGCACCTTTTTAAAGTGGTGATGCTCTTTATTTAGCAGGGGGAGAGCAACTGGTCCTATCCATACCCAGCACAGTATTCTTCCAATGGCTATTGCTGGTATCTATCTTATGTTTCTTTTTAAGATTTAATTAATTAAACAAATAAAATAAATATATTTATATTTATATTTTGAGCCCTTTGGGGACAGGGAGCTATTTTATTTATTTATTTGTCTATGTGCATTTATTTATTTGTCTATGTCTTTGGGAACTTTTCTTGAAAAGCAGAATATAAATATTCATCGTATACATATTTGACTCTTCCTGATTTTTAGTTTGAGTAGAATAATTTCTAAAATAAGCATCAAAAATCCACTACTGCATCTTTCAGTTCCTTCCGTTCCTTCCTTCCTTCCTTTCAGTTCCTTCAGTTCCTTCCTAAAGCCCACCTTTATCAGAAAGAATGAAAACTCATTGGAAGAGCAGCTGCTTTGCATGAAGAAGGTATAGTTTCTATGCCTAGCGTACCTAGGTAGGACTGGGAAATATTACTTATTAAGACAATACTGAGCTAGATGGACTAATGGTCTGACTCAGTATAAGGCAGGGTACTATGTAACTTTAATAAAGCACTGCCAAAAAGCAGCCTTGGTGAGATGGTTTGTATGACTGCCTCAACATTCCCATTATGTGATTTTGATGAGCAGGAAAGAATATTCTATTCATTTGGGTTTTGAGATAAATTATAAAAAAAATCAGTGCAGAAACCACAATTGTTTCAGTCACTCTTTATAAACTCTGGGTAAATGTTGATACCTTTTGGTAGAAAAGATTGATGGAATCACTTGATAATACAGTTGTTATTGCATTTAGTTTTCAAAAGGATGGGCCTTGAATTTTTGTATCTATAATACATAGACTTGTTAGTGAAGCAGAACCCTACTTTAAATAATTCAGGACATTTTTTTATTAAAATGTATCCCTTTCCAAAGAGCATCACAATTCCAGCATTGCCTTAATATATAAAGAAGGTTTGGAGTAGCATTCCAGTCCCTGTGGAACTGTCATTTTCTTACACATTGTATGGAATGCCTATCAGTAATGTACAGTTGTGGCCTCTTTTGGCTCACTTTACTGCACAGATACAAAAACCATTCCAAATGCTCTGTTACATATGAATAAAGTAAATCCCCATTTGGTGTGCTGAAAAATGCAGTTATTCACATGAAAATGTTAGTGCATTTTTATCTGAAAAATCTGCAAATTATCAGAGAAGTAACAAAACACAGATGCTAATTTTTAACTGAATGTGTGTTTTTTCAGCAATCTTTAGGCATAGTATGCATTAAAATACCAATAAGCTCCTATAGCACATATCTACTGAATATGGAGCTGACCTCTAATTAAAGCATGGGGGGGGGGGGTTCATGATAAACATTTACACTTAAGTTTGTCATTCCTTTTTTTAAAAAAAATATACACTAACACACAATTCTCTGTGAGTTACTAAGAACAATAGCAAGTTGAACTTCAGAAAATACACATGTTCCAACGGAGGGCATTCTTACACATGTTCTGCTGCTTCCGTTGATCATTAACAGCAACAACCTGCTTCTCTGGGGCCCTCTTCATGTAAATGGATGTCCCAAAGAGATTAGTGTTTAATTACACATCAGGAGTTGAGAATGAACACAGGGAACATGTGCCAACGATTACACACCAGCACAGCGGAATTAAATATGTATTTGAATGGGTGCATTAATAGAAACTGGCAAGTGAGGTGTGAAATTTGCTAGAAGAATGGATGAATCATTTTCCAGAAGCATGGGAGGAGGGGCAAGTCTGACAGCTGAGCTGTATTTGCTGTCTGCATTTTTTTCAAGTTGGCTGAAAAGTTTGGCTTGCATAGCAAATGAAGAATTCACTGAGAACTTTTACTGTATTATGAAGCTCTTCCCACAATCGGTGAGAAGAGCTTCTTCTGGGTCTGGGGGAAAGTGGGCTTAGCCCACTCTCCCCGCAGATGAGCAGTCATTCATAGCTGGGTGGCCGAATCGGCTGCCCACATGGCTGCCGGCTCCGTTATGGAGCCGGAGGGGGCTGCGGGGATTGGGGGCTGCACAACCCCCGGATGTTCCAGGATGCCCCACGCAGGTGTGCGGGGCATCCTGGAGAGACCTCTGAGCCCGGGAAGCTGCTTGCAACCAAATGAGGTTAACGGAGCGCTCGCTCCATTAACCTCACTTAAGGGGAGGGGGAATTAGGTGGGTTGACTGTCTTGGAAGCACTGGGTTCGCCTGGTGGTTCCCACGATCCCTGGAAAGTGGGCTAAGCTCCCTTAGCCCGCTTTCCAGTGATCGTGGGAATAGCCTCTATGTCTGTCTTCATCGTAAGCAAATTATTGAGTTTCAAACCCCTCATTATGTCCCTCTGAATTGGCATGTCCATATACTTGCTACAGTAAGATAGGGCTCATGATTTATTTTATGCAAAGACTTCTTTAAAATGCCTGGCTAAAAAGCTGTACAATTTTCTCCCATTCAAGTCACACTCGGGTCTGTTTCATAGTTATTTTCCCCTAACTTAATTTTAACGTGCACATGAGAGAAAGCAGATGCATTGCGATTTGTGAATGGTAGCACTTCTGTCTTTTTTAGCCTACTTTCTTTAAGGAAAGTAAGCTTATGAGATGACCCAGCATACTGTGTGTTTCTGTTGTCCATGTATCCAAACGTATGCCCCACCCTATCAACTTCGCAATGTCAGTACCAATATGAACCAAATTGAGTACAGTTGTACTCAACTGTACTCAACTGAGGCATACATAGGGATGCCTCAGTGGCATAGTTTGTGATGATGTCATCCACCCCAGTTCAAGAAGGCAGACTCATGAAGACCCATGAGGCACAAGTGGGCTAACTAGTGGACTGTCTAACCAATTTGAACCAAATTTGGTGCAGTTGTAGTAAATGACACATAGGAACACCTCAATGGTGTAGTTTGTAATGATGCCATCCACCCTGATTCAAGATGGTGGATGTGTGAACATTTGAGGTGCAAGAGGGCTAATTTGTGAACTGCCTAAGCAATTTGAACCAAATTTGCTACACCTGTAGGGACACATAGGGACATCTCAATGGTGTGATTTCTGATGATGTCATCCACTGTAATTCAAAATGGTGGACATGTGAACCTTTGAGCTGCAAGTGGGCTAACTTGTGAACCACCTAACTAAATTAGAACTGAATTTGCTACAGCTGTAGGGACATATAGGGATGGCTCAAGATGGTGGATGCATGAACATTAGAAGTGCAAGTGGGCTAACTTGTGGACCACCGAACTGGATTGAACCAAATTTGCTACAGGTCTAGGGATACACAGGGATGCCCCAATGACATAGTTTGTGATGATGTCATCCACCGTGATTCAAGATGGCAGACGTGTGAACATTTAAGGCTGACGTGGGTTAACTTGTATGGGCGGTAAGATTATAGTGAAAGGAAATAGGTAGATTAGTTCTTACCTGAACAGCTTGTTTTTAAATGTCCAACCAGACACAAAATGTGCAGTTCAAGAGGAAAAGTGCAGTTTTAGAAGGACATTTGTGCAGTTTAGAAATTCAAATCATACAAAAGTCACATTATGTTAGATGAAGTAAAATGTGACTGATCACAATGGGGAAAGTATGCAGAGTAGTCCAGACTATGCTAGAACCCACACTCTGATCAGGCACACCCATTTCTCCTCCGCTTGCCAAAGACAGTTCTGTTCTCCACAAAGTCTTCACCAAAGACCCATTTCTGCAATAGTGGCATCAAATTTCCATTCTGTGGATTCTCTTACACTTTAGGTAGGCATCTAAGTGTCATGGAATGTGACTCTAGGCAATGAAGTTTGTGTGCGCAGAGAAGGAAAATGCACAGGTGTGTATTGTAGTGACATATGCTAAGTGCACAAATTGCAGTCACATACTATTGTACTATTCTGAACTTTCCTTTTAAAAAGCCCTTACTTGGGGTTCAGTACAAAAGCATAAAAATAAACTTTTTAAAAGTATGTAATAAGATGAAAATATCAAATCTATGGAAACATTAATTCATTAGTGTCTGCATCAGCAAGGGAATTCCACCCCCCACCCCCTTACAGCAGTGGCAGGGACTGACATGAAAAGAATCTCAAATTGTTAGCTGTTTTCAGGATCGCAGCTAGATGAGTGAAATTATTCCACTGAAAATGGATTAAGTAACAAAAATACTCTTTCTCTGTTGTTTGCTCCACATGTATAAGTTGTCCACATGTTTGATCCAGACATGATAACTAAGCCTGTGCAAACTAGCCCTTGGTACAATGATAATATTGCAGAAATACATTTTGTAAATGATAGCACTTCCAAAGTGGGAAGGGCCAGGGTAGAACAAGAGCACTGGTCTACAACAGTTTATTAAAAACAAACAAACCAAAGAGCAGAAACAGTCAGTAGGAAGAAAAGCTATAAAAATGAAAAGATTTCTGCAGTGTAAGAATACTGATTGATTGATTGATTGATTGATTGATTAAGTGCCGTCATGTCGGTGTCGACTCTTAGTGACCACATAGATAGATTCTCTCCAGGATGATCTGTCTTCAACTTGGCCTTTAAGGTCTCTCAGTGATGCATAGGGATGTGTGAACAGGTTCAACGTTCGACGCATTCAACATTCGAACCTGTTTGCTTTGAAGGTTTGGGGTCAAACTGAACCATCCCCTGTTCGGTCTGACCCTGGACCAAACATCCCCGACTGTTTGGGGGTTTGCGAACGTTAATTTTTTTTTAATTTAACGTTATCCCATTTGGGAGAGTTGTAGTAGGCAGTGGAGGGGGGGGTCCTTGGAGGTTCCCCTCCCCCCACTAACCTTTCTAGCAGCCCAAACCAGCCAGTTCAGTCAACTCTTTGGCCCATTCGGGCCTTTCCTCTCTGCCGCAGTGGCCATTTTGGAGGCCAATTGCTGGCATGGTGGCCTCCAAAATGGTTGCCACGCAGGAGGGTGAAAGCCCAAATGGGCTGAAGAGCCAGCTGAATGGCCGGTTTGGGCTGCAAGGAAGGCCAACGGTGGGAGGGGGGAGCCTCTCCGGACACGCACCACTACCTCCAACAACTTCCTCGAAGGAGGCAAAGTTATTATTATTTTTTTTAAAATTATTATTTATTGTTTACACAGTCAGACAGGTGTTATGGACTGGTTTGTTTTATCCAGACATCGAGTCTTTCCCAAGGACCTGGGATGGCTGAATTTTATCATCAATACTGTTGGTTATTATACATATCGTCGCAAAATATAGGCTGTTCCCAGTAAAGCTGCTTTTTGTAATTGGCTGATGGTGATTTCTGTGGCCCCTATGGTGTTGAGGTACTCTTCAAGGTCTTTTGGGACTGCACCCAGGGCGCCAATTACCACTGGGATTATTTTGGTCTTTTTCTGCCACAGCCTTTCAATTTCAATTTGTAGATCTTTGTATTTGGTGATTTTTTGCTATTTCTTTTTCTTCTATTCTGCTATCCCCTGGTATTGCTATGTCGATTATTTTGACTTGTTTTTCTTTCTTCTCGACTACAGTTATATCTGGTGTATTGTGTGGCAGATGTTTGTCTGTTTGTAGTCGGAAGTCCCATGATATTTTTACATCTTCATTTTCTATCACTTTTTCAATTTGATGGTCCCACCTATTCTTGGCTTCAGGTAGCTTGTATTTTTTGCAGATGTTCCAGTGTATCATCCCTGCTACTTTGTCATGCCTTTGTTTGTAGTCAGTCTGTGCGATCTTCTTACAACAGCTGATTAGGTGGTCCACGGTTTCATGTATTTGAGGGACCGCTTGCTCCCAAGGGTTGCTGCCCGCTTGACGAGGACATCTGAGGGGGCCCTGCTCCGGGTGCCGACAATGAGGGAGGCCTGGTTGTCGTGCACTCGGGACAGGGCCTTCTCTGTTGCTGCCCCCAGACTCTGGAATGCTCTCCCAGTGGCCATTCATTCCTCGGACTCCATCACGGCTTTTAGAAATCTTTTAAAGACTTGGCTTTTTACCCAGGCTTTTACATGATTGTTTTCTACTGCGGCTTCTCTGTGTTTCTATTTGTTGTATTTGTTGTGTTGTTTTTATGCCTGTTTTTATATGTTTTTGTACTTTTAACATGATGTTTTATTGTGTTTTTATTGTATGTTTTTAACTTTTGTAAACCGCCTTGGGGTTATCTTTTTAATGAAAGGCGGTATATAAATGCAAAAATAAATAAATAAAATAAAATAAAATGTGCTTCTTTACAAAGGTGGCACTTGCTGTTTGTTGTGGATTTTTTGACTTTGGCTCTTATTGCATTTGTTCTTAGTGCCTGTTCTTGTGCAGCCAGTATTAAACACTCTGTTTCTTTCTTCAAGTTGCCATTCTTAAGCCATTGCCAGGTCTTGGTGATGTCTGATTTTCCACTTATATTGTGCAAATATTGACCATGCAGGGGCTTATTTTTCCATTTTTCTGTTCAGTTCTTGACTTGTTCTTTCTTGTAGGCCTGCTTTGTTTCATTGGTGTTGAATAGTTTCGCATTATTGACCATTTGAAGTGCATCTTCTTCACTGTCCTTGATATATTCTTCAAGGCCTCTTTTCTCCTCCTCTACTGTTTGATGGACTTGCAGCATTCCTCTTCCACTTGAGCTGCGAGGGAGGTAGAGCCTATCGACATCACTGTGGGGGTGCAGAGCATGATTGATGGTCATGATTTTCCTGGTCTTACAATCTAGAGTCTCTAGCTCTGCCTAGGTCCAGTCTATTATCCCTGCAGTGTATCTGATAATAGGTATAGCCCAGGTGTTTATGGCTTGTATGGTGTTCCCGCCATTGAGTTTGGACTTTAGTATTTTTCTAACTCTCCTGATGTATTCACTTCCAATTTTTCTTTTAACTTCAGTGTGTGCGATGTTATCAGCCTGGAGAATGCCCAAGTATTTGTAACGTTCTTTCTCTTCCAGGTTGTTGTTGTTGTTGTTGTTATTATTATTTTAAATGGTCCGTGAACCCCACCCCAGACTGAAACAAACTGTGGGGCGGGTTGAAGGGGTGCTGGACTGAACTGGCCTGGTCTGGTTTGAGTCCGGTTCGGACTCAAACCAAACCAGGCCAGCAGGTTCCATGCACACCCCTAGTGGTGCATTTATTGCTGTTGTGATCATCTCTATCCAACTTGCTGCTGGTCGTCCTCTTCTCATGCCTTCAACTTTTCCCAGCATTATGGACTTCTCAAGGGAGTTGGGTCTTCTCATAAAGTGTCCAAAGTATGATAGTTTGAGCCTGGTCATTTGTGCCTCACATGAAAATTCTGGTTTGATTTGTTCTATGATCCATTTGTTTGTTTTCCTGGTTGTCCATGGTATCCTCAAAAGTCTTCTCCAGCACCAAATTTCAAAAGTGTCAATGTTTTTTCTAACTTGCTTCTTCAAAGTCCAGATTTTGAAAAATCATAGTCCTAGTCTTTGTAGGTAAAGACATGTCACGGCATCTTAATATCCTTTCCAAGGCCTTCATTGCAACCCTACCAAGTGCTAGTCTGCGGCGTGTTTCTTGACTGCTGGATCCTTTACTGTTGACTGTCAATCCTAAAAGGCAGAAGCTATCCACCACTTCAATGTCTTCATTGTCAATTCTGAGGCTAGTTGTTGTACAATTGTCATTAGTTTAGTCTTCATTACATTTAGTTGTAGTCCCATTTTTTCACTGTGCTCTTTGACTTGCATTACTAGAGCTTGCAGATCATCTTACTATATTGTAAGAATATAGTACTGGAATATATGAAGCTGCCTTATTCTGAGTCAAACCATTTGTCTTTCTAGCTCAGGATCATCTACACTGGCTGGCAATAGCTCTGCAGAGTTTTTGACAGGAGTCTTTTTGAGGTTTACCTGGAGATGCCAGTGATTGAACCTGGGACCTTGTGCATGCAAGCATATGCTTTGCCACTGAACTCGCAAATGAACTTTGCCACTGAACTGATCTTGAAAGAGAAGATGCCACATATGCTGAAGTAAAACTGGTGCTTTGTGACTACATAATCTTTGAGAAAGTGAAAAACAATGCTTTATCTGAATTTCAGCAGTTCTGTAGTATGCAGCACGCTGTAGTATGACAGAATTGTGAAAGGCTATCTGTCAAAATCTGATGACATGCAAAGTGTTGATATAAATAGCTTATGATGTACAGTGTGTTGAAATCAACATTTATTTCAGCACATTGTACATCATCAGCCCTTTCTTTCAATTGTATGACAGAATATAACAATACTGGGGAAATGCTTGACTAACAAGCAGAAGGTTGCTGGTTTAAATCCCCTCTGGTACTATATCGGGCAGCAGCGATATAGGAAGATGCTGAAAAGCATCATCTCATACTGCGCAGGAAGAGGAAATGGTAAACCCCTCCTGTGTTCTACCAAAGAAAACCACAGGTCTCTGTGGGCACCAGGAGTCGAAATCAAATTGATGGCACACTTTACCTTTACCGTACTAGGTTATATCACAGGTAACTATTAACCATCCTGTGGAAAAGTGAAGAAATGTGGGTGTTTCTGGGAGCTAGTGATCTAAAGCTGCTTGGAACTTCAACATGCATTTCCTCATCTAATCCCATTTAAGACAATTGAAGGTTCTACACACAATCCATGTGTAGAGCCAAAAAGGGGGGGGGTACGGGGAGAGAAGGCTTGACCTACTCTCCCCACAGATGAGCAGGGAGCCCTCCTGTCATGGAGCTGGTTGGGGTGGTGGGGTTTGGGGACCTCCTGGCCCCCAGGAGTCCCACAAACCACCGGTGCCTTTTGGGGAGTCTCCCGACATCAGGAGGCTTGTTGTAGCCTCCCAGTTGGGAGGCTACTCATGAGTCGTTATGGTGCGGAGCCATGCTGCAGTGACACACAGTCATTTAACTCACTTTTCGGGTGCTCTCGTTCGCAAATCCCTGGTTAAGCGGTGGGCTGCATAAGCAGGTTTGCCACCAAGCCACTGCCAGGAACCACACAGCTCCCATTGCACCACACGAGGAGCAGGAACCAGGCTGGGCCCTCTTAGCCCAGTTCCTGCTGCTCCTGAGAATAGCTTCTTGGACTGTGTTTTTGCAAAGCCCTTTCTACATCTTTATATTATTTATTTATTCATTCATTCAATTTCTATACCGCCCTTCCAAACATGGCTCAGGGACCATGTTTGGTCCTTCCAAACATGGCTTGGTTTGGTCCTTCCAAACATGGCTTGGTTTGGTCCTTCCAAACATGGCTTGGTTTGGTCCTTCCAAACATGGCCCTTCCAAACATGGCTCAGGGACCATGGCTCAGGGACAGAGAAATAATAAATAAATAAGATGGTTCCCTGTCCCCAAAGGGCTCACATTCTGAAAAAAACACAAGATAGACACCAGCAACAGTCACTGGAGGTACTGTGCTGGGGGTGGATAGGGCCAGTCACTCTCCCCCTGCTAAATAAAAGAGAATCACCACATTAAAAGGTGCCTCTTTGCCAAGTTAGCAGGGGAGGTTTTGTACTCCAGAGCAGAATGTAGAGCAATATACGAAAGGGAAGTTTGTGTGCATAATTCCAATGACATCTTAGAATGGGGTTGGAGGCATGGGTCTTCATTAGTGCAAGACCTTTAGAGATTTCCTACAAAAGTATCCACTGTTTTAAATCTAGTCACTAGAAGCATTAAAGAAGGGTAGAAAGGTAAGTTTGTTGGCAGTTTGGGTAATGGTGATTTACTTAGATTTCCTTTTATTTTAGAGTGTGCCTTCATGGTTCTGGAATTAATAAATGCAGATGAAAGCACTACCTAATAAAGGTAGACTGTTAGTCTTTAGCATTCGCAAAATATTTAAAATTGGGAAAGGCACAGCACTGTTTAAAACCCAAGAGGGAGCATATTCTGATTTCCAGACATCAATTCTCTATATTCTGTGTGGCTATGTATTAATTATTAAAATACTTTAAGATTTACCTCAGTACAAATACTGTCTTCACTTGATACAGAAGTTGAGTAATTTATGTGACTCTTAACATCTGGCAATAAGAATGTTCTAATGAGTTACCTTTTAAAGGAATGTCTGTCTGCCGGAGGGAGCAGAGATGCAATTAGACACATTAGCACATTTCTGGATTGTTTGGGAGTATTTTCCTAAGGAAAATATGGTTGGTGTAAGCTGTAAAAAACAAAATTAGCACCTTAGGAAGATGAGAAAAATATGAAATTAATACTCTCCTTGCATAAATAAAACATTTGCACAGAGAAAACAGCAGAACTTGTCGGCCTTGCAAGAAAAATGCTCTAGCTTTGTAAATCTTCTAAGGCCACGTTCACATGATCAGCGACCAGGCTAACTCACCTCTTATCCAGGATAACACACCTAGCACACTCCCAATTTTCACCCATCTAAAAGTGGTAATCTTGTTTAAATCCTCCTAAATCTATTGTGTGCCACATGGGAGGCTGTACTTAGCCAGCCTTGGTCTGATCCAAGATTTAAAATCCTGGATAAAGGTAAAGTGTGCCGTCAAGTCGATTTTGACTCATGGTGCCCATTCTTTTGGTAGAATGCAGGAGGGGTTTACCATTGTCTCCTCCCGAGCAGTATGAGATAATACTTTTCAGCATCTTCCTATATTGCTGCTGCCTGATATAGGTGTTTCCCATAGTCTGGGAAACATACCAGTGGGGATTTGAACCAGCTACCTTTTGCTTGTTAGTCAAGCATTTGCCCACCATGCCACGTAAGGTGACTAGCCCACGCCAATCACCACTGGTACACAATCATTTCTGGGTGATTTAACTGGCATTTCCATTCACAGACAAGCATAGATCAGGAGCGCAGCAGGTTTGTTTACAATGTCAGAAATCTTATTGAGAAAATAATGTATATTTAGCTTGCTTTTGATAACCATCTATCAGATTCTGCATCTATTTCTGAGTGAAACATATCTAAAAAACAGTCTGAAAATTAAAAGTAACCTCCCCCACAGAAGGTACACATTTATTTCCTCTATGACAGTTATCATGGTACACATACACACACACGTAGGTGAGCCCATCCCTGACTAGGCAAAGTCATTTTACATAGATTATACTTATTTATTTTTATGTATTTATTAGAAACATTTAATATACTGCCCACTCTAGAGACTCTGGGCAATGCATCAAAACATGCAAACAAAGCAACATTAAAAATTACATTCTAAATTAAAAACTAAAGTAACTAACAAAAACAAATGAAGTAAACTACAGGGCAAAAGCCTGGTGAAAAAGAAAAGTCTTCAGTTGAGATTTGAAGATCAGTAAGGAGGGGGCTAGGCGAATATGAAGGGGAAGAGAGTTCCATATAAGTGGGGCAGCAACTGAAAAGGCCCTTTCACGAGTTCTAGAGCCCCAAACCTCTCGGAAATCAGGGATCGACAAAAGGGCCATCTGATATTATCTAACCAGACAGGATGTAACTGGATGGGAGATGTGGGTCTTATAGGAAAGTTCAAGAAATTAAATATATGTAATATGATTTTTATTAATGTGCTTGCAAAAAGAAAGTAAAGAACATTTTGAAATTTGTAGGAATTCAGCTTCAAACATTATTCGTTTCATTGAATAATGACCATATATGGTAAATTTAAATCATAGTAAATTTGAATCTGAGAAAGATCTTCTGTTTTTCTTGGGCATGATGTTATTTTGTAATTATTGATCTGATTATTGAGTGTTAAAGATCTGTTAAGAACAATAACAATTAAAATGTGCTGATTATATTCAAATATTCTACTAAAAACATTTTTAAAATATTCAAACCTTTCCCTGAGCATATTCTGATGTAAAAGGTAGCACATCCAGCTAATTTAAATGGCAAGGTTGTTCATGCAAAATTTGGTATCTGTGGGTAATCGAGAAGTATGATATTCAGAACATCTTTTTTAAAAAACCTATTTTTAAAAGTATTTAAATTTTCACTGAGCATATTCAGAGGTAAGAAAAAAATAGTGCATTCATCTAATTTTAGTTGCAGGATTATTCACGCAAAATTTGTATATATAGACCATCAGGAAGTATGACTTTATTTTGCTCAAAATACATTCTTCAAAATAATAGATAGATAGATATACTAGAGATGTGCACAGAACCAGATGGGGGAAGTTTGAAGGTGGGAGGGTTGACTTTAAGGATAGGAGATGGTGCACTTACCCCTCGCTCTGCTTTCCCCCTGCTGGCACTCCAGTGCAAACCAGTCCAGCAGGACAGCAGCGTAACTCCCGGCCGCCCCGTCCACTCCTTGGACTGGAAGTAAGCAGAAGTACCAGGTGTGTGTGTGCATGTTGTAAGTGCACCCTCCTTGCACTGAAATTCAACCCCCCCACTTCAAACTGGCAGAACCACCGGTCATTCGAACTAGTTTGGAGGGCCATAAAGGGCCTCGAACTGATTCCATGAACATCCCTAATATACACCCACTTTTGTTTACATGTATCAGCATCAGCTGAGTCACACAAGTACAATCATACCTGCTCATTGTCGTGTTTTCACTGTAGGAGTAAATTACTACTGTACAATAGAGAATACTAATGAGGAGACCCCTGTTAACTGGGCAGAGGCATCTTCTAAGGTAGTGGCTATCTTGTGTTTAGTAGGGAGAAGTCAACAGCCCCTGTTCAGCCCAGCATAGGGTCTTATGCAGAGACTGTTTTTGATGTCTCTCTAGGTCTCTTTTTGGAATGTGAACCCCTTTGGGATGAAGAGCCATTTTCTCATTCTTTTTAAAATCCCTTTTGCTATGTAAACAGCTTTGTGAACTCTTTGTTGAAAAGAGGTATGTACATATTTTAAATAATGGTGGCCGACATCTTGTATAGCTTTAGAACTGCACATGGAAACTGCATCAGTGGAAGACAGCATTGCGGCTCTGTGCAATGTGCTCCTGAGCAGGGAAATGAAAGTGGAGGGGCAGTGATTTCACTGCCCTTTCCTCTCTCCAGAAGGACTTTTTGACTTCAGGAATATGTCCTTGACGGATGTGCTGTGAAAAACGCTCCCCCTTTGTCCGCATTTCCCTGTTCGGCAACACACTGCACAGAGCGTTGATGCTGAATCTTCGACTGTCGCAGCTCCTGCTATGCAGTTTTAACATTGCACAGAATGTCAGCCAATACATTATAAAAATTCCTGTTGCTGCCTGCCCTGGTTGTTGGAAGCAGGTGGATCACAAACCCTTGTGCTATACAGTTACTTTTATTTATTTTTCAGTGTATTTGCTGCCTTTATGCATAACTACATTTAAGGCAACTCACAAAAGAATTCAAAATGCAATAAAATACAAACCACATCATCAAAATACGAAGGTGCAATGCAAAGTGCAGTGGGAAGGTATCTGGGAAATGTTCTCTAAGGATCTGGACCACCTGCCTCAGCAATAACCTCTTCTCTTGCTTTAGAATCTTGACTACTTTGAAGAGTCATGATAACTATTGTAGGTGGATTTGATGCTCTGTAAGGTGCTCGGTGTCTTGAACTAGCAACAAGCACTTTAACACAAACAATACTCTCTGGTTTGTCAGCAAACCTTACAGACTAAGCTCAGTGGTGCCATGGATGCTACAATCCCAAAATGCCTGAGCATTATTAGCGGGCCTCAAACCAAAGTAGTTCACCAAATTCTTTAAAACTCACTCATTTGCATCTGCTTTTCACTTTGAGCAACTTGTCTTCAATGTGAGGAACTTTCCTGCATGATGCAGAAGAACCCCACCACCCCCACTCCAGCTTCCCCCTGGACAATGGATGTTAGGAAGCCAGGAGAAGGGAGGAGGATGAGGAAGGGAGTGCATGAAGCCATCACAGAGACAGTTTAACTGTATGCCTTCAGAACTCTGAGCACCCCCACCCACAGAAAAGAAGTCTGATCTATTCAAAAATTGTGCACTGATGGGACTCCTGCCCTTTGGTCCTCAGTTGAATTATCTGGAACGTGGCCTTGCCTAATTTGGACTATACCCCTACTGCCACCAATTCCTTTCCCCATTCAACCAAATTTGAAGCCAGGTTCTCTGGGTCTCAGAACTCAACAAGCCTGGGGCCACTCCTGCAGAGGTTTGGTATTTTCACAGGGCAGGTGGTGGTAGAAAGGGTTGTCTGATTCAGTGAAAGCCCACTTCCACATAGCTGGGGAGAAGTGGTTGCCGGTTCATATAATCACTGCTGCCAGTTTTGTCTGTGGGGTGAACTTTCCTAATTTCATCTCAAAATTCATTCTTTCTTTTCAAGGTTTCATTATGAATGCCTACATTTTACTCAGAAGCCTAAAGAGTTTTTAAAAGAATTTTTAAGTTTTATTAGAACTACAGAGGGCCATCCTTTCCTTGATAGTCCCCCACTCTCTTTCCAAGCCCCCCCCCAATGCTTTTGGGAAGGGCTATGGGATAAATACCAATAATTAGGGTCTTCCTCATCTCTCCTTCACTGGAAATGATGCTCGGAGCATCATATTGTGCTGGTGAGCATGGAATTTATCGTTACCTTTGCCTCCAAGGCAAAAATGACAGTTCCAAACTCGCTGATGTGAAATACCTGTTGCAGTTTACCACCTGATATACAGAAATGGCCATTGTCACCAATATGTTGTGCTTGTGATTTGGTCATTTTATTCACTGCTCACTGAGACAAAGTGCTGGACCTTTGATTTAATCAAGCAAGCCATGAAGAGTCTTGGGGAAGAAAGGTTAAATAAAGGGTTAATATGTATATTGTGGTTGCTAAGAAGGTTCAGTTGCTAAGTGGGTGTGGCAAGTTGGTGTTGGCAGTGGGGAAATGACAGTTAAGGCAGTTAGACAGAGGTTAGCTGTGAGCTGCCAAGAAAAAGAGCCAGCTAAGAGCAAAGGCTAAACGGAGAAAGAAAGGAGCTGAGGGGATAGGCATGCAAATGGAAGAGAGAACTGTCGTCAGGAGAAAAGTAGACAGAAGGGTGTAGAAAAGAGAGGAAGTCTCTTAAATACCCTTTAGAGTAACTTCCAGTGAGGGACTCATCACTTCAGACTGCAGAGCCTGCTTCAGGGATACGTAATAGCCTACATCCAGTACAAAGTAACTATTTAAAGCAAGGAGGCTGTTTTACAGCCGAGCCTAAAGCTATCAATGGGGAAATAATCCCAGAAGGGGAAAAAGTATGTGCTTAGAGTTTTGATAAGGCAAGGAACTGAGTTAAGACTTATTGCCCAGATGCATAAGTAAAATAATAAGTCATCCAATCTAAACCTGCACATAGTGATACATTCATTTTGGAACTAAAATACATTCTTTTTGAAAATTAAACTCTTAAACCTTTATTTCTCCTCATCATTTCGTGGCTGGGTTGCCTATTTACTTGCCTGAATTGCCCATTGCCTTATTGAATTTGTGTGGTGAAAGGGGAAGAAGCATTTGGTTGAAAAGATAAAAGGATAGCTTCTCCAGTACCATGGACCCTGAAATAAGGATCCCCCACACAAGGCCATTCTTAACAGTACTCTACTGCCTTCCCACCAGATTTTCCAGGGTATTTTATACTGTCCCATTGTATGCTACAACTGGTCCTGATGGTCATCTAGTAGGGATGGGCACAAAACTGCTTAACCCAATTCAGTTCAAAGCTAAAGTGGATTTGAACCAGACATTGCACATGGTAGCCATTTTTGGGTCACTATGCATGCGCACTGGCCATTTCCATGACCCCACCCCCACAGCTGCCACAGCACTCCCCAAAGCCCACTGCAGCCCTCAGCAGTAGTAAATCATTACTTTTAAAACTCAATTTTATCACCTGCCAAAATGGCCCCGAAACAGGCCGAACCAGCCGAGGGAGACTCGGGGAGAAGCCAGCAGGGGGAAGGGCTGCTGTAGCCCTCAGTGGTGGTATGGCATTACTTTTAAAACTCAATTTTATCCCATCCCACTACCCTCGAACCAGGCTCAAACTGGCTCAGTGGGTTTGGCTTGACCTCAAAGAGAACTGGGCCTGGCTTGAAGTTGAGCCTTCAAGCCAGCACCCTAACCTGCAGACATAGCAGACTGGGCCACAAAATGCTATGGTGATGAGTTCACCGCATAATTGCCTCTCATTCTCTGAGTGAGCATTCCTGCTTGTCTAAGAAATAGTTCATTCCAATAATTTATTTCTTTATTACATTTATATTCCACTTCTTCTTTGGCCTGCTTACAAGGGTCTCCCAGGAGGTCGTCCTTTCAGATAGTCATGATAGTCATTCTGAGACTTGCTTGGCTAAAGCAATGTTCACCTCAAACAATTCTAGCAGTATTTCCAAAAACCATGCAGACCCAACTTTCTTAGGCTTTTATTTACGTTCCTGTTTGTATGTTTCTATATTGAACATAATATGTTTTGGTATGTGCTCCTGACCAAAATAAGAGCACCCCCCCGATACTTGACAGCTTTTAAAAAGAGCCTTAAAAGAGCTTCATCCAAACTTTTAATTAGATTTAATTAGATTTGTAAACTTGTTTTGATTTTATTATTATTATTAATTCGATTTCTATACTGCCCTTCCAAAAATGGCTCAGGGCAGTTTACAAAGAGAGATAACAAACAAATAAGATGGTTCCCTGTCCCCAAAGGGCTCACATTCTAAAATTTTTGTATTATATTTGTTATAAACCACCCAGAGATGTGGATTTGGGGTGGTATACAAATACACTAAATAAATAAATAATGTTCCCCACTCCCCAAAGTAGTACAAAATCTGGATTATACCCAGAATTCTTTGGATGAGAAAAATACTGGGGGCTTCTGATGTCTTTGTAATATTTACAAATATACAAGCAGAGCTTATGGTAGGCTAGGAGATTTCAACAGGCAGGCAGCACAGCTGCTAATCCTGCTTCAGATTCCCAAATAGCAAGTGTGTAATAGCACTCCCAGGTAAACCTCTGTGTCCTGAATTCAAAATGTTTAAACTGCTTTCCCACAAACTTTTATGGATGGCACATTATCAAGGCTGGGACGATTCCAGACCACTAAGGACTATTAACAGTCTTATGAACCTATCATATGGTTTGCATTACAAGCATGATAACCTATCAGATGACCTTGCATTTGTAAGGTGAAGTCGAACCATAAGATAAGCTCACTCATGCAAATAAGACAGCCTAATTCATAACACCACATAAGAATTGTGGTCACAAGAATTGTGGTCACAAGATGACCATTTCAGTAATTATATTTTGTTGGTGTTGGGTTTTGTTTTGTAGCTTTTTGTAGGGTTTTTTTAATTTTGCTGCTGCTGCAAAATATTGAAGCTTGAGAAATGATGTGAAAAGTAGCATAAAGTTATTGCACAGTCAGCAACTTTTTTGTTTCTAAACGAACTGATATGTTGACATCTGGTCATAGCAAGTTATCATAATGTTATGAATGGCAACAAAGGTTTTGCACACCATCTCAAAATAAGCTCAAAATTAGGAAATGTAGTTCTAAATATTGAAAAAACCTAGTGTGGTTTCTTATTGAAGCATTGAATCTCCCGTGCTTTTTAACCATCAGTAATTTCTGTTGATTTAAGTATCTTTACGTCAGAGTTCTAAGTATATAATTAGCGTTGGTTTAAATGATAGCAACATGCTGTAAATAAGATTCTTAATTGTGTTTGCAACATTAAAATTCAGTCTTGTTGCCCCCGCCCCCATCATCACCACCTTCTTTCTTTGGTGGCAATGTGGTATATTCACATTGCTACCTCTAAATGAATGTCAACTTGTTTTACCTCGACTGGAGCCGATCGATACTTCATTAGGCTGAATTGTCTTGTGCCCATGCAACCTTGAAGCTGTGGCTTAATTACCACCCATATTATGCAGTGGCTGAGAGAGCTGGCCTCAGCTGCGTCCGTTTTGAACAAAAGCCACACGCTTACCTATGTTTGGGAAAAATACACTTCTGAACAGATGCCCTAGAATATTTGATGAGTTAACAATTCATGATGACAACCTCTTTCATAATGTGGAAAGTTTCCCAATTCATATTTCAAAACTTTCCAGTAGCAGCAGCAGTCATACAGTACTTGTGTTTTTCTTCACTGACCCATTGTTGATTTGAGATAATTTTAAATTAACAACAAAAATCACATTCATCTAAAAGAGAAGACAGGGGGAAGTGCAGTCACATGGCAATCATGACAAATGACATCTCTTGTCTGAAAGTCATGTTTCTTCACTAGACTGATTTGTCATCCTCATTTTTGACATTTTTCATCCTGCTATGAAATCACATTGACAGAATAAGATATTTCTACACTACAAAAGATGGCTCCTTGCCTCCATTTATTTTTTGTTTTATAGCTACAATTTTGTTGTAAGCTATTAGGTGCTGGAGTCAGAATTCTTTTCCATTTGCAAAATGAAAACTTCAGCCTGTGCTAGAGTTGAAAAGCAGAGGCATAACGGTTGCATTTACACAGAAATACTGTACAACACAAGCTAAAATGGACCTACCTGAGGTTCCATTCTAGGCTACCTACAGAGGCCCTTTTAAAGTGGCAGCTCTGACATTTAGCAGAGGGAGAACAACTATTTCTTACCAGTCCAGCATAGCTTCTCTCCGGTGGCTATTGCTTGTATCTCACTTGTGCTTTTTAAAAATATATATATTGTGAGACCTTTGAGAACCATTTTCACATAAATTTTTAATATATAAACCATTATGAGAATCCAATTTTTTGTTGAACAGTGATATATAAATCTGAATTAATAAATGATGAGGATGATAATGATAATGATGATGATGATGATGATGATGATGATGATGATGATGATGATGATGATGGAAGAGAGCTGGTCTTGTGGTAGCGAGCAAGTCAAAGGCATGACAAGGTAGCAGCAACGATACATTGGAACATCTGCAAAAAATACAAGCTACCTGTAGCCAAAGATTGGTGGGGCCACAAAATTGAAAATGTAGAAAATAAAGATGTAAAAATATTATGGTTCTTCCGACTGCAATCAGATAAACATCTGTAACACAATACACCATATAACTGTAGTCGAGAAGAAAGAAAAAAAAGTCAAAATAATTGACATAGCAATACCAGGAGACAGCAGAATAGAAGAAAAAGAAATAGAAAAAAATAACAAAATATAAATATCTACAAACTGAAATTGAAAGGTTGTGGCAGAAGAAGACAAAAATAATCCCAGTAGTAACTGGCACAATAGGTGCAATTCCAAAATACTTTGAAGAGCACCTCAATACCATAGGGGTTACGGAAATTACCACCAGTCAATTACAAAAAGCAAATTTACTGGGAACAGCTTACATTTTGCAACAATATTTATAACAACAACAACAACAACAAAATTGACAATAAAATGCAGGCAGCCCAGGTCCTTGGGAAGGACTTGATGTCTGGATAAAACAAACCAGTCAATAACATCTGTCTGTGTGAATAAAGAATAATATTCTTTAAGAAGAGAGCTGGTCTTGTGGTAGAGGATCCACCTTGGTTTGGATAGGAGACTACATGTGAGAATTGTAATATATTTCTGTTAGGGGATGGGGCCATAGCTTAATGGAAGAGCATCTGCATGCAGAAGGTCCCAAGTTCATTCCCTTGTATTTCCAAGTAGGCTGGGAGAAATTCTTGCCTGTAACCTTGGGGAGCCACTGCCAGTCAGTGTAGACAATACTGAGTTAGATGGTCCGATGGTCTGACTAAGTATTTTTACATAGGGACATAGGAAGCCTCCATCTACTGAGTCAGATCCTTGGTCCATCTAGCTCAGTATTTTCTACACAGACTGGCAGTGGCTTCTCTGAGGCTATGGGCAGAGTCTCTCTCAGCCCTGTCATGGAGATGCTGCCAGGGAGGAAAATCTGAACCTTCTGCAAGCAAGCATGCAGATGCTCTTCCCAGAACGGCCCCATCCGCTCTGGGAAGGAAGTACTTTTCACACAGCACACAATTAATCTGTGGAATTCTCTGCCACAGGATGTGGTGACAGCCAACAGCCTGGATGGCTTTAAGAGGGGTCTAGATAATTTCATGGAGGATAAGCCTATCAATGGACTGGGTCTCACAATCCGTGAGACCCGGTTTTGGGAAGTGAGCAGGAAGAATGGGCTAAGCACGCTCTCCCCGCTCATGAGCGGGCAGGTAGCCCTGGGCGGCCGGATCGGCCTCCCACATGATGTCCGGCTACGAGCCGGAGCCAGTGGGGGCTGGGGAGCTCGGGGGCCACGCGGCGTCCGGAAGTCCCAGTATGCCCTGCGCGAGTGCACAGGGCATACTGGGGAGACCCCCAAGCCGGGAGGCGACTTTTCGCCTCCCGGCTGGGGGTCTACTCATAAGTAGGTGTGGCGTGAAGCCACGCCACAGCTACTCAGAAGCCTAAAAAGCAGATTTGCTGGAGCACTCGCTTCGCAAACCTGCTTTTTAGCAGGGGTTCCAGAGCGCGTTTGCCGCTCCAGAACCACCAGGCTCGGCTGCGAGCCTGGTGGTTCTGACGATCAGCAAAAATCAGGCTAGCGGAGGCTAGCCCAATTTTTGCTGATCGCCAGAATCGCCCCAATGGCTACTTGTCTGAGGGCTATAGGCCACCTCCAGTCTGAGATGCAAGATGCCTCTGAATACCTATATGGCAGCTTCCTGTGTTCCTGTGATCAAACCATCAAAACAGGCCATGTACATGAAATGGGAAGCTACATATTATACAGAATGAGGTTCTGGAATGTACTACTCCAGGCTGCCAGATAAGGAGGTATCAAATGTATGAATTGATTGAAGAAGAAAGAAGGGAACAGCTTGGGTGGGGCACTGACTGTGCTGTCTTTGCCTCTGCCCCACCTTTCCTCAGGTGTGTAGGATCTCCTTGGGCTGTTGCTGCTGCTGTGGCTGGGGGCTCTGCTGCTATATAGGGCAGGCTGGCCCAAGGGCGCGAGCCTCTTGGTGCGAGCCGAAGGGCGAGAGCACAAGGGCTCTCGTCCTTGTGGCTCTCCGGCTCGCGCCAAGAGGCTCGCACCCTTGTGGCTCTCAGCCATGGGGCGAGCTGCTGGGGGCCCAGAAGACCTTTCTCCTTCTGTCCTGAAGATCCTTCTTCCTGCAATCAAGAAGCCAACAAGAGATTGCATAAGTCTGGTTCTGGTTTTTATTAAGCCAAGAAGCTGTGGTGGGTTAGTCTGGGGAGATATGTCTGGGAGAGCGAAAAAGTGGGTATGGAGTGGGGGCAGCAATATCACAGGTAGCGGGCAGAGGGAGGTATGGTGGTGGGAGTTGGGCAGGCCGTTACAGGGGGAAACGGTCCAGGCAATTGAGGCCTGTTCCTTTTTCCGGCCCTTCTCCCAACCCTCTGACCCCAGGGAGCTCTGAGAACACTCCCTCAAGGATTAGGGTGCTGCTGCTGAATGCCAGGTCAGTTAATGCAAAAACTTCTCTCATCCACAATTTGATTGTGGATGAGCGTGCTGACCTGATATGTGTGACGGAGACCTGGTTGGATGAGCTGGGTGGTCTCTCTCAGCTCTGTCCTCCAGGTTTCCAGATTGTGCAGCAGCCCCGCCTCGAGGGTTGGGGAGGAGGCATTGCAGTTATCTTTCGAGAGACCCTCCCCATTTCCATGTGCCCGGTCAGGCAATCTCAGAATTTTGAGTGTTTGTCCTTGAGGGTGGGCCTCCGAGATAGGCTGGGGATTCTACTGGTGTACCGAACACCCCGCTGCACTTCAGTCTCCTTACCTGAGCTGGTGGGGGTGGTCTCGGAAGTGGCCTTGGGTTCCCCCAGGCTTATTGTTTTGGGGGATTTCAATGTCCATGCTGAGGCCCCCCTAGTGGGTGTGGCTCAGGATTTCATGGCCTCCATGGCAACCATGGGCCTGTCTCAATTGGTATTGGGCCCTACCCACGTGGTGGGACACACTCTGGATCTGGTCTTTGCCGACCGGGAAATAAATGATCTGGAGGTGGGGGAATTTGAGACGACTCCCTTGTCATGGACAGATCATCATCTGGTGGGGTTTAGTTTGACTGCTCCATCTGCCATCTGCAGGGGTGGTGGGCCGATTAGGATGGTCCACCCCCGGAGGCTTATGGATCCGCTTGGATTCCAGATGGCCCTCGGGGAGTTTCCAGTGTTCAGAGCTGGTGACCCTGTCGAGTCCCTGGTTGATCTCTGGAATGGAGAGATGGCCCGGGCTGTTGACACGGTTGCTCCTAAATGCCCTCTCCGGCTTGGTGGAGCCCAATCTGCTCCTTGGTTTTCCTCGGAGCTTAGGGCGATGAAGCAACTCGGGCGATGGCTGGAACGACGCTGGAGGAAGAGTCGTCACGAATCTGACTGAACACGGGCTAGAGCCCATTTTGGGGACTACTCCATGGTGGGGGTGGGGGTGAAGAAATGCTTTTTCTCTGCCTCCATTGTGTCTGCTCAGTGCAGACAAACAGAGCTGTTTCGTGTGGTAAAAACCTTGCTCCACACATCCCCCCAGACAATGGGGGAGGAGTCATCTACAGCTCTTTGAGATCAGTGTTTTTAATAGTTTTAACATTTTAAATTTTAAATTGTTGTAATGTGTTAACCTTTTTATTTGTTGTTTTTATTGTTTTGTTGTGAACCGCCCAGGGACTTGCATTTTGGGTGGCATACAAATGTGTTAAATCAATCAATCAATCAATAAATAAGATACATAATTACTAAGTGAATGATCACTGCAGGAGACAGGGAGGAAAGCAGGTCTTGTGGCAGCAAGCATGAATTGTCCCCTTTGCTAAGCAGGGTCCACCCTGGTTTGCATCTGAATGGGAGATTTCCAAGTTCCCTCCCGGGCATCTCCAATACAGGGCTGAGAGCTAGATGGACCAATGGTCTGACTCGGTATATGGCAGCTTCCTATGTTCCTATGAGACATGACCAGGAGCCAAATCATAGTGGGTCCCAACTGGTTTTACTTCTTCCTCAGATACAACAAGATGGAATAGCTGCAAACAGAAGCCCTCTTTACACATGTTTAGTAGGGATGTGCACAGAACCGGCTGGCCCAGTTCGGTTCGAGTCTGGACTGGACTCGAACCAGACAGGGCCAGTTTGGTCCAGCACCCCCTTGAACTCCCCCACCCCGTGGTTTGATTAGTGGACCTCTTTAAAAAAATAAGGGGAAAAAATTATGTCGCTTGCCCTCTTTGGGGGAGGTGTTGGAAGTGGCGAGGGGGGTGTCTGTGGAGGTTCCCTCTCCCCCTGCTGGCCTTCCTTGCAGCCCAAACTGGCCATTCAGAGGCCAACTGTACAAGTGCGGCAGCTTCCAAAATGGCTGCGGCACTGGAGGGGGAAGGCTGAACGGTCTGAAGAGCTGGCCGAATGGCCGGTTTGGGCTGCAAGAAAGACCGGCGGGGGAGGGGGAACCTCTACGGACCCCCCTACCACCTCTAAGGACTCCCCCAGAGGGGGTAAGTGAAATAAAAATGTTTTTCTTTATATATATATATAAAAGCCGTGAATCCCCAAACAGTCGGGGGGGGGGGGTGTTCGGTCCGAGGTCGGACCAAACAGGGGGTGGTTCAGTTTGACCCCAAACTGTTTATCCGAACCAGCTTGACGTCAGACTGGCTTGACGTCCAGCCAGTTTGCACATCCCTAATGTTCAGTGTACATTCAATCTATTTATTGTGTATGCATGCACAGTTATTTGTGTATTTAGTTCACTTACACATTGTGTATTCAGTGTATTTCCTAACTGAACCGTGCATCAAAAGGGACTTGTATCTAGGTTAACATTCAAAATGAAAGTGTGTATGTCGTTCAGACTAAACCATACATTTGTATAGACACTTGTGCAGTATTCAAATACGACAAATGTCTGAATACGGTTAGTGAAATTTTTGGAAATGGAATAACATTTGGCCTAAGCAGCATTGCCAAGAAACCAAATATGATTTGCTATGTATTTCTGTTATGCCAGCCCATTCACAATGTGATCCCAATTGACTGGGATCTCCCATGTTATTAATTTGATCAGTTAGGATATGATAAAAAGTGTCATGAGACCAGTGCTGAGCAGTAATATGGAATCTGACCTTCAGGAGGAAGGAGCAGTCAGGCTGGAGGACAGGGGTGTAGCAAGGCTGGAGTGGATCCTGGGACAAAAGTCTCCCCCACCCCACCTCCATATCTATGCTGCAAAGATCAGTAAGGACATAGTGGAGAAAAGAGGTGTTACCCTGTTCTTTTAAAGAAGAGCAGGATAATAATAATAATAATAATAATGATAATAATAATAATAATGAAGAAGTCCCTGAGCTTCTCTAATGAAGATTCTTTCAGGTCTGTGTCAACTTTCAGGTCTGTGTCACCTCCATATCTATGCTACAAAGAACAGTAAGGACATGGTGGGGCAGTTCCAAGTAATTATAGACCGATAACCTGCCTGCCAACCATGTCCAAATTATTAACTGGAATAATAGCAGATGAAGTGATGCAACGCTTATTAACTAACAAACAGCTTCCAGTTGAACAGAAAGGAAATTGCCCGAACACCAGAGGCACAAAAGACCAGCTGCTGATTGACAAAATGATTTTAGAAAACTGCAAGAGAAGAAAAACCAATCTAAGTGTTGCATGGATTGACTACAAGAAAGCCTTCGATTCATTGCCTCACACATGGATACTAAAATGTTTAGAAACAACTGGTGTCAGCAAAAACATTCAGATATTTATTAAAAAAGCAAGGAGCATGTGGAATACACAGTTAACAATCAATGGCGAGGCACTCAGACAGGTTAGCATTAGAAGAGGCATTTTCCAAGGGGACTCACTATCCCCTCTATTGTTTGTAATCCCCATGACCCCACTTTCACAAATACTAAACAAAACAGGCCTCGGATACCAAACATCTAAAACATCCAGTAAAATAAACCATCTGCTGTACATGGACGATCTGAAGTTGTATGGAAAGTCCCAGTCAGAAATCGAATCACTGCTAAACACTGTCCGTATATTCAGTAGCGATATAGCAATGGAGTTTGGACTAGACAAGTGTGCTGCATTAATAATGAAAAGAGGAAAAATAACAAAAACAGAAGGAATAGAACTGCCCAATGGAAGCAAGATCAAGAACCTGGAAGAGAAAGAACATTACAAATACTTGGGCTTTCTCCAGGCTGATAACATCACACATACTGAAGTTAAAAGAAAAATTGGAAGTGAATACATCAGGAGAGTTAGAAAAATCCTCAAGTCCAAACTCAATGGCGGGAACACCATACAAGCCAGAAACACCTGGGCTATACCTGTTATCAGATACACTGCAGGAATAATAGACTGGACCCAGGCAGAGCTAGAGACGCTAGATCGTAAGACCAGGAAAATCATGACCATGAATCATGCTCTGCACCCCCGCAGTGATGTCGATAGGCTATACCTCCCTCGCAGCTCAGGTGGAAGAGGAATGCTGCAAGTCCATCAAACAGCAGAGGAGGAGAAAAGAGGCCTTGAAGAATATATCAAGGACAGTGAAGAAGGTGCACTTCAGATGGTCAATAACATGAAACTATTCAACACCAATGAAACAAAGCAGGCCTACAAGAAAGAACAAGTCAAGAAACAAGCAGAAAAATGGAGAAATAAGCCCGTGCATGGTCAATATTTGCACAATATAAGTGGAAAATCAGACATCACCAAGACCTGGCAATGGCTTAAGAATGGCAACTTGAAGAAAGAAACAGAGGGTTTAATACTGGCTGCACAAGAACAGGCACTAAGATCAAATGCAATAAGAGCAAAAGTCGAAAAATCCACCACAAACAGCAAGTGCCGCCTTTGTAAAGAAGCAGATGAAACAGTGGACCACCTGATCAGCTGTTGTAAGAAGTTCGCACAGAATGACTACAAACAAAGGCATGACAAGGTAGCAGGGATGATACACTGGAACATCTGCAAAAAATACAAGCTACCTGTAGCCAAACATTGGTGGGACCATCAAATTGAAAAAGTTGGAGAAAATGATGATGTAAAAATATTATGGGACTTCCAACTACAAACAGACAAACATCTGCCACACAATACACCAGATATAACTGTAGTCGAGAAGAAAGAAAAACAAGTCAAAATAATCGACATAGCAATACCAGGGGATAGCAGAATAGAAGAAAAAGAAATAGAAAAAATAACCAAATACAAAGATCTACAAATTGAAATTGAAAGGCTGTGGCAGAAAAAGACTCAAATAATCCCAGTGGTAATTGGCGCCCTGGGTGCAGTCCCAAAAGACCTTGAAGAGAACCTCAACACCATAGGGGCCACAGAAATCACCATCAGCCAATTACAAAAAGCAGCTTTACTGGGAACAGCCTATAATTTGCGACGATATGTACAATAACCAACAGTATCAATGATAAAATTCAGCCATCCCAGGTCCTTGGGAAAGACTCGATGTCTGGATAAAACAAACCAGTCAATAACACCTGTCTGACTGTGTAAACAAGAAATAATAATAATAATAGAATTCCCCGAGCTTCTCTAATGAAGATTCTTTCAGGTCTGTGTCAACTTTGGGGGTGGGTATCAGAGAGCATCTCCCCCTTCTCCTCATAACTGGTTGGCTGATGTTCTTCACTATTGAGCCTGAGGGAGGCGTAGGCTTTACCAGACTCTAGCCAGTCAGTCTGTTAAAGGGAAGGTTCCTGCCTGACACTCCTCCCCTCTTGCCTCCCAGAGAGGAATCATCTTGCTTGAAGCTGAGTCCAATGCTGAAAATTTCTTTCAGTTTCACATTTCTGAGATTGTTGTGCCAACACTAATAAATAATGACAACAGAAACAAGATCCGATAGCAGTGTGACAACCAGGGAGTGTTGTACATATGTTGGTGGTGTGTGGTACTCTGAAGTGGTACAGCCCAGAATTCTGACCCAGTACTCCACATAATGTATAAAATGACTCTGAGACAATACTCCCATTCTGTTTCAGGCCATCAATTTATACAAATCCTAAGTCCAATTCAGACATTATGCTGTGTACATCTGTATACTTGAAAATGTTTTTGTATGAATGATTGTACCTGCATTCATGTAAACCTGTATAAAGGCCTTCCAAATGCATGATACAGATAGGAAGTGTACTTGTAAATGCAGGGGCGTATCTAGGGTGGAGCAGGCAGGGCATGTGCCCCAGGCGCCACTTGAAGGGGGGCGCCATTTTGTAATTTATTTATTTTTTTTAAAGGCTGCTGAAAACAAAATGGCCACCATGCATGCTCAGACTGCCTCTGTGAGGCCCTAGGCCATGCCAGGCCTTGCAGAGGTCATTTGAGCATGCGTGTCGGCCATTTTGTTTTCAGTGGCCATTTTTTTTAAAGATTATTTTTAAAAATGACCACCGCACATGCTCAAATGGTCCCTGCGAGGCCGTAGAGGCCAGCAGGGGGAAGGCAGACCCCCACAGCCTTTAGGAAGCCCCCCGAAAGGGCTACAGGGAATTTTTTTTTGAAAAATTAGTATAATATAAGACTACACATATTCAGATTAGCACTATGTACAGAGAATCAGGGCTTGTGAATAATGAGCTGAAGTTTATGAGCTAGGATTGTATTCATTTGCGCTTACTTTGCTTCTTGTGATAAGTGAGTTAAATGTGATGTCTTAATAATATGGTTATTAATGGTGAGTTTGTCTTTGAATCAGTGTGAAATCTGTAGTATTAAGGCCCACTGGGAGTTTCTTGCTCTCTTTCTCTCATTTTAACTGTCTTTCTGAAAGACTAGAATATATTCCAAGCAGTGACACAGTTTACTGTGCATATCCTTTAATTATTCTCAGAGTATCTGGGAAAAGTCAAATTCTCCATTTATTTATAAAACCTATGTAATAGTGATGCTACAATACATAGTAGAGAATTAGACAGGCACTTCTATTTAGTTTTCCAAGTACACCTCCACATAGTATTTGAGTATTTCATGAGCCCCAGCATACTGAAATTTGTAGTTCTCCAGCATTTTTTGGTCTGGCTATGCCCACTGCTAAATATTTTTTGAAATCTTAAAAGATTAACAAGCTTGACTTGTATTTTTGAGCTGATATTATGGTAGCATTATCTGAAAGATGGGTGTCAGATGCTTGGACAGGGGGCGCAATTTCAGTGTTTGCCCTAGGCGCTATTTTCCCTAGATACGCCTCTGTGTAAATGACTGTACCTGTGAACAGATTTGTACCTGTCTACACAGCACACTCATCGTATGAATGTTGAACATAACATGTGAATGGACCTCTAGTGTTGTCCTAATATTCCAGAAACACTAATGGGGAAAACATGTAAAATGATGATGGTTCATGTTGATCATAAATTATTTTAAAAATCCAAATTGGTTGGAATTATCTGCAGGAGAACATTATTCCAAAATCTGTTTTAAAACTTTATGTAATGCAGCACTCATATCATATCCCTCCAACTTTGTGCCTTCAGCCATGAAGATATGTTATCTGACACTGGCATTATACACAATAAGCAATGAATGTGCTTGCTGAACAAAACTTTTTAAAAAATCTATACAGTTCAACTCTTAATAAGGAAAAGCTTGAAGGGATGTTCTGTTGAAAAGTGAAACTTATTAAGTAAATTGTGAATACCCTAATAATTCCAAGCACCTGTGGATTATTGAGTGGGTAAGGCATAGTTTATTGAACACGGGGCTTTTATCATCTGTCATTTTCTTCTTCCCAACTGCTTTCTGGCTTGGTTTGCTTTTGCTGATGTATAAAATGAGCTCTAAAAGCATATATAAATGGCTGTAAATAGAATTGTCTCTTATGGTCATCTCTGTAATGCTACCTGTGAACTCTTACAGTTAATTGGACCACAACTGGTGCCAAATCTGTTTGCAGACAGTGGGGGGTAGAAACTTACTGGCTCTTTTAAACATCATATTTCATGGAATTTATCTCTCCTCAGCTTTTTATTTGAGGAGTTTGAGAGACTGGATCTGAGGAGTATCAGGTCTGAAAAGGAGCATAATATGACTTGGGAATAGTACCAGATGCAGATGAAAGTATCTAAGGGGCCATGCTTAATTTTGAAAATGAAAAGTTTGAAGACATGGGATGGAACACAGGCTAGCTACCCCATTAAGCATGGCCCCTTAGATATTTTCAGTCTGGTCAACATCCAGGGCAGTATAACGCAGGTGGTGATGATCCATCTGTGCTGTCTCTGTGAAACACCAGTGGTCTTGTGCATGAGTGAAAATACTTCAGTCAACATGCCTGCACTGCAGAAAGGCTAGTTGGATAGGAAACACATCACTTGACTGCCCCCAATCTAACTTGTGTTCCTGGAACATGGGCGCAGAACCTCAAAGCATTTGCACTATTGTGAAAAAGCACAAGGCCACAGGCACTTCACAGAGAGCCCACAGCAGTGTGGGTAGATTGGTACCACCTGTGTTATGCTGCACTGGATATCAGCCCCTGTTTCTTAAGTCTCAATTTGTGGTTGCAGCCCAAGTTACTCGGTGAGGAAGTTTGTTTCTTGACCAGATGCCTTTCCTCTTTTCTTGGAAAAACCTGCATCCATTCCATACCAAGACTCACTTGGGATATTTCCCTCATTTTCAGCTTTGTGATGTGGCATGGGGTTTGACATACAGCAACAGAAACACAAACAAAACTCCTGCAGATGTTTGAAATTAATTTCACGATCTTGGCTTATATCTAGAATAGGGGGAAAAGTGAAAACAGGTACTTGATCAAATGATTAATAAAAACTAGCAGTATAAACACTAAATTAAGTGGTCAAACAAATAATAAATATAGAATAGCTTGAAATGATTGGCATTAAAAGCCATAACTTGGAGAAAGAAAGAAAAATAAGGACACCAAAATTGGCCCAAAATAGCCACTCCAGCCAAAGCAACATTTCCTACTAGCACCACTTCCTGTCTCATCATGGGTACAGGAAGCCAAATTGCAGGAAGAGAGGAGACTAAAATTGTCTCTGCCAGACATGGAAGGAAAAACCATTGCATGTGAACACTCTTGGGAACTCTCCCAAGTTCTACTGTCCCCAAGAAACAGAACATAAGAACAGAGCTACTGGATCAGGCCCAAGGCTTATCTAGTCCAATATCCTGTTTCACACAGTGACCCACCAGATGCCCTGAGAAGTCCACAGACAAGAAGTGAGGGCATACCCTCTCTCCTGCTGTTGCTTCCCTGCAACTGGTATTTAGAGGCATTTTCTATCGGAAGCTGGAGGTGTAGACCAGTAGCCATTGATAGACCCGTCCTCCATGAATTTGTCTAAGCCCCTTTGAAAGCCATCTAAGCTAGTGACCATCACCACATCCTGTGGCAGAAAATTCCACAGATTAATTATGTATTTCCTTAGGTATAAAATTGATCTTAATTTAATTATGTGTAAGGGATTATTCAAATGGACTTCGACTTGCCCAAATGAAGCATCCAGTTCAAAACGTTAGGTTTATTTGGGAAATCCTCTCTCATTTATCTTAGGCTATGAAAGATTTGGCAAGCTGGTCACAGGAACCCCACTAAGAAAAAGAAACTTAGGTAAAAAATCTGCAAAGGCTTTATTTCTATCTTACCACCATCCAAGTGTGTAGAAGTAAGGCAGGTTTACAACTGGTTGGGAGGGACTGACAGATCCTATGTCAGATATCTTGTCGGACCCCAAAGAATATAATACAATCCATTTTATACCTTCAGTACAAACAGCTTGATGACCACAATTGCTTATTAGATTCTAATTGGCAGTGCGTCTAATCACGTACACATTATGATTATGCATGCCACCATGATCATGTACACCCTGTGAGTTATTCAGTATTTCCAGAATCATTGCCCAGTTTCACACACATGATGTTTGCAGTTTAGTTGTTTTCCTATTCTTATGCCCCATGCTGAAACGCTTTTAATGATACTAGCATCAGCATATGTTAATTTCTGACACAAACTTCTGTAAGGTCCCTTTGATGACAAGAGGCCTGTTTATCTTGTACTGCTAATCCGAGCCTTTGCTGAAGTTTGGTTAGGAACATAGAACATAGAAAGCTGCCATATACCAAGTCAGAACATTGGTCTATCTAGCTCAGTATTGTCTACACAGGCTGGCAGCAGCTTCTTCAAGGTTGCAGGCAGGAATCTCTCAGCCCTATCTTGGAGATAGCAATAGCAATAGCAATAGCACTTACATTTATATACCGCTCTATAGCCGGAGCTCTCTAAGCGGTTTACAATGATTTAGCATATTGCCCCCAACATTCTGGGTACTCATTTTACCGACCTCGGAAGGATGGAAGGCTGAGTCAACCTTGAGCCCCTGGTCAGGATTGAACTTGTAACCTTCTGGTTACAGGGCGGCAGTTTTACCACTGTGCCACCAGGGGCTCCAGGGATGGAACTTTGGAACCTTTTGCTCTTCCCAGAGTGGCTCCATCCCCTAAGGGGAATATCTTACAGTATTCACATGTAGTCTCCCATTCAAATGCAACCAGGGTAGACCCTGCTTAGCTAAGGGTACAAGTCATGCTTGCTACCACAAGACCTGCTCTCCATTTGGCCAAATATAAGCTTATTTATATTGATAACTATCACTATTGTGGATTAATATATAAAACATGCAACATAAAATTTAACACCTTTTGTTGGCCTCAAATTTCCTTGCCTTCAGTTTGATGGGAGGACCCTTGGTTCTAGTCTTGTGAGAGAGGGAGAAAAATTTCTGTCTGTCCACTACTTCATGAATAATTTTATACACCTCAGTCATGTCTCCTTGTAGTTGGCTCTTTCAAATTAAAAAGCTCCAGATGCTGTAGACTTGCCTCATAAGGAAGGTGCTCCAGGTGCTCTTGGTGGCCCTCTTCTGCTCCTTTTCCAGTTCTACAATGTCCTTCTTAAGATATGGTGACCAGAACTGCACGAAGTACTCCAAATGTGGCTGCACCATAGATTTCTATAAGGGCATTATAATATTAGCAGTTTTATTTTCAGTCCCCTTCCTAATGATCCCTAGCATGGAATTGGCCTTTTTCACAGCTGCCACGCACTGAGTTGACACTTTCAATGAGCTGTTCACCATAACCCATGATGTGATGAAATGTAGCACCAATGAAGTGGGGAAATGTAGTTGGGAGGTCCTGGAAGCCAAATTTAGGCTGATAGGCAGCATATTGAAGTCAAAGACCCCCAATATAGCATTCTCAGAATTGCTGCCAGTTCCACACGCTAGGTCAGTGAGACAGGCAGAGCTGAGGGGTCACAATGCATGGATGAGATGTTGGTGCCGGGAGGAGGAGTTTAGATTTGTTAAGCACTGGGATACATTTTGGGGCTTGGTGCTTAAGATAAAAAAGATTGCAGAGCAGCTTTTAAAATGACACCTGGGGAATAGCCGACAGGAGCTGGGCAGTTTTCTGTTGGGCAAATGCCACCACTTAAGGTGTGAGGGTGTAAAAGATTCAGAGAAAACCGAAGTAGAACCACATAAAGATCAGACAGAAGTCTGTGCTAGCTGGTCAAAGAGACAAAAAGAAAGATAGCACACACCAGGTAAGAGATTCAGTGTATAGGTGCTTATATGCCAATGCCAGAAGTCTCCGAGCCAAGATGGGTGAGCTGGAGTGCTTGGTTGCTAAGAAAGAAATAGATATAGTGGGCATAACAGAAACATGGTGGAACAGTGAGAACCAGTGGGAAACTGTTATCAATGGATACAAACTCTATAAAAAGGACAGGGAGGGAGCTTTGGAGGTGGAGTAGCACTGTTTGTTAAAGAAGAGATAGAATCTAGCAAGCTGGAAAACCTAAGAGGACCCGAGTCCTCCACAGAAACCCTGCGGGTAACAATACAAGGCCTGAAAGGAAATGTGCTACTGGGGATGTACTGTTGCCATTTGGATCAAAATGCTGACAGTGACTGGGAATTGCAGAAGGAAATCAGGGAGGTGTCAAGGACAGATAGGGCAGTAATAATGGGTGACTTCAATTACCCACACATAGACTGAGTAAATTCACAGTCAGGTAATGACAAAGAGGTCAAATTTCTAGATACATTGAATGACTGTGCCCTAGAACAATTGGCCATGGAACCAACCAGAGAGAAGGTGACCTTGGACCTAATCCTGATTGGCACCCAGGACCTGATGTGTGATGTCATTGCCATGGACCCTTTAGGGAACAGTGACCATAGTGCGATCAAATTCAGCATATATTCAGGGAGAGAATCACCAAGGAAATCTAACACAGACACTTTGAATTTCAGAAGAGGAAACTTCTGTAAAATGAGGAGTTTGGTTAAAAGGGAAAATCAGGAGAGTCACTTTTCTCCAGAATGCATGGAGTTTATTTAAAACCACAATACTAGAAGCGCAGTTAGAATGTATTTCAAAAAGGAGGAACGGTACAACCAAGACCGGGAGGATGCCAGCATGGCTAAAGTCAAGGATGTTATAAAGGGGAAGAAGACTTCTTTCAGAAATTGGATGGCCTGCTGGAAATTGGAAGAGAACAGAAAGGTACACAAACTCTGGCAAAAGACATGCAAGGCGACAATAATGGGGGCGAAAAGAGAGTTTGAGGAACATTTAGCTAAAAGCATCAAGGGGAATAACAGAAACTTCTTTAAATACATCAGAAGCTGGAAATCTGCAAGGGAGGTGGTTGGACCATTAGACAATGAGGAAGTGAAATTGATTGTTAAGAAAGATATGGAAGTTCCAGAGAAGCTAAATGAGTTCTTTGCACCTATCTTCAAGGCATACTGAGCCTGTGAAAAAGGCCAATTCCATGCTCAGGATCATTAGGAAGGGGATTGAAAATAAAAATGCTAATATTATAATGCCCTTATACAAAATGATGGTGTGGCCACATTTGGAGCACTGCTTAAAATTCTGGTCACCATATCTAAAGAAGGACGTTGTAGAACTGGGAAAGGTACAGAAGAGGGGCAAGTTAGATGATCAGGGGCATAGAGCACCTTCCTTATTAGACAAGGCTACAACACCTGGGGCTTTTTAGTTTAGAAAAAAGATGACTGTGGGGAGACATGATAGCCGTCTATAAAATCATGTATTGTGTAGAGAAAATTGATAGAGAGAAATTTCTCTCTCACACACATAACACTAGAACCAGGGATCATCCTATGAAATTGATTTCCGGGAAATTTAGGTCCAACAAACGGAAGTACTTTTTCACACAAGAATTCTCTGCCACAAGATGCAGTGACAACCAACAACCTAGATGGCTTTAAGAGGGATTTGGATAACTTCATGGAGGAGAGGTCTATCTATGACTACTAGTCTGAGGGCTATAGGCCACCTCCAGCCTCAGAGACAGGGTGAATCTTAATACCAGTTGCAGGGGAGTAACAGCAGGAGAGAGGGCATGTGCTCAGCTCCTGCCTATGGGCTTCCTAGTAGCACCAGGTGGCATGATCCAGCAGGGGATCTTCTTATGTTTTTATGTAACCCCAAGATCGATCTCCTGGTCAGTGACATGCCCAGTTTGGAGTGATCCTTTTGGAGCTCCTTACAATCTATTTTGGATTCTCTTCCCTAAATAGTTTAGTGTCATCTGCAAATTTGGCCACTTTGCTGCTTTCCCAACTTCTAGTTAATTTATGATCACATAAAAGAACACTGGTCCCAGTACAGTTACCTGGAGGACCCCACTTCCTACTTCCCTCCATTGTGAAAACTGTCCTTTTATTCCTACGCTCTATTTCCTCTCCTTCAATTAGTTATCAATCCACACATGAACCTATCGCCTTATCCCATGACTGCTAAATTTTCTCAAGACCCTTTAGTGGAAAACTTTGTCAAAAACTTTTTGGAAGTCCAAGTATACAGTGTTAACCCAACTTTATCCATGTTCCCATTGACACTCTCAAAGAACTCCAAAATGTTAAAGAGGCAAGACTTTTCCTTCCAGAAGCCATTCAGGTTCTCCTTCTGCAAGGCCTGTTCTTCTGTATGCCTAACAATCTTGTCCTTAATTTCCATCAATTTACCCAGCACAGAAGCTAAGCTAACCAGCCTGTAGTTTCTTGGATCCCTTTTTGAAATTTGGAGTTACATTAGCCGCTTGCCAGTCCTCTGGTAAAGAGCCTGATTATAGGGACAAGGCACATATTTTTGCAAGGAGATCAGCAATTTCATATATGAGTTCCTTCAGAACTCTTGGGTGGGTGCCATCTGGCCCTGGCAATTTCTTAATTTTTAGTTTTTTAGTTTTTCAAGAAAGTTTAGAACATCCTCTCTCGTCACCTTATATTGGCCCAGTTCTTCAGCCTCCAACACTGAGAAGATCAGTTCTGGAGTGGGTATATCAGTATCCTCTGCCTTGAAGACAGATGCAGATAACTCATTCAGATTCTCTGCAATCTCCTCACCTACCTTTATAATCCCTTTCATGCCCTCACCATCTAAGGGTTCAACCGCCCCCCCGGCAGGTTTTCTGTTTCTGATACATTTAAAGAAATTTTTGTTATTCCCCTTGACACTTCTAGCTATCTGTTCCTCAAACTCTCTCTTTGCATCCCTTATTGTCTCCTTGCATTTCTTTTGCCAGAGTTTATGTTCCTTCCCTGTTCTCTTCATTTGGGCAGGACTTCCATTTTCGGAAGGAGGTTGTCTTCTCTTTTATAGTTTCCCTGATTCTACTTGTTAGCCACGCTGGTGTCCTCCTCCTTAACTTTGTGGTACCTTTCCTCCTCTTTGGTATATATTCTAGCTGAGTTTCTATTTTTGTGGTTTCAAATAAGTTCCATGCTTTCTGGAGTGATTTGACCCTCCTGACTTTCCCTTTCACCTTCCTTTTTACCAATCCCCTCATTTTTGAGAAGTTTACTATTCTGAAGTCCAATGCGTCCGTTGGACTTCCTTGGCAATGCTCCACTTGCATATAAGCTGAATTCCCTCACTCTATGGTCACTGTTCCCCAAATGTTCTACAACTCTGACATCTCGCTCCAGGTCCTGGACACCACTCAGGATTAAGTCCAAGGTTGCCTTCTCTCTCTGGTTGGTTCCATGACCAACTATTCTAAGGCACAGTCATTTAGCATGTCTAGAAATTTGGCCTTTCTGTCAATACCCAAACGTGAATTTGCCCAGTCTACATGAGGGTAATTGAAACCACTCATTATTACAGATCTGTCTCTCTTTGACACCGCTCTGATTTGCTTCTCCAACTACAGGTCATTCTCAGAGTTTTGATCCAGAGAATGATAGCAGGTCCCTAGTAACACATTTCCTTTCAGTCCTCGTATTGTCACCCATAATGATTTTGTGGAGGACTCTGATCATCCTAGGTTTTCTAGCTTGTTGGATTCTAGCCATTCTTTTATTAATTGATTTATTGATTGTTTAGTTTTTATATCACTTTTCATAAGGCATCCAAAGGCGGTTAACAAAAGTTAAAATACAATAAAACTCCATAAAAAATCATATTTAAAGCCTTAAAACAATAAAAACTAATAAAATAATATTTAAAGTCTTTAACAATAAAAACTATAACACACCAAAAAAGAACCACCACAAAAAAGATAAACAGAAGCAGGAGAGCTGAGAGACTTAGCAGCCCCTAAGGGGTAAAAGCCTGAACAAATAAAAAGTTCTTCAGTTGCTTTTTAAAAGCAGCCACAGAAGTCAAAGAATGGACATTCATTGTGAGAGCATTCCAGAGCCTGGGGGCAGCAACAGAGAAGGTCCTGTCCTGTGTGCATGGCAATTTAGCCTTCCTAAATGTTGGCACATGGAGGAAAGGCCCCTCTGATAACCTTGTTCAGGGGGAAGAAACACTTTGGAGCAGCCAGTCCCTCAGATATCCAGGACCCAACCCATTAAGGGATTTAAAGGTAATAACCAGCACCTTGAATTGGATCCAGAAACAAATTGGCAACCAGTACAGTTCTTTCAAAATAGGTGTAATATGCTCCAAAAAAGGAATTCCAGAGAGAACCCTGGCAGCTGCATTCTGCACCAACTGAAGTTTCTGCATATTCTTCAAGGACTGCCCCCATGTAAAGTGCATTGCAGTAATCCAGCCATGACATGACTAAGGCATGGGTAACCATGCGCAGATCTGCCTTATGAAGAAAAGGATGCAGCTGTCTCACTAGCCGAAACTGTGCAAAGGCACACTTGGAAATCGCCTCCACCAGAGCTTCCAAAAGCAGAGCCAGCTTCAGCAACACCCCCAAGTTGCGCACTTGCTCTTTCAATGGGAGTACAACTCCATCCAGAGCTGGTTGAACTAGCCTATCCCATTTGGCTTTTCTACTGACCAGTAGCACCTCCATCTTGTCTGGATTTAACCTCAGTTTGCTAGCCCACATCCAGCCCATCATCTCCTCCAGCCCCTGGTCAGTACATCCACTGCTTTCCTAGGATCTGATATCAAAAAAGGTAGAGCTGAGTGTCATCTGCATATTAATGACACTTCAGTCCAAACTTCCTGATGACCTCTCCCAGCAGTTTCATGTAGACGCTAAAGAGCATTGGGAACAATAGTAAGTTTTGTGGGACCCCATAAGCCAGGGAGTCGAGAAGAAGTCCCCCAGGACCACCTTCTGGAACCTCCCCCCAAGAAAGGACTGGAACCACTCCAATGCACCACCCCCAATCCCTACATTTGAGAGGCAGTCCAGAAGGATACCATGATCGATGGTATCAAATGCCACTGACCCTTTTCTCACTGACCACTGACCCCAAATACCACTGACCCCATCCAAGACCCTTTTCAGCTGCACAGACACTGTTTTCAGACACTACACGCTCTATCACCTTGCTTAAAAAGAGAAGATTTGAAACTGGCTGATAGTTATCAAGGTTGGTGGACTCAAGGGAGGGCTTTTTAAATAGTGGTCTTACCACAACCTGCTTGAGTCTTGATGGCATCTTACTCTCCCTTAGTGAAGCATTAATAATTGGCTCCAACCACCTACCTGTTCCTTCCCTGGCAGGTTTTACTAGCCATGGAAGGCAAGACTCCAGAGTGCATGATGTTGCTCGCACACTGCCAAGGATCTTGTCCACTTCCTCAGACTGCACTAACTGAAAATAATCCATCACAATTGGTCCACATGGTTACTGAGGCACGTCTCTTGGATCTGCCAAAATCTTGGAGTGCAAATCAGCACGGATGTGAGCAACGTTATCTGCAAAGTGACAAGCTGACTGGTCACAGTGGGCTGCTGATGGTTCTTCCCATCACACTGGGACCTGTGTGAAGCACAGGGTTGTCTGGAAACTGAGTGGATCCATAAACCTTCAGAAGCAGACCATTCTAATTGGTCTACCAACCCTGCAGAGGTTGGTCAAAGCAGTCAAACTAAACCTCATCAGATGATGATCTGTCCATGACAAAAGAATTATATCAAACTCCCCAACAAGCAGATCATTCAGTTCCTGGTTGGCAGAAACCAGATCCAGCATATCTCTCTATACACCTAATGATCAAATCACCCATTACTAGGAGACCCCCAACCCTCGAGGAAAATCCTCTGTGCAAAAGGATATGGGTGCATCACCCAAGAAAGTGGTCCCTTCTAAGTCCTTATACTACCTGCTCTTCCGCAGACTAATTTCCTTCATTCTCCATAACAGCAGAGGAGCTATCAGCCTGGGAGTGGGATGTCTCTGCCACACCCCTAAAGGTCTCATCCACATACCTCTCTGCCTCCCTGAGCTTCTCCAGGTCAGCCAGCTTGGTTTTGAGGGAAGAAATTTGTTCCCTGTGAGCCAGGAGCTCTTTGCACTGAGTGCACACCCACGACTTCTTTCCCTTAGGCAGATAGTCCTGCAAGCAACACTCAATGCAATACACTGGAAAGCACCCCCTCCCCTGCTGGCATTCTACCTTAATAACTAGTTTTATTGGCTATTTAGAATACAGAGAGCTTCTTTACATGAAAGCTGGGACTTGGCTGCAGTTGTCAGCTAATTATAGGTTTTATGCACTGTCCTCCAAGAAAATTACAAAAATGGTGTATTGCTCACTTTCTCCTCCTGTTGGGTGTCTCCTTTGTGATAAAGGGGGAAGGTTTGTATGCCTGCCTGCACTCTGTGCAAAATCCCTTTGATATCTGTTATTAGACTCCTGTTTACAAAGCTCTGGGAAACAAAGATCCCCTGTTCTGAGCCTTGTCTTCTCAAGAGCTGATTCCAAACTAAGCTACCTCAGGACTGTGGCCCCTCCCACAAGCTGTGTGACTCCCCTGCTGCTAATCGCCACTCATGGTTTCTCTAGGCAAAACTGAAACTGAAACTGCCCTGTCAAAAACAACCCCCTAGCCATCCAGAAATCAAAACCTAGAAAAGAGGCTGCTGGGAATCAGGAAATGGAATCAGGGAAATTAATTATTTCTTGCACTATCAGGTGAGTGAGGAGGCTGAGCTGAGGTTTGCTGAAATTTGTAGTGAGGAGGATGAGCTGAGGTTTGCTGAAAGCCTAATAAGGAAAAGAGAAAGGAAGAAGACTATGTAAGAACATTCCCCATAAATCACACTCTCATTGATATACTCCAGAAAGGGGGAGAGAAGTGAGATGTCCCAGGGGCAGAGGAAGTGGGGAAGTCCCTATACTACCTGCTCTCAATGGGATGGAAAGGGAGCCTGGATTCTCGGTGGTGAAAGTGAAGAGATGATGGGGGAGCAGAGGATCCCAACCTCCAAGATGAATTCCATGGGTTGAGCAAATTGGAGGGGTTTCTGCTGGGTACATGGTGAAAGATGGCTCACATGGTGAGGGCTACTTGCTGAATTAGGGCTTCCTCGGCTTATTGGTTATTTGGGGTAGTGTCTGGCAGAGAACAATGGGTTTGGGGGTAGTTAGCCATTACCTGAGGGCCTGATCTCCTGAGCAGGATGTAGGATGTTGATTCTGAGGATTAGGATGTTCTGGGGGGTATGGCTGAGCTGACATGAGTGTTGAAGTCAGGAGGACACCAATGTGACTAGGTTAAGACATGTGAACCATGTCTGCCTTGCCCTGGGCTCTCCAAACTGGAAGCTCATTTGTGGTGTTGGGGTACCCAGTTTGAGCCTCTAGGGAGCAGCTATTGGGCTCCTTCCTTTGCTGGTCTCCCTATGATGGTTCTAGTGACAGTGGTTGATGCTGTCTTGCTCATAGACCATCTTGTGGGCAGACGGGTCCAAACTATGTGTCTCCTTAGGAGCAGTAGGGGTGTGCACAAAACCGGCTGGCCCCGAACCAGACCCAAACCATACCAGGCCAGTTATGTTCTGCACCCCCCAAATTCCCCTCAGTTCAGTATGGGGGGTTCACAATTTTTAAAAAATTTACTTATTTTACTCACCCCCTCCAGGGGGCTTCTCCGAGGCTGCCGGGGCCGGGATATCCAGAGTTCCCCCTTCCCCACTGCTGGCCTCCATTATGGTAAAAATAACCCGGTCCTGGTGGTCATTGGCCTGTTCCAGGCCTGCCTTGTGTGCAGAGGCCCATTGGGTATGAATGGCTGCCTCCAAAATGGTCTCTGCCATGCAGGAAAGACCCAAAACAGTGGAGAGAAGGGGACAGAGGAACTCCAGAGACCCCCCGGAAGCCTCAGAAAAGCCCCCTGGAGAGGGTGAGTTAAAAAAAGTTTTTAAAAATCTAAAAAATCATGAACCACATGAACAGCTGGGAGGGGGGTTGGTCTGATACTGAACCAAACCGGTGGGGGTAGGGGTCAGTTAGATATTGGACCATTGAACTGAAAAGGTTCGATGTCAAACTTGTTCAACATCGAACCTGTTCGACATCGAGCATGTTTACATATCCTTAAGGAGTGGGGGATGGGATTGTATGGAGGCCCACATCTGAACCTCCTAACAATGTCACCTAGCTATCTGTGCAAAGAGGCACCTTTTAAAAGTGCTGATTATCTTTATTTAGCAGGGGGAGAGCAACTGGCCCTATCCATCCCCAGCACAGCATAACTCCAGTGGCAGTTGCTGGTGTCTATCTTATGTTTCTTTTTTAGATTGTGAGCCCTGTGGGGGTAGGGAGCCATTTATTTATTTATTTATTTATTTATAAACTGATTTGGGCACTTTTTGTTTAAAAGCGGTATATAAATATTCATCATATTTGTGTCGTAATGTCTGCTTATGGTCAGGTAGATTTGACAGGGCTTATCATAGTAGAATGTTGAAAAAACTCCTCATGAAATATACTACCATGCCAGTATAATACAATGGACTTCAAAGTAAAACATGCTAGTCCAGGAAGAGTGATTATTTAATTACCTGGCCCTAAAGAGCTTCAGCACAGAGTAAATGCAGGCAATGTTTTCTCTCATATGAATTTCCCCAAAATTTGGGGGGGGGGGTCTGAGGAGGACTCACCAGCCTTTCAGGGTGGTGGTGGTGGTGGTGACATCTGCCAGGATACCTCACTGCTTGACATCAGGTGTGCAGATAAAACTTTTATTTTAGTATCTAATTTAATTTTAGAATTTGATTTAATTCAATTTCATCAGTGTTTTTATTTGTTCTTGTGTTTGTATTTTATGTTAATGTTGTTTAACTTGTTATTGTGCATGAGCTACATTGACAGTAGCCTCAGAAAAGACTACAATTTCTAAGAAACTTGCACCTCCCCAAGACAGGGAGATACTAAAAAAACGTGAGAACACACACTCTTGAAGCCCAGAATTGAACTGGGGTGCCCAAAGCAGAGAAGTTTCCTCCAAATTGAAGCAGAGCTGCTTTGAACAATTCTAGTGACTCTTTAAAAAATGGGAAGCAGAAGGCCATAATAAATTGATGGTTTTCCGAGGAGAGAAGAAAGTTGTTGGGTCCCACAATTATCCATATTAGACCTGGTTATTTTTAACTTATTCATAAATTATCTGTAATCAGGCAAGAGCAGTGTTATAGCCAAGTTTGCAGAAGTAATCAAATTACTCAGAATGATGAAAAGACAAGCAGATTATAAAGAATTCTAAAAGGATCTATCAAAATTGGGTGAATGGGCAACTAAATGGCAAATGAGGTTCAGTGATGAATGTCTGAAGTCAGTGATGAATGTCTCAAATTCACATATACATAGAAATCTGCAACAGTAGTGACTATCTTGGAGCTGTGTTTGTAGTGAATAGCTCTTTTTTTTTTTTTTAAGGTGAATAGCCAAGGTGAATAGTGCAGTGGCAGTGAAAGAGGCAAATTCATGCTTTAGGATTATTAGTAAAGGGAATGAAGCTATCACCATGGCCACATTTGCATGTAACTCAGCATTTGCACCTAACATGAAATCAGAGTGGGGCCTACAGTTGAAATGTTTGTACATCTGAATGTGTGCAACTGCAGTTTGGACCAAAAATCTACCCACGGTTTCCCTCCCGAGTCTCAGATTTGTACATTTGGTTTATAGTGTGTTTTGCCGCTTCTAACTCTAGTTTTGTGGTGCCAGTGTTACATCCGAATGCTGCACCGCAGTCTCACTCTGCTGCAACCAAAGTTGAAGGAGGAAGCTCCTCATTCACTCCAGCTGCGATTGGCTGCCAAGGCTGTCCTTCAGTCTAGAAGGAAACACACACAGCCAGTTCTCCCTCCTCTATGCAGTGTCCTTGACTGCAGTTTGCCTCCAATCCATCTTGTGGAAATGCAGACAGAGAGCTGGGACATGGAATCGTGGGTCCATTCACACATGTGTGTGAATATGGCCAATACCTTTATATAAATTCTGTAGTGTGGTCACATTTGAAATACTGTGTGTAGTTTTGGATACCTGAATTCAAAAATGATGCACTTGTGGAGAAAGTGCAAGAGGCATTTTTCTCTTCCATAATGTTAGAACTAAGGGTCACCCAATGAAATGAGTTGGCAGAGGATTCAGTAAAGACAAAAGGGAAGACTTCACTTAATACATGATTAACTTGTAGAATTCACTGCCACAAAATGATTTATTTTTATTTTTTTGCAATAGGACTAGAGAAATTTGGGTTTATCACCATAATGTTCCAAGGCACTCTGCTTCTGAATACCAATATCTGGGAATCAAATCATTTCGGAGGGCTGTTGCCCTGAAGTATCTGGTTGGCAACCATTGGATACAGGATATGGAACTAGATGGGTCTTTGGCCTGCTCAAACACTTTGTATCTTCTGATGAGAAGAATAGGCATTGTTTACTTTTATAAATAAATATTGAGGCTATTCACACAATGGTAGAAAATCGGGCTAGCCTTCACTAGCCCGATTTTCTACCATTGTGAGAACCATTTCTACCATTGTGAGAACTTGGCTGCGAGCCTGGTGGTTCTTAAGCAGGTCACCCGCTTAAGTAGCCCAGTGCTTAAACCGGGTTTGCAGAGCGACCTGGTTTTTGCAATCGTGAGTTGCTGCGGTGCAGCTCCAGACTGTGGCAACTCATGAGTAGACCCTCTACCGGGAAGCTCTAAAGAAGCCTCCTGGCTCGGGGGTCTCTCCAGCATGTCCTGCACGCTCGTGCAGGGCATGCTGCAGCTTCCAGGGGGCCCACGGCCCCTGAACTCCCTACCCCCCGCTGGCTCCGTGACGGAGCCAGCAGTCATGTGGGTGGCTGCTGCGGCTGCCCGGAGCAGACTGACTGCTCATCTGCGGGGAGAGCAGGCTAAGCCCATTCTCCCCGCAAACCCTCCCCAGGTGGCTCCCACTGATCGTGTGAACCGCCTCATTGGCTGATTTAATGAGGAAAATTACTCCAAGTAGTCCCACTGAAACTAAAAGTGGTCCTAAAGTAGTACTAAAGGAGTCCTTTTAATTTTAGTGGGATACTTGGATAAATTTTCCTTATCATGACAGTCATTATTAATTTATGATTTATTCATATTTAATAAATAAATACATAAATAGATAAATTTTTAACTAAATACAGAGATCTGAAGGGGAAAATCTAAGCCGAGTCTTTCTTTTGACTGACAAAATCTATAATGAAGTAAAGACACAAATGATTTGAGTATAGCTGAAATACTGAATGCTGAAGGGTGACAGTGTACACTGGAAGGAATCTGTGTGTGGTTTATTACAGGGAGATGGCAACACTGGCAATCTCTTCTATATTGATTTAAGAAACATTTAAACCATAGGAGAGGATTATGTGCTTTCATTCTGTCTTGATCACTGTTCCCTATGGCACAATGATTGTGATGGTTCCGTTATAAGGTTGTGGAAGATAACGAAAACTCACTCAAGTACTCATAGGCTATTTGGTACCCCAACAGTAAAGTTGTAATAGATTCTCTCTCTCTAAGATATCTGCTGTTTTGATATTATATGTGGAAATTCTTAAAAGGCCACTGAAAAGGATGGGCCTTCTCTGTTGCCACCCTGAGACTAGCTGGCAGGAGCAGGACTGACAGGGTTGGGTGGCAGGATTAATGGACCCATTTTCAGATTCTGAACCCAGATTTGCCAGTTCTGATTTTCAACACCTGAACAGGAGTAAATAAAGTTTTTTATTAAGAAAAAGAAAAAAGAAAGATGTTTCACAATATTTTTTTAATTGTATGACAACCTTACTTATTTAGTGTTTTCAGAATCTGAACTCAGTGTCAGTGATTCCATATCAATGCAGAGGGATGATCAGATCAACCAATAAAAGAAAATGCATAACTGATATTTGGAAGTGTCTTCATTAAAGCAACAATATAATTTGATGAATTTGATCAGAATTACTGCTTGTCTTAATAAATTGATGTAATACATGCAACCATGTTTGAAGAAAGAACAGAATGAGGTTGTGCACACAACCAAAAATGCTGGCAGGGGGGAGGGTTGGTGAGGAGGCAGGCTCCTACCTAACTCACCACACATGAGCAGATCGACCAGATTGTGGCACATGAGACACATCTCAGGGAGTGGAAGAGCCAGAGAAGGAAGTCCTTCGGCATCCCTCAATGCACCACTCCAGGAGTGTGGAGCCTTGAGAGGTTTCCCCAGATCTGGGTGCTCTTGCTCTGAGAGCTCTTGCCACCTAGCTCTGTGTATGCTCGAGCTGCCTACAGGCCGATCATATATTCAACCCTGGACCTAGGATGAAGGGTGTGCTCTCACCCTTTAACCCAGATAAAAGCCCAGGCAAAATACTTGCGCTATCTCAGGATGCAATGCCGGGATTAGCCTCGATCACGGTGTTGCACACAAGCAGCCCTACCCAGGTAGGGATGTCCTAACATGGGTAGGGCTGCTCGTGTGCACAGCCTCAATATATGACAAAGCAGAATCAGAATCATTTTATTTACGGCCATAAGCCAAACAGCTGACAAAGCATCATTGTTGGGAAACTGTAAGAAAATAAGATCAATCAACTCAATGTTTTGTCAACTCACATTAGCCTGCCTTCATCTTTAGATTGGGGTCAAACGCCTTGCTTTCTCACCTTTTATCTGTTTTATAGTTGTGCAATTGTTGTACGCCATCCTGAGCAGTATCACACTGGAGGAAGTGGGATACAAATATCAGAGAGAGAGAGAGAGAGAGAGAGAGAGAGAGAGAGAGAGAGAGAGAGAGATGCATATGCATAAAGGGGGACTGCAAGGATGTGACGGGGCCTGCATGAAACTTCTCCAGTCCCTCTAGGTGTGCACTGCTGCACAAGTGGGTGAAACAAGTTGCCTCACACTGTGGAAGTGTTCTGAAAGGAAGGAAACACATTGATACCCTCCACAACATATCAGGATGTCAGCCACTGGGTTGTAGTAGTAGTAGTAGTAGTAGTAGTAGTAGTAGTAGTTTTGAAAAGCCATTTAAGATATCATTTTATCTGTGAAAAAAATGCGTGTTTTTAGACTGTTGCTTTTAGACTGATTGTTATTCTGTTTGGGGCTTTTATTTTATGTGTGGTTGTATTTTAACTTGGTTGTATTCCCCTCCCTCATTTTTGCCACTGCTTTCACAGAGAACATTAATGAAAGAGACAATAACTCATTTTGTGGGGAGCTCCCAGAAAAGGAATGAAAATGTTCAGGCTATGGGAGGCTTACTGGCAACAGCAGAACCTTTCTTCTTTTCTTTTCTTTCTTTTCTTCCACTACTACCAACTTAGTCTGCTGCATGTAAAGACCAGACCAGGCTCTGCAGGACCTGGGATAGCTCCCAGGCAAGCCTAATGTTATCTTGTAGGATTCAGAGTTTAACTGAGACTTGATATCCTCCAGCAGTGCCCAATGAGTGCTAGAGCTCTAGCAAAGCTGCAGAGAATTTAAAGAGGAATGCTCTGGCTTGAATCCTCAAAATGCGTCACTATTGAGTGATATTGGGGTATGTCTCCCCCACCCCCCAAAAAGCGAATTGCTTTGATGGTTGGCCTGATTCAGTCCTTGAAAGTTCCAATTTATCTTTCTGGTTTCAGGGTTTAGTAAGGGAGTGGCCAGTTTTGCTGGATTCATGGCTAGGTGGATAGATGGTATTGGCTTAGGGTCAGAATCTAAAGAGTAACAATAGAAAAGCCCTGGTAACAACAGACCTTTGTTTGGGTGGATCAGAGAGACTCCAAGTGGATTTAAATTTAATTCTGAATGTTTTCTGAAATTTCAAAACATTTTTGTGTGGGCATAAAACACTTGACATTTTTATTAATGATATGCTTATTCTTACCTATATTTTTTCCATGCTGCCTGTGTCAGAGCAAACAGACTAAGTTGTGTAGTTGCTTGAAAACAGAATAAGTTATATAGTTCTTTATTGGTGTTGTTATAACTGATCTTTGATCACCATTAGGTGGGCAATAGACATTGTTCCATCACTTTCACTGTGAGGATGTAAACCTTAACAAGAAGCTAAAACATGGCTTTAAAGAGCCATGCTTCAGTAACCAATGTAGATCACTGATATTTTGGGGGCATATCTGACAAGCTGCTGACATATCTCAGTATGTCCAGGAAACCACATGATTAGAATATTTAAAGCTGAGTAGATAAATCCTGGAGATAGGGAGTCTCTCTTTTGACAACTTCTACTAATGTGGAGTGAGGGGAAAGTTGTGTATTATAATAGAGATTAAAAGTTGTCTAATATTTGTTAATCTTAATAATTTTTTTTTTTGGAAATAGGACTTCACCAGTACTGTCTGGTGAATTTTGCTATTTGTCAGACCATAAATAGTAAGGATGTTCCTTTTTCTGAGATTTTAGCATTTTTTCTACTAGACAAAATCAGCAAGCCCAAATGTTTTTCATAGCCAATTGTTTGAATCAAAGCTTAAATTCATATCTAGATGTGTTTAAAAAAAATCAGATGGGTTATAGTGTTCTTATTTGGCTTATCTCTTTTCATGTGGTTATGTTAATTTCGTTTAATATGCCTTCAAGGAGTTGCTAATAGAGACGAATTTTGTGGGTCTATACAGTTTCTGTTTGTTGAAGCTGTAATTATGTATATTTCATAGATGGCTTGCAATCTGCACCACTAGCCTTTCAAAATGTTCTTTTCTCAACATCTTCAGATCTGCTAGGAGCTTAAGGACTGAGCTTCTCTTTGCCAGAGGAAAGAGAAACTTGGATATGGCCAGATTTAACTACTTACCATAGCTACTGATAGGCTCCTGCAAATTTCTATTTTCTCTTTCCAACATTGTGAACCTCATCTCCCCAGAGTCTGAAATTTCTGCCAGGCTGTAAACCAGCAGGGGCAATATATGTCTATAATTTGTAATCACCGGGCCCACCTAAGAAGGAGTTGGATCAAGTGCTGATGGGCCTGCCTTTATTTAATTAGTGGATGTGTGCATTTGTAGAATAGAAGTGCAGCTGCATGAATGTAGTATCATTGCATTAAAGTTATTCTCCCATTTCTGTTCGGTGTGTACCATTCATTTTACTATAGCATAATATGCAGTGTATCATTACTACTAGCATTAATAACATTCAACATTGTGCATATTTTTCAACAGAATTTGTTTTTGAAAGGAAAAAAAACAAGGATAGCACCTTGTAGAATTGAATCAGATGGTCTGTTCTTGAATTCTTACCTTTTCTCTGTGCCCTATTATTAATGTACATTATTACTTCAAGTATGTCAGAAAAGGAGACAAACAGTCAGAAGCAGAAATTTCTCCCTAATTCACTCTGCCTAGCCAGCAAAATGTAAGGCAAAATTATTCAGGGGAAAAATACAATTTTCTGTCATCTCTGCCATACACTGATAACAAAGCTACAGGCTAATATGTTTTGATATTTTTGTCACTCGTTTATCATGTGACCTTTCATGCTATCATTAATACAGCTGAGGGACAGAACAGACACACTGAAATAAGGGTGTGGGGAAGTCAGATTGCTTCTCTAACAACTAACGGTCAGTCACAGCAATTTATGCTTTTCTTCACTGTAGCACTGACTGAAGAAGAGAAATTGTTATTAAAATTTGATATTACTGTCTAGGCTCTGCCACCTAGAATTTGCAACTTTTAGCTCTGATGAGAATGCTGGAAGGAGGTTTAATAAATTTCCCTTTGAATTATGATATTAATACAATACGACATGCTTGCTTAGATATTCAAAGAGTGGAGGGAAAAATCAGATTCAAGACATCGGAACATTGAATATTATTTGTTCCCTTGAAGTACTATAGCCAAACAACATCTGAATAACATGGATGCAAGCAATGGTTCAATTAAAATTATTGGCTCTCTTCATTTAAGGTGCAAGGGGAAACAACCACTACCACCCTGAATAAAGATTTGTACTAATCAGCATTGTTTTCTGGACACACTAAGTAATACAATAAATCTTTTCTACTTTCTTTAATGATAGATGATACATACTTTACATTTGCATTCAGCTGACAGTGTTTCTGACAATTGTCTAACCTTTTATGTTGGCTATAGAGGCTAGTCTGTTAAAAATTTCAATATAAACCTAATTTATATTTGACATTAATGTGTTAAAAATGCTTTATACAGTACACCACAGCTGAGAATGAACTTTATAGCATTCTAGTAAAAGCAAAGCATATATCCCTAATGTATAAAATGAAAAATCTTTTGCTAACCTTAAGCCTCTCAAAACCCTGCAATTTTAAATGTTTGTATTAAGAAAAGATTGCAAATGATTCAAAGGCAATTCCCACATTTGACGTATAAAGAGGTTTGTATGTTAAATACATCAAAGGATTCTTTCTCTCCCCCTCCTCCTCTTAGTGAATATGTTTTGAATCAGGTGTGACACAGAATCATTATATACAAAGATAAACATTTACTAAAATAATGTTTTAGAATTTGAAATTTGCTTTAAAAGGTGCCTTGAATTAAATCCCCTGTGGGAGACTTTCTAATTGAACACATTAGACAACTATTTTTACATGCAAAAGAAAGCAAGAGTAACTTCTACAATTCAGGGTGGTGTTTGTTTGTTTTTTAAGGTCCCAAAGAGAGATAGTTCCCTTAAATTGGACAGGTGGTTGAACCTTATTGCATTATATAAGAGAGTATAAAATTTCAGGGTTTTCCCCCCAAACAAAAGTCTTGCACCTGAAGTGTATATACACAGATGTATTCATGTTAGTAGCCAAATTTATAAACACATTTTATTGGTGTGTGTTATCAGAATCAAGCTCTAATACTTATTAAATATGCATCATGCACTTGATTTTTTTGCTAGATATTATAAAAGAATTATTTACCATACCTCTGTACTATCTTAACCTGCAGTGGCAGACTGTAAATATGGACACAGCATGAAAGTTTTATTTATTATTTACTTTAGATTTTCTTCTAATGTTATGCATATTTTAAAAAGAAAAACACACACAGTGGTTATGCAGTTTATATATTTAGAATATTTTATCACATTTGCAGAGTGCAAAGATTCCAGATCTAACTATAGCATTTGTGAGTTTTGGAAGGGGGAAAAATCATTTTCACTAGCATATCTTTGGAAAACAAAATATTATATACACCTTTGTTTCCAATAAATAAAGGGTAAACAATGTTAGCAAGCAAGTCTGCCTTTAAAAAAAACATACGTATGCTTGAATATTAGTAAGAAAGGTTATGCTAGTACAAAAACTGGAAGTACATCACGGTTTGGAAATAAGCAGTTTGTCTTTCAAGATGGTTATTGTCCCAGGTATGCTACATCAGTAAACAAATTCAATCAGTGAAATCATAGTAATTAATATTTTATAACATAAAATGTTACATCTACATTGTGTTTATTACTTTTTCCTTAATGCTGTAGCATGGACAAAGAGTTCTCTTTCCTCTTACCACTCTATCCCTAATAGCAACCCTGACCTGGTGATGAATCCTCTATACAAAGAACTGGAGTAAATACAAATGCGTCTCCATACTTGCTTAGCCTTATGCCACTGCAGAACATAGATTATTCATCCAGCCCTGCATTATATAGAATTCCATTTTCATTTTTATAGAGGATGCATATATGGGAACAAGAAAGGTGGGGGTTGTGAGGAGAGGGAATGCTGGACTCTTAGCCACAGAGGATTCAGCTTTACTGTACTAAGAGGGCCCAACTAATTTCATATAGATGTATTGAACTTTAAGCTTGTGGTTTTAGAAGGAGAGATTTAAAATCTTAATCCTAGAGTAAAGCAGTACAAGAATGGAACTCTCAGACTGCCCTCCCCCTTTGAAGTAACTCCGTTTATTTTAGTAGCACTATACCGAGGTAAGTATTTTTAAGATTCCAGGCCAGTTGTGTGCATTGCTTAGTTAGATCTCTCCCTTTAAAATAAAGAGAGGATGCCAATAAAAACTATGATTGTGTGTGCGTGTGTCTATCATTTGCATTTATTAATATTACACACAAACAGTGATAGTCTTTCAGTTTGAAACAATTAAAATGTTAAGCCTTGGCCATCTAAACACATATGTCATGAGTACATCAAAAAGATTCTGTGACTCTTTCAAACTTGGTGACATTTGCTTAAGTGGGATGCATGTGATGCATTCATTAATCTTAGTGTTAATTTGATCAGAGGACATTGACAACCTACCTTTTCCCCCATTCTAGTTACATAACATTTTACAAAACCAGTGGTTTTTAAAACATAGCATTCGTGTTTGCATGTAAATAAAGCAAGAACCACAAACAAAGCCAGCAATCTTACATACTTGCCTTCAGTGGTAAAGGATGGAACGCCTGCCTGCTACCAATCAGCAAGTGGTTGCTATGGTTACAAGGTCAGGAAATATGCCTTTTCCCCAGTTGTCCAAGGCTTGCACATGTCACTTCTGAAACTATGAATTTTATATACAGGTCAGGAGATGCATACCAAAGAAATAAATAGTGTATTGGACCATAATGACAGCTAACGTTCAAATGTCCTTGAATTTTTTTTTAATTCTATCCAAACACATTTTGTCATTTTGAATGGGTTGGGGATTTTTGTATAAAACTGGAGCAATTCCTTTCTGTAATGAAATTTGGCAACATAGGTATAAACTATGCGTTGTTGTTGGAAGCCGCATTAATAACTTGCTTTGAAAATAGTCTTGTGTTGTTTAGCAATTTTTTTAGTACTTTGAAAATTACAGCATTGTTTATTTTAAAGATGTCATTTCATGCAATTTTAAGAACTTGGAATAATGATCATTTTCTGGAAAACAAATTTATCAATGCTGTATTTCTATGTAGCCAATGTACTAGTTAAGCTGTTAATTAAATGCAGATGGTCCTGTTTGAAAGTATAAGTGCTCCTTTGCACAGTATATATTGGAAGTTCTAATATCTCTATAGGCTGAAAACGATAGTATTTGTAAAATGAGTGAATCGTGAATGCAAGCCTTGGTGTTTTATGTGTCATTGAAGACTTTACTAGGAAAATTAGTCAAAGGCCTCTCGTGGGACCTTGCATTTTGCAACAGATAAGGTAGGTCAAGTAAAGATGTTATTTCAGGGTCTGTGTTATTTTTGACTTGTATTCTTTAGTATTAACTTACTGACCTTTCTTTTGATATGTCCTGTTTAAAAGTTTAGATTCTTCATATATCAGATATGGAGAGAACCATTGTTTGTTGTAAAATTTGAAGCTCTGAAATCTTCTACTAGCTTAGTACATAGAAGAAGGATTTGAAACAAGATATAAAATATCTGGCAATATTGTATTATTTTCCTTCACACACATGGTTAATTGTTTGTTTTTTTAAGTGCTTGCATCAGATACATATTTTTATTTTACTACCTTCATTTCCCCCCTTTGTAGCTGAGAAATGGACAGTGAAATATTGGGTACCATTTAATAACACAACATCCGGCACAGATGCCTCAAGGTATAACCCTGTTTTTTTGCTCAAATATACTGTGTGTACATTTTATGTGTGCATCTTTCTAATGAAAGACAAAAATTACCTCCTATGCTGAAATAAAAGTTTTTGATAAATTACGTTTCTTGGTTTCTTCGTGCATCATGTTTCTTTTTCTTTTTTCTTTACAACTTTGCTATAGTTCTGAAAACTCATCAATTGATGATAAAAGCTTAAATAATATTGAAATAGGGATAAAACACAAAGAGAGATGTTTCTCCTTTTCTTTTGGATTGCAGCTTTTGTTCAAATGAATATATACCTCTCTCCCCACACTCCCTCTCCCCACCCCCCTTCTCTCATTTGGCCAGGAAAGATTAGTCTGTACCTTGATAACAATCCTTCCTATTTTTTTTCTCTCTTTTTTGCAGAAAGCGGCATTCAAATGAGAAACTAAGCACAATTCTTTTCAACAGGCAATTTACCCCATGACGAGATATGCTTTCACTTATTTTTCTCTGACATTCTCGCATCTAGCAGCACAGCAGGTATTCAGAGGTTAGGCTTCAAATAAAGGATAACTACCTCCTTATATTAATAGATGCCATTGTATGAATGTCATATTATTGCAGCATTTAGTTCCTTTAATTGTTTTCTGCTAAATTATATATGATAAGGCAGGCTCAGACAAGTGACAAAAAAATTCTCCAAAAACTACTTTATTATTAATTATTATTATTATTATTATTATTGCTCTGTTTGCACGTTAGCTTTTTTAATATCTAGAAATACATTTTCCTGTATGTAATGCTAGTCAGAATTAATAAATTGTTTTGAGAAAGTAGGCTTATGTTTGAACTGCAGGATTCTTCAGTTAACTATTTGCTGCTGACGTTTCCAATCATTTCCAGTATCTGCACCTCTAATACCATCTTTTTTTAAAAAAAGGAATGCTGCATATTTTTAAGTGTTCTATGCCAGACTGCTAAAAAACAAAGATTCTGTTTCTGAAGAGGATGAGCTCTTTTCCTTATCAACCAGCTGAACAGCATCTTTTGATTCTCAGGGTGATTCTGTGAGACCATATCAGACTGTTTTCATGTATATTTCTCCCCCTTTCCTGACATTTTTTGTGTAGCCAGATGAGTTCAGGTTATGTGTCTTGTGGCCTGTGTGCAACCTTGTCCATTAGCCAGTCCCTGCACTTTTGATGTGAACCATCAGCCCTCTGGTTTCTGTGGTTCATTCATTTTTGTGGTTCTGTAACGATCTCTGCCCTAGTCCTGAATCCTGCCTTTCTTGTAGACAGAGCTGACAACAGGCAGCCTTGTCTTTCATTTCCTTGATGTACTTTGTACTGCAGTATGGCTTTTGTTAGTATTGATGCAAACATTACCATAAACCACCACCTAGGGACTGAAAACAATTGACTAACTGTTTTCAAATCCAATACACTTAAGTTGATCAGATACAAAGTTTAAGTACAGTTAGCTTCGAAAAAGCACCAATGCTGTGTGGTCTCAGGCACTGCATTGTGAAAAATAAAGAGCAGTGGAATGTGGCTGCTTATGGCAAGACAAATGGCAATGAAATCTATTCAAGAGGTGAATACTGGAGCCAGGATCAAGATCCTTCACTAGGCTGATAGGACCAGTTTTGCTTCCCTTGGCCCGTTTAAAATGATCTTCTCTTTATCTCATCCTAAAGGTTCATTCTAAGCAAGTCAAGGAATAGGATTACAAAGAGAAAGCAACCATTTTACGAGGCAGTTCAGGTTCTGATGAGATGTGCATTTTAAATTGGCTGATGTAAAATTTCTCTGTTAAATTCTAAACAGCAGGCTAACAATCATGGCACTCATTATAACGGAATATTCCATATCATATGGAAGAATTTCAAAGTTAGCTGTGTTGTAAATGCAAAACTGTGCCTGACCCTTTTTGAGTAAGGAGCAGTAGCAGGGTCATTTGCTTTTTGAGCCTTGTTAGATCCTGGATCCGAGCCTTTGTAAAAAGGGCTATTCAGATTCAGTTTCCGTACGATGCTTCAAAGATGTCAGTTGCATCTTTGAAGTTTCTTCCTAAATTAAGCAGTGGAGAACTTGAGAAAGTGACACACACACACACACACACACACACACACACAGATTCACAAAATGAAGCAGGTTCAAGGTTCTATGCATATTTCAAACCTGATATAGCTCTGCTTCTTATTAAGCATACAGGGGCGCTGTTACTAACTTCCCAGTTTGCCCCCTTTCTTGCTGAGGAAACATGTTGTAATGAAACCTAATATTTGGAAATGGAAAATAAAAGCTTTGAGCTGTATTTGGACTCTTTATCAATGAAATAATTTCAGAAATAACTTTCTGCCTTTCTTAAGTGAACCTGCATTCAAGTTAATTCCATCAGAGTTCTAATAAATTAGCAAAATTGTCAGTGTTATTGGCAATATAACACAAACAGGACTGCAGATTCAGGATGCAATCCTGCATACAAGTTAGATTGCTTAAACCTCATTCAAGTCCATTTAAGTAGCTCAAAAATTTAAGTTGCCTATGGGCTTAGGACTTCATCTCTGGATACTTATACTGCAAAACATCTGTCTCTGTTGATAGAAGCCCATTAATGGTGAAGGTTGCTTGTTTGTCAGTACACATCAAGTGTGAAATCATAAAACAATTAAAGCCTTTGTTAACATTTCATCTGACTTCTCAGGTATTATGTTTGTTTCATAGTTTCTCTCACACACATCCCAGTAATTTGTTTTAACTGAAAAGAGTATTTCTTTTGAAAAGGGCTTCATTTGAGCAAGGCCTAATTTTTAAAAAACCAATAGTAGATTCCATTCATCACTCTGCCTCAGTCACATACATGGGCACTGGAACACAATGAAACTTACTTCTAAATAGTTGAGTTCAGTACTCTGGGATTAAAAATGGCATGTTTGCTTATCTGCTTGAATATTTACAAACTTCCATTGTCTAATTTAAAAGCCCGTTTATTTTCTGTAAATTAAACACCTGCAGCAAGATTTTTTCCCTTTTAATAAAAGAGGACCCATGATATATCAATAGTGATGCACAATACCCCCTTCTCCCTTTATAATTCTGTCAATATGCAAAATAAAGCACCATCAGAATAGACGTAGCTGCCGTGTATATAAGTATTTTAATTATAAAAATTGTGCCCATATGACTATGAGATTAATCCTTCTTCATGAAATTTTTCAATGAATTATCAAGTCCAATGCCAAGATCATTGTACAGCAAAATATCCCTTGAAATCATTTGTGAGAACTTTGCTTAACATCTCAGTAATTGCACTTGATATTGGAATTATCACATAACTGTAAAAGTTATCAATAATAATTGACTGTGAATCTTTAAGAGGCAGCATATCCAAGTTCAGTTCAAACAATAAAGATGCTGGAAAGCCATCGTGATTTAAGTCATGAGTTCAATGTGTCATAGCCTTCCTGACATCACTTTATTTTTTAACCATCATCCAGTGGACCGTATAAGATATATAGGGTTGGCAGCTTCAGCTGCTTGAATTTATGTGTGAAATCTCTTGCCGAATTGTCCCATAATTGGGTTCTTAAAATAGATTTTCTTGGCCAAGTACAATTGTAGTTGTGTTTTGTAACCAAGTTTAAGCGAATGTCTAATAAAATCCAACAGTAAGCATATATAGAGAAAATGATAATGGCCCTATCCATCCCCAGCACAGCATCCCTCCAGTGGTTGGTGTCTATCTTATGTTTCTTTTTTAGATTGAGTCCTTTGGGGACAGGGAGTCATTATCTATCTATCTATGTAAACCGCTTTGGGGACTTTTGTTGAAAAGTGGTATATAAATATCTGTAATATTTGTAATTTGTATTTGTAATAATGATATAAAATGCTTGCTACTCGCTTCTGTTCAGTCTGGAGCCTAAAGGGAGAAGGATTGAAGCCAAAGAACACATGCTTTCAGGGGGCGACTCTAAGCCTAATATCCCTCCCCCTCAATAAATTCGTGAAACTGTTCTTAACAATTTTAAGGGCTACCAACAAAGAATATTTGAGGCATATCCAAATGTACATCCCAGTGTAGATGTGATCTATCTGCACTGCATTGCTTTCAGTATGACATGCATAGGTTGGTCACACATCCAAATGTATGTTCAAAGCCACATATGTGCATTCAAATGTATATGCATCTGAAAGGAAGGAATATAAAACCTAAAATCCACTATTTGATTAAATTCGTGTATCCAGCAAATGATCATTGATATGTAGATGGAAGTCTGTATTTGCACACAGTATCATAGTCAACAGGGCAAGTAAGTGTTGATAGAAGAGAGAGGGAGGGAGATGGAAAGGCAGTGGTAGACAACTTTATCATCTTCACTAAGTCATTTGGAGGCAGGATTTTACAACAATATTATATGAGCAAAAAGTTAAAAACGTGGAAAAAATTGTACAACTCTACACTTTTCTTGGCTTGATATTGATTGGTTGGTTGTTTTTTTTAGATTTGTAAACCACCTAATGGAACTTCTCTAGGCGGTTTACATAAAATTCAAAAAAATCTAAAAACAACCAACAAAACCCCCCAATTAAAACAGTTAAAGCAATCAAAACAGTATACAGGAAACAAATAACTAAAAGCATGAAAAAATGCTTTAAGAAAGCTTGAGAGAATCATATCAGACCCAAAACCAGGGGGGGGGGATACAATACAAAGCAATTTAAAATTCTTAACGGTATCCAGTTAAAATTCATTTACTGTATCCAGGCACTGATTCAGGACAGTCACCACCTCACCTGCATCTGATAAAAAGGAGAGATACAACTGAGTGTCATCCACATACTGATGACACCTCAAGCCAAATCTCCTGATGACTTCTCCCAGGGGTTTCATGTAGATGTTAAACAGCATAGGGGGGAAATCAAATTTAAAAATCAAAATTTAAAAGGCCTGAGTGAACAAAAATGTCTTTACTTGGCATCTAAAATAACAGTGATTAACCCAGATTAACCTCTCTGGGGAGGCTATTCCATAAACAGGGTGCAACCACTGAAAAGGCCCTCTCCCTAGTAATCACCTGCCTCACCTTATTTGGCAGGTGTACTCAGACGAGGGCCTCCAAAGAAGATCTTAAGGTCTGGGTTGGGACATATGGGGCAAGTTGCTCTCTCAGGTATCCTGGTCTCATAGGTCTTTAAAGGTTAAAACCATCACTTTGAATTGGGCCCAGAAACAGACTGAGAGCCAGGGCAGCTGATGAAGCACTGGCATAAAATGCTCAAAAAGTTAATAATTTTGCAGCCCTATTTAGTACCAGCTGCAGTTCCTGGACCATTTACAAAGGCAGCTCCATGTACAATGCATTGCTGTAATCTGAGCGAGAAGTTACCAGAGCATGAGTAACTGTGACCAAGCTATCTTTGTCCAGGTAAGGTCGCATTTGGCATATCAAGCAAAGCTGATAAAAGGTGCTCTGAGCCAAATGCCACTTGAGCCTCTAGTGACAGTGCTGGATCAATTAGCACCCCCCCCCCAAACTGTGAACCTGGTCATTCAGGGGGACTACAACCCCATCTAGAACAGGCTGAACATCATTCACCCTGCCAAAGGAGCCACTGAACAGCAGTACTTCTGTCTTGCCTGAATTGAATCTCAACTTGTTCGACCTCATCTAGTCCATTACTGTATCCAGGCACTGATTCAGGACAGTCACCACCTCACCTGCATCTGATGAAAAGGAGAGAAACAACTGAGTGTCATCCACATACTGATGACACCTCAAGCCAAATCTCCTGATGACTTCTCCCAGTGGTTTCATGTAGATGTTAAACAGCATAGGGGAAAGAATGGAACCCTGTAGAACCCCAAAGCCAAGGGGTTGAGCAGTAATCCCCAGCACCATCTTTTGGGAATGAGCCTAAAAGTAGGAGCAGAACCACCTCCAAGCAGTGCTTCCCACAACAAACTCGGCTAGCCTATGCAAAAGGATACCATGGTCAATGGTACTGAAAGCCGCTGAGGGATCAAGGAGAATTAACAGGAATGCACTCCCTCTGCATAGGTCATCCACATGGCAACCAAAGCAGTTTCTGTTCCAACCTGGGCCTGAAGCCTGTTTGAAATGGCTATAGATAGTCAATTTCCCCAAATTTCTCTAATTTTCCGTGAATCTAGGTGGTATTTTTGGATCAGATACTGATTGGTGTTTTCATTCTTCAGCTTCTTGTCTTTCATATCTTTCAATTTACTAGCGTCTGATCTAAGCCTGAAGATTTTATTTTCTAATCTAATCTTCCATTTAGGTGATGTACTGCTTTCTTTTTTTACAGGTCCACTGATCTTATATCCGAGCTCTTGTGTTTTTATTGTTGCTGCACTGTACATTAGTTGGTTTGTTTCTTGCAAATTATTGGTTGTTATTTCTGCAAGTGCAGCATTGACATCTTTTAATGCCTGAGCAAGTTGTTTTTTGGCAACTGTTTTTAGAGCTGGAAGTTGAACCCTGGTGGTTGTTTGGTTCATGTGCTCAGTTATTTTTTGCTTTAGTTCTTGTTGCTTTTCTGTTAAACGGCATTTGGGTTTTTGAGGTGGAGGCAAAGGGGAGGTTGCCTGGTTTTGATTTTGAAACAGTTCAGCAGCAGTGGCATTCTCTATTTCCAACACCTCCTCCACCTGCGCCTGAGCAGCTGCTTCAGTTGGTGGTAATTCTTCTTCCATATCTTGAGCCTGTGTTGCTCTTTGCAGTTCTTCCAGCTCAACTTCTGTGAATACTTTATTTCTTATTATGAATCTTCTCTGGTCTGCTAGCCTTTGTTCTGTTATTGCTGTATCTGGATGCTTCTCTTTCCAGATTTGTTACATTCTTTTAAAATAACCTCTTCTAGTTGGACTAGACGTGTAATAGCAGATCATTATTTCCTTGTTGGCATTTTCGTATATTTTTTCCGGTTAAGTGATGTTTCTTCCAGTAACCTTGCAGTCTCCAGCCCTGGTTGCTCAACTGAAGTTCCTAAGTTCTGTAGCCCACTTGCCACCAGATGACCAGGGACTCCAGAACCTGGCGCGGTCCTTGTTGACCTGGGTGACGACTGATCCGGTATAGATTTATTAAAGTTACGTCTCACCATATTGTTGATGGGAGAGGCACTCTTCGTCTGGCTCCTCTGGTGAGAACTGTCCAGTATGGTTGGACCTCTGGCATAGCTCTCACCTTCCTCAGAGCATGCAAGCCCCACAACTATGCCAAGGTAGTGCCTCACTGGTGGTTGTTATTATTATTATTAATAATAATAGTATTTATTATTATTATTATTATTATTATTAAATAATAATTCAATTTCTATACTGCCCTTCCAAAATTGTCTCAGGGCAGTTTACACAGAGAAATAATAAATAACTAAGGTGGATCTCTGTCAATGACTTATGAATGTTGGCTAGACAACTCTTTTCTTTGGCAGATCATTGGTGAATGTCTAGGAGGCCAGGGAATGTTTCTGAATGAGATATTGTTGGTCATGAAATACCCTGATAGGTTGTAAGAATCTTGTAAGACAATGAAACTATTCACACAACCGCTCGAAAGCAGGCTAAGGAAGCCCAGCCCACTTTTGAGGAGTCGTGAGAACTTCTGCAGAGCTGGGTTGAGGCTGTGAAACCAAACTTAACCACGTAGTGGTCTGTCCATTTCAATGGGGAAACAACAGGATTCCCCCACTCATGGAACACCCCCCTGATCCAAACAAAAGACCAAAGCGAGTGTGTGACCAGCAACATGAGTTGGTCCTGAAACTAACTGGAATAGGTCCATAGTTGTCATGGCTGCTATGAACTCCTGAGCCGCATCAGACAAGTCAGCTTCACAATGGATATTGAAGTCCCCCAGCACTAAGAATCTGGGTGTCTCCAACACCAACTCCGAGGCCAGCTGTAAGCTCAGTTAGGGAGTCAGTTGGGCTGCTGGGTGGATGGTACACCAACAGAATCCCTAATCTATCCCTAGTTCCCAGCCTCAATAATACACACTCAATATAAGTCAACTGTCTCACAAGCATCCTGGCAAGGGAGATGGTATTCTTATGGACCACAGCCACTCCACACACACCTCTGCCCACTTCCCCATGCCTGCTCCACAAGAGAGTAGCCTGGTGGGAGAAGCTGGGCCCAAACTGGGCCACTATCTTCCGCCATCCAGGTCTCAGTTATACAAGCCAGGTCAGCTCCCTCATCCATGAGCAAGTCATGGATGCAGGGGCGTAACAAGGCTGGAGTGGGCCCAGAGACAAAATTTTAAAATGGGCCCCTCACTGATACACACACACATACTTCACAATATATAGTCATGTGTCTTGCCTCTGGGGGGCTCCTCGAGGCGTGGGAGCCCCCAGGCAGCCGCCTCCCCTTGCCTAATGGTAGTTTCATCCCTGCATGAATTTTTTGGTCTTATTCTTATCTCCTCTGGCATTGCAGAGGAGCAAGGCTAGGTTCTGTGGGTAGTTAGAACTGCTCCCTGAGGCCTGAGAGCTGACAGGGCAGCCAGAAGTGGAAACCATTACTAAAATACTAGTTTCCCTTCCCCTGTCACAGCCAGCTGTTCTGCCAACACCAATTCTTCTATTCCCCACTATAGTAATAGCTGCCCCAGAGCTGCCAGACACTCACCCCCGCCGCATAATCCTGCCTAAGAGAACCCAAAAACATGACAGCAAAAGGTCTGGCACATCCCATTAAAAGGAGAACTAACAAACTTTAACCCTGTCCTCCAACCCTGCCTTAGTATAACCTTTCCCCTCAGACCCCAGACCCACACTGAAGGCCCGGCATCAACGGCACCCTTTGGCAGCCACTTGCAGGCAGTCCACCGACTACATCGTCGGCTATGCCTCTGGCATGCCTTATTCCTATTTATGCTCCCAAAGGGTTCCAAAAATTTTCCCTCTCATGAGAGCTTTCTGGTCTTCAGGGACAGGTGGAGTAAGTCAAGCTCAGGTAGAAGGCAGAGGAACAGGAATACAATCAATTCACAAGCAAGCTGTTCTTCAGAAGGTCCAGGGTTGCAAAAACAAACTTCCTCAGCAGAGTCAGGAATAGGTGGGCAGGGCTAGACAGCTCTTGTTAATCAAGAAAGGTCAAGGAAGCTAACAGAATCCACCTCCTCTCTCCTCACCCCCTCCATCCTCCCAAATCCTTTCAGCATGCCTTTTTCCTATTTATTCTCCCAAATTGCTTTCCCCCGGCTAAATATAAGAGAATCACCACTTTAAAAGGTGTCTCTTTAGCAGGGGTCTAACTGAGCAAAGCAGCATTTAAGCTACTTATTGATCAAGCATTGTTGTCATCAGCATCATTATTATGCATATGATCTGTCTCTGCAATAAGAGTCATTCTACATATTAAATAGAATAATCTGATACAATGATGTGGTAGCATTTTGGATTACACCACTTCAGACTGCAGGGAGTTATTGTATGTTTCAGTTTTTCCTGTGACAACATTTCCTGCATATAATAAATAATACATCAGTGAAAAGCTATCTATATATTTAATTCTCTAAGGCATACCCGTGGCTAATCTCATGTGTGGCAGCTCTCGTGAGAGTTTGTGAGAAACTGCCAGATAGCCACGGGTACACCGCCACCGGCTACGAGTGGCAAGGGGAAAAGCATTGTTTCTGCTGGCTGGGCCAGCTGGCGGTGAGGGAAAGCGCTGGCCGTGGGCAGCAAGGGAAAGCCATGCCGCCGGGTGGTGAGGGAAAATGCTGCCGGGGAGTAAGGGAAAGTGCCTCCGCCGGGCCAGCCGGCAGCAAGGGAAAGAAACACTGGGCTGGTCGGCGGCAAGGGAAAATGCCTGCCAAGACAGCTGGAGGCAAGGGAAAGCGCTGCTGCCGGGATGGCCAGTGTCAAGGGAAAGCCCCGCCACTGGTCGGTGAGGGAAAGCGCTGCCGGGCAGCAAGGGAAAGTGAAAAAGCCAGCCGGCGGCAAGGGAAAGAAATGCTAGGCTAGCCAGCGGTGAGAGAAAGCGCCCTCTGGGCCGCCCAGGGAGGGAAAGCAGCAGCCAGGCCTGCAGGTGGGGAAGAAAAGTGCTGGGCACCGGCCAGGCCAGTGGGTGAGGAGGGAAGGGCACGAAGGCTGGGAGAGGGAGAACGGACTGGGACTGAAGGGGGGAAGAGAACGGGCTGGGGATGAAGGGAGGAAGGAGAGATAGGGAGGACTAGGGGCGCAGATGCTCTGCGCCAGGTCAGTTATTATGAAATATTTCTCCTTGGTATTTTAGTTTACTACAGGGGTAGGCAACAACTCTGCAGTTGTTGCTGAACTACAACTCCCATCATTCCCAGCCACAATAAATTGGGCTGGGAGGAAGGGAATTGTTTACATGAGACATGAAGATAACTGTTCACATGAGGAAGCGTTCACAATCACTACCTGCTATCTCCTGCATTTTGAAGTGGAACAATTCAGCCATTTGACACCTCAGTCTACATAATTTGGAAAATGGTGCTAAGACTCTGGCCTGGTTCAGATATCACAGACAATATCTCTAAATCATGGTTTAGTGATTAGGGAAAACCCATTGCCTCACCCTGCCCTTTGCTTCATTAGGCTCAGGCTGATTGTATGTCTCTCACCAACCTTCCATGGACTGAGATATTATAGTTTGCCATAACATAAAGTCATTCACACTAGGGATGTGCAAACCGGTTCAACATCAAACCGGTTCTGTTCAACAGTTTGGGGTCAATCCAAACCACCTCCGGTTTGGCTCAACCCCAGCCCGAACCCCTTGGACTTTTCCCCTGTCATGGTGGCGATTTTTGAGGTTGTGGTGCATGGACAATTGGCTCCTGCATGGCTGAGTCATGATCCAGGCTACGCGGAGGTGGGGGGGGGAGCCCAGAACGTTTTTGGCAAAACGGAGGCTGGTGGGGGGAAGGGGGAACCTATGTGGACTTCCCTGAGGCCTCACAGAAGTCCTTCGGAGGGTGTAAGTATTAAAAATATATACTTAAAAAAAAACACCCACTTGCAACGTCCCCAGCCAAACTGGGGAGGGGTTGATGGAGGGGGGAACCAAACTGGCCTGATCCAGTTCAGATCCAGTTCAGACTCGAACTGAACTGGGCCAGCCGGTTTTGTGCACATCCCTAGTTTACACAACCTCTTTTGGTGGGGCTGGAGGAAGTGGGGGGAAGGCAATATCAGTACTACCTTCACCCCCAGACAATTGTGGGTCTCTTTTCAGCTGTGCCGCTTGCATGCCTACACGAGTCATGCTGCAGTGACTAGCACAGCCATCTAGAGGCCAGAAACAGAGCTCAGCCTGCAGAAATCCCACAATGCACCGAAATTCCACAGTTCGCAAGGAGTGAGGTGCATTGGGGTATTTCCCCACTGCTGGGTGCGCTAGCCAACCAGCTCTATGAACATTTGAATTGCAGGCAGCTCGAGTGCTCATATGACTGGGGAGCGAGGTAGAAGGGTGTGTTCTTGCCCTTCTACCTCACTATTGGCCTGGGTAAAAAACATGGTCTGCCCCAGTGAAGAGCGCCAGAATCGGGATTGATTCTGGTGCTCCACGAAAGCAGCCCTACCTGGGTAGGTCTGTGCAAGCCTGAGTAGTGGTGCTTGAGTGAATCACCTCCATGTGTATCAGGCAAAATGATTATCACTAACCACTAGGCTCCAAAAACCCCTAATGTCTGAACTGGGGTTATGAGTCCCTATTGTCTCTTCCAGCAGAACAGAGCAAGGAAGGATTAGGTAAGGGAGTCAAAGATTAACTACCCTCCATTTTTCCCCAAAGTTTATTTGTGTAGACAAAAACTTTATTTCAACAGTTTCTTTGAACAGTGTTATTATTAGCATAATTAGATTAGTGTTCATTGCTTTATAAGGTATTTTAAAATAAACAAATTTAACCCAATTTCTCTCTCCTGTTCCTTCACTTGTTGTGACACTGCTGATACCAAAACTTCAAATACTGTTTTTGTCTTTTATCTCATCCTGGATGAAGGAACTGAGTTAACACAAGATGGTTACAACAACAATAAGGCAACAAGAGGACAAGTGCAAAAAAGAAATATGCTGCATTCTTCTGCAAGTTTGAAGACATTTCATGCCCTCTAAATAGCTTTGTGACAAAAATCAATTATTTATGATATCATAATGCAGTATTTATAATAACAGGCTTTTGCATGCAGTGGCTTGGATGCATGGAAAAATAAATTGTAAACCATTTTTGCCTCGTTTTATTTTCATTTAATATAAGTTTTACTAAAGCAAGCAAGTAAAGTGAGTCTCTTGGTGAAAAGAAAATACCCAGTTATACTACATGAATGGAATGTTAGCATGAACAATAAATATAAAACTGCAGAACACATGAAACACCAGTGCAACCAAACATAGAGCTACATGGAGGACTTATTTCAGACCATAGCAAAAGGGAACATAGGAACATAGGAAGCTGCCATTGATAGACCATTGGTCTATCAAGCTCAGTTTTGTCTTCACAGACTGGCAGCGGCTTCTCCAAGGTTGCAGGCAGGAATCTCTCTCAGCCCTATCTTGGAGAAACCAGGAACTTGGGACTTTCTGCTCTTCACAGAGCAGCTCCACCCCCTAAGGGGAATATCTTATAGTGCTCACACTTCTAATCTCTCTTTCACATGCTACCAGAGTGGACCCTGCTTAGCTAAGGGGACAAGTCATGCTTGCTACCACAAGACCAGCTCTCTTGCACAAGGGGTTGATAGTGTGACCTGCACATGGGTTGGGGTGCTACTGCAGTCAGTAGGATATTACTGTAAAAACAGCTGAACCTACCTGCTGCCAGCACCCGCCGTCCTCAGGGAACCAGTGGTGGCCAACCCAGCATCACGCAGGCTGCCTCACCCTCACCACTCAACTGGCCATTGAAGTGGTCAGCATGACAAAACTTGCCATGCTGATCACTCAAATTGCCACCCCACATGCATGGAGGCCAGCTGAGCGGTAGGGCAGGGTGAACATACTGCAGGATATTGGGTTGGCTGCCTCCACCAACTCCCTGAGGATGCCAAGTGCTGGTGGCAAGTAAGTTCAGTTTCTAAAGTAATACAATTATGGTGACTATTTACATACTGCTTTTCAACAAAAGTTCCCAAAGTGGTTCACATAGCTATAAATAAACAAAATTTATTTGCCTTCAGGAGAGCCATAAAGACCCATCTTTTTAGCCTGGCTTTTAATGATGTTTAGTTTTAATGTTAGGTAGTTTTAATTGTAATTTTAATCTGCTTTTAATTCTTTTTTTATTTTAATTGTTAATTGATTTTAATTGTTGTTTAATTTTACTGTAAACCACCCTGAGCCACCTTTGGAAGGGCGTTATATAAATCAAATAAATCAAATATAATTTATTTAGAGCAGGGGACCCATTAGCATCTTCCCAATCAGTCATGACCCTGAAAAAACAGTATAAAAATCTCATTCACCATAAGAAAAAACTAGCAATGAAAGAGTCCTGGCAGCTGCTGATACAGCCTTCCCAACTAAAAAATTCCTCTAGATTTTGGTCCCTAGTCCCGATCAGTCCAAGCCACAAATCAGTCCAAGATTATTACTTGATCCCACCTAGAATACGGCAATCCAATTTCCGTGCCCACTTTATGGCTCCCCTGAATTACTCCAATTTGACTGATGGTGTGGACTTTTTCATCCCATACCCTGTGGGAATGGGTATATTGAGACAGTTGGCCATGTGCTTCTTTACTGCTCTTTTTATTGTGATCTACAATTGAGATATATTACCCCTTTTGTTTTAATATATCCAAATAACTCTGATGTGTTTTACATAAATTTACTTCTTTCTGACATTCACACTGATGGCAGCAAGTAGCCAGGTTTTGTATGGCTGTAATTCAGATCTGCACATGGTGTATTTTGATTGATTGATTGATTAAGTGCTGGTATCGACTCTTAGTGACCACATAGATGGATTATCTCCAGGACAATCTGTCTTCAACTTGGTCTTTAAGGTCTCCCTGTGGTGTAGTAATTGAGTCCATCCACATTGCAGCTGGTCGTCCTCTTCTCCTTCAACTTTCCCCAGCATTATGGACTTCTCAAGGGAGCTGGGTTTTTGCATAATGTGTCCAAAGTATGATAGTTTGAGTCTGGTCATTTGTGCCTAAAGTAAAAATTCTGGATTGATTTGTTCTTTGATCCATTTGTTTCTTTTCCTGGCTGTCCATGATATCCTCAAAAGTCTTCTCCAGCACCAGAGATCAAAAGCGTCAATACTTTTTCTATCTTGCTTCTTCAAAGTCCAGCTTTCGCATCCATAGAGTGCCATGGGAGAAACCATTGTCCGAACGATTCTAATCTTTGTAGATAAAGACATGTCACAGCATCTAAGTATCCTTTCCAAGGCCTTCATTGCAACCTTATCAAGTCTTAGTCTGCAGCATATTTCTCAACTGCTGGATCCCTTACTGTTGATGGTCAATCGTAAAAGGCAGAAGCTATCCACGACTTCAATGTCTTCATTATCAATTCTGAGGCTGGTTGCTATACCCATTGTCATTAGTATAGTCTTCTTTACATTTAGGCGTAGTCCCATTTTTTCACTGTGCTCCTTGACTTTTATTACTAGAGCTTGCAGATCATCCACATTCTCAGCTATCAGAGTGGTATCATCAGCGTAGTGCAGGTTATTGATGTTTCTTCCTCCAACTTAAAAATCATACTCATCTTCTTTGAATCTTTGCGTTAGAAACAGTTAATTTAGGTTTTTAGGTTGTGTCATCTTATCTTATTTTCCTCTTAAGCAATAGCTTCTATATATGTATTCTTATATATCTGTATTAATATTTACTCTTACGGTTCTTTTAATCAGTATCTGAATTGTAATCTGTTTATCTTGTCCCCAAAGGGTTAACAATCTACAAAAGAAACATAAGATAGACACCAGCAGCAACTGGAGGGATGCTGGAGGGATGCTGTGCTGGGGATGAATTGGGTCAGTTGCTCTCTCTCTGCTAAATAAAGAGAATCACCACTTTTAAAAGGTGCCTCTTTGCTCAGTTAGCAGAGGTAATATCCCATTGCTCTCACTGCCCCCATTGGAGTAGGCCTCATGGCCTACTGCTGTTACCGTATCATCCTCTATAATAAAAGCCTTGGTGTCTGTCCGTGGACACCAAGGCGTGTGTTCGTGCCTCCCTGGCCTGTACTGGGCATGCGCGAAGCGCATGCCCAGAACAGTGCAAAGGAAACACGACCGGCGGCCATCTTGGGCGGCCAGAAGCGGCTGCCCCGAAAAGGCCGGGTGTGCGGTGGTGGGGGAAACTGGCCGAGACGGCGGCAGAGCCGCCGCCTCGGCCAAAAAAGACGGAGCAGAGGCCAGCTGAATAACCGTGAATGGCCCGGCCTGGCTGCGGAGGCCGGCAGCGGCGCCCCCAGAGTCTGCCCGGCCGCTGAATGAGGGGGAAAAAGGCGGCGGGGGAAGCCGGCCAAGGCTCCGCCGCCGCGCCGGAGCCGGGAGGGAGAATTTGGGGCCTGAAGCCGGGCAGGGGGGAGAAGTGGCGGGGGAAGCCGGCCGAGGCGGTGGCAGAGCCGCCGCCGAGGCCTGGCGGCGACGGAGCTGGGCGGGAGGGCAAATATGGGCCCCTTCCCTTCCTAGTGCCCGTTATTCAACGGGCTAAAATTAACTTGTAGTTATATATAAAGACAAGACTTCGAGATTTGCCATATCATTGTCAATTATTTTGATATTAAAAGCTCTCATCCGAACCCATCAAAAGCAGTACACACTTGGATCAGTGGTAGCAGCTCTGTTCTCAGAAGACCAAAAACTTCAGATCTCTGGATAATTGCTGAGAGCAACGTATGTTATGGGGTAAGACAAAAAGATTGGCATAAATGATTGCATACACATTTCTAGACTTGCTTCTTCTTGCCATGGTTTATTTGTTATTTCTCTATGTAAACCACTATGGGAACTTTTGTTGAAAAGCAGGATATAAATATCCATAGTAGTGGTGATAGTACTAATAATGTCAGCTGTGTTAATTAGATCCTCAGTACTCATGTAGCAAACATACAGTCACCGTTACCTGATCATAGCATTCCTATGGAACAATGCTGTATTGGGGCTGGACAACAGGATAATTAAAATGGTATGTGTGCTTCAACCTTCCAGTGCTTAGCACCAGTAGAAAATGTGAAGGAGACTGGTGGGGAAAGAGGGCCAAGGTATCAGCGATGGATCCTTCAAGGCGACATGATGATGTCACTGAGGGCAAACAAAATGCTTTCACTGCCCTTGATAAGAATGGCAGAGAAGAAACAGATCCCCATTGCCTGGGCAAGTGGCTGTCTGGGCAAATGATTACTCACTTCATTTCCATGCTGTGCTGGTCGCTTTGTTGCCTACCAGAACTGAATTATTTTTTGTGTGCTGATACAACTGTGGTTTCCTGCAGTTATGGGTCATAGGGGATGGCCTATAACTTGTGAAACGCTCTGCCACAAGATGGGGTAACAGCCAGCAACATGGATGGCTTTAAGAGGGGTTTGGATAAATTCATGGAAGAGAGGTCTATCAATGGCTAATAGTCTGAGGGCTATAGGCCACCTCCAGCCTCAGAGGCAGGATGCCTCTGAATACTAGTTGCAGGGGAGTAACAGTAGGAGAGAGGGCATGCCCTCAGCTGCCTGTGGGCTTCCCAGTGGCATCCATCTATCTATCTATCTATCTGTACATTTTATATCCCGCTCTTCCTCCAAGGAGCCCAGAGCGGTGTACTACATACTTAGGTTTCTCCTCACAACAACCCTGTGAAGTAGGTTAGGCTGAGAGAGAAGTGACTGGCCCAGAGTCACCCAGCAAGTCTCATGGCAGATTCAACAGATTCAAACCCCTGCTAACTGGGCAAAGAGGTACCTTTTACCATGGTGATTCTCTTTATTTAGCAGGGGGAGAGCAACTGGCCCTATCCACCCCCAGCACAGTACTTCCAGTGACTGTTTCTGGTGTCTATCTTATGTTTCATTTTAGAATGTGAGCACTTTGGGGACAGGGAGCCATCTTATTTATTTATTATTTCTCTGTGTAAACCACCCTGAGCTATTTTTGGAAGGGTGGTATAGAATCAAAATAATAATAATAATAATAATAATAATAATAATAATAATAATAATGGCTGAATGAATGAAATGAATGGATGAAAGAGGTCAAAAAAGGTAACCAACAAATGCAAGATCTAATAATAACACCAGAATTAATAAGTGAAAGAGCAGAGAAAATTAAAAATTGGACTGCGCCAGGCGACGATGAACTGCATGGCTTTTGGCTTTAACACCTAACAAGCCTTCATAAAGAACTATCAAAACAGTTCAATCACATTATGCAAGGCAGTGATATTGAACAATGGCTAACAACTGGGAAAACTCAACTCATTATGAAAGACCCAGCAAAAGGTGCAGTTCCAAGTAATTATAGACCGATAACCTGCCTGCCAACCATGCCCAAATTATTAACTGGAATAGTAGCAGATGAAGTGATGCAACACTTATTAACTAACAAACAGCTTCCAGTTGAACAGAAAGGAAATTGCCCGAACACCAGAGGCACAAAAGACCAGCTGCTGATTGACAAAATGATTTTAGAAAACTGCAAGAGAAGAAAAACAATTCTAAGTGTTGCATGGATTGACTACAAGAAAGCCTTCGATTCATTGCCTCACACATGGATACTAAAATGTTTAGAAACAACTGGTGTCAGCAAAAACATTCAGATATTTATTAAAAAAGCAATGAGCATGTGGAGTACACAGTTAACAATCAATGATGAGACACTTGAACAGGTTAGCATTAGAAGAGGCATTTTCCAAGGGGACTCACTATCCCATCTGTTGTTTGTAATCGCCATGACCCCACTTTCACAAATACTAAACAAAACAGGCCTCAGATACCAAACATCTAAAACATCAAGTAAAATCAACAATCTGCTGTACATGGACGATCTGAAGTTGTATGGAAAGTCCCAGTCGGAAATTGAATCACTGCTAAACACTGTCCGTATATTCAGTAGCGATATAGCAATGGAGTTTGAAGAATATATCAGGGACAATATATCAATATTGAAGCCTTGAAGAATATATCAAGGACAGTGAAGAAGATGCACTTCAAATGGTCAAGAACGAGAAACTATTCAACACCAATGAAAGAAAGCAGGCCTACAAGAAAGAACAAGTCAAGAACCGAGCAGAAAAATGGAAAAATAAGCCCCTGCATGGTCAATATTTGCACAATATAAGTGGAAAATCAGACATCACCATGACCTGGCAATGGCTTAAGAATGGCAACTTGAAGAAAGAAACAGAGGGTTTAATACTGGCTGCACAAGAACAGGCACTAAGAACAAATGCAATAAGAGCCAAATTTGAAAAATCCACAACAAACAGCAAGTGCCGCCTTTGTAAAGAAGCAGATGAAACAGTGGACCACCTAATCAGCTGTTGTCAAAAGATCGCACAGACTGACTACAAACAAAGGCATGACAAGGTAGCAGGGATGATACACTGGAACATCCGCAAAAAATACAAGCTACCTGTAGCCAAAAATTTGTGGGACCATCAAATTGAAAAACTGGTAGAAAATGAAGATGTAAAAATATTATGGGACTTCCAACTACAAGCAGACAAACATCTGCCACACAATACACCAGATATAACTGTAGTCGAGAAGAAAGAAAAACAAATTAAAATAATCGACATAGCAATACCAGGGGATAGCAGAATAGAAGAAAAAGAAATAGGAAAAAAAAATCACAAAATACAAAGCTCTACAAATTGAAATTGAAAGGCTGTGGCAGAAAAAGACCCAAATAATCCCAGTGGTCATTGGTGCCCTGGGTGCAGTTCCAAAAGACCTTGAAGAGCACCTCAACACCATAGGGGCCACAGAAATCACCATCAGCCAATTACAAAAAGCAGCTTTACTGGGAACAGCCTATATTCTCCGACGATATCTATAACAACTGACAATAAAATTCAGCCATCCCAGGTCCTTGGGAAGGACTCGATGTCTGGATAAAACAAACCAGTCAATAACACCTGTCTGACTGTGTAAACAAGAAATAATAATAATGGCTGAATGGGGATTTGAACCCAGGTCTCCCTGGTCCTAGTCCAGCACTCTAGCCATGACACCACTTTGTCATGGCTAGAGTGCTGGGCCACTATGTCACTGGGCAAGAGTCACTGGGCCACTGTGTGAAACAAGACTCTGGACTAGATGGGCCTTGGAATGAGGATGGGGTTTCACATTCAGTTGTACATTTCCATTCTGCCCCAACTACTGAACAATGCACTTATAGATCAGGGCAAGATAATGTCAGCCAAATGGCAACTTCGTAGTTATGAACAGTTTCTTATCCACATGTCAAAGGTGCATATGAAAAAACAACAACACACATACACCCTCCAAATGTGCATAGCACTATTCAGAACATCTTTATCTTATTTCATGTATTTCAGGACTTAAAGATAGTGGAATCACGGAGTTCCAATCCACTGAGTATAAGGAAAGCATAAAACCAGAACTCTGGAGTGGATGAGGAAGCCAAAATGTCTCCAGTCACTTATTCTGATCCAGAACAGGGAAAATAAGAATAATTTTAAAAGCTGTTCACTAGACTGAAGACTTTCAGATTCAAACAAGGGTCTATGCTCGAGGTGCTTTGAAAGCACTTCAGGAGCTCATGAAAGCCTGACTCAAAGGAAAGACAAGTTTCTCAACACCCCAAAGTTCTTCTCCAAGCCCAAGTACAGGGGAGTCCTCGGGCATCTGTTCCCCTTCCCCACAAGTCTCCCCCAAACCAAAACACCCTCCCCAAACATACTGCCCTTGGCATTTACTTGTTAGTCTAACAGCAGAAACAGCAGTGATAGCACAGAAATGGCAAAGTGGAAGTCCCCCCCCCCCCCCTCGTATCACTGGTTGCCCTGGTATACTATGGCATTCAGGAGGATTTTTCCTTCTCTTTTTCACTGTTCTAATGTGTTGTGGAGCAGAGTATCAGGAAGAAAGGTGAGGTGACTTTGCCTTCTTCCTAAAGTCTGCTACAATTGTACCACAGTGGCACTGCCCAGTATGAATAATAGTAGTCAGATGTCTGCTTTTGTATTCAGTGGGCTTGCACTGAATTATTTCTACAGCGTTATCCATGTTCCTTTTTAAGACTCCCACTGCCAGTGTAGTTGCCACTGCCCCTGGCAACTACAGGTTCCTGGGTTAACCCTCTCCTACCCAGGAATCTGTGGCCATGAGAAGAGGCTCATATTTTACTTCACTACACCCACAGCAGAATGAGGTGGTATGAAAGTTCAGACTGCAAGTTCAGACCTTTTTACCACATGAAAAATACCTTGCAAGTACAATCTTAGTACATCCAGAGGAAAAGTTCTGCTCCAGTCTTTCCCCTGCTGTGTGTGCTTGTTTTCCTGTAAGGGAGCACAGAAACATGATCCTCCACATGCAATTTAAAATGATGTAATCCAATCTGCCACCTCAGGAGACAACACCATATTCTCACCTCATTTCATTGTATGTCTAGACCAGGGTATTAATTTATTGTTAGGTTTTTATACCACCTTTCATTAAAACAATCTCAAATAATGTATAATCACATTGAAATCAATGGGACTTACTTCCAAGTAATTATGTTTAGGAATTAGGACTGGCCCATTAATCTGAAATATCAAGATGTTTCTGCTTGGAAAGACTGCAAAATAGCCCTCTCAGAATCTTCCCAGAATCTTGTCTATCCCATTATTTCATTTTGTTTCATTTTTTGGTTTCATTTCCTTTTTTCTTTTCTTTTTTGTTTTGTTATTTCCTGGAGCCGCAGGTAGGACCAGCCCTAAACTTTCCACTGATTTCTCGTGAATTTGTGTTTGCATTTTCATTTCCATGAATCAAGACTGAAATATCTTTTTTTTTTGCTTCGAGTAATCAAAACTGAAATATCAGTTTACACATATTTTTAATCATTCCGTGACTTCATATTAGAATTCTTTATGAAAGCCTTCCTTGATTCCCAGATGCCATCCGGTTCTGTTGAACTGTTACTATTTAATTTGATTTATTCATTCTAAAATACTCTCCTTTGTCATGTTCACAGAATTCTTCTACTATATTCCTTATAAAACTCAGCCAGCTGTGGGTTCCTCTCCAACACAGTGCAGTGAAAACAGATGCAGTTCATTTTGTTTCTTTGCAATTCATGCTGATTTCTTAAAGTGCTCCATTTGTACTTTTGTTGTGTAATAGGGCTACAGGTTCTATTTAAGGTGCTTCTGTTGAAGAAACAGTTTATTGTTACTCTTTGTAGTTTGAACAATTTGCTTTCCAGATTCTTTCTTGGACTGCCTTATGGAAGATATACACATAATTAAATCGTTTATGCTTTATTCTATTTCATTTGAACAAAATGTCCACTTTTAAAATGGGGCTATTTGAAATTTAGAGTCTTGACTTTGCTATTTAACCATGTTGGCAGCTTTGACTTATGTTGTACATTCTAATTGAGTCTGATTACGTATTTTTAAAAAGTCACCATGTTGCCTGAAGGGAGTGACCTTCCTAACTATATCTTTTTCATTTCGTTTGAACTCTGGTGGTCACATTTTGCATTCCAGCTTTTGAAGTCAGACTGAGAAGGATATTTTTGGCAATTTCTTGGGAATACATATGTTGAATCTAATAGGATTATAGATAGTATTGCTAAGTAGTTCAATAACACTTAACCCATGCATTTTACCCCGAACACCACTTCCTCTCCTCTAGTTGGCTCCATAACTAACTGCTCCAAGGCACAATCATTTAATGTATCTGTCATGACCTTAGTTGTGAAAGTTACCTATTATTATCATATCCTCTATTTTGGCTGGTTCTCTGGTTTATTTTTGCATTTCTGCATCTCTGGCTGTCTTTGTCAGCTGTTCAGAATACCTTGGAATCTTATAATAAGCCGATAATGTTTGTTTGTATGGTCTTATAGGCACCTTAGTTTCTTAACTGTACAGCAAATACAAATGACAATGTGTCTTTCTTCTTTTTCTATAGATTTGGTACTCAGAGATGACAGTGTCCGTAACTGAATTTTGTGAGACCTGTTAACTTCCCACAGATGCTAGCTGCTTTATACCATCAAGGTACGTGCAAAGATCCACAGTCAATGTATTCTAAAAGAACCCTGTTAGGTTGAAGAAGACTGTTCTCCGTGTAAATTACTTGTTAAGATTAGACCGCAGTCTTGCTGCATCTGGACATGAAGTCCAGCACATCCAATTGACTTAAATAGAATTAATGATTACAGGTTTTGGCCTAAGAACTAGAATTTGAACATTTTATCAGCATTGCTTGACAAATGCAAGCAATGGTAAATGAAACCTCTCCTCCCCCCAGCAATGACTGATTTTACTTAAGAGATAGAAGGAGTAGTAAAATATACATCCTGAAAATAAATGAGAAGAACTGCATCAGAAACAATCCAGTATGTTTTTTCAGTAAAAATGAGTATCTATGAAAGTGATATATTGGTGTGGTTTCTGTAGTTTGCCACATCTCCAGACTGATCTATGATGGCATTAAAAATGTTTGTCAGAGAAAGAAATGTAGAGTAGAAGAAAATATCTATGTACAATTTGAGTGGAGTTATTTTATAGTTGCTTTATTTGGCTCTTTATTAGACTTTTTGATTAGCAGCTGAGTATGTGAATTTTCACACTTCTGAAAAAGGTTTCAGTGTATTTAGCATGCAATATCCCCACTGCTTTTTGTTGTTAGCCACTGGCTGGATCCTGACTAAATTATTCAATAGTACTACTCAGGATTTACTCTAAAGGAGTAATTCTCAATAGACTTTCTACTGCTACATTTCAATAGACTTCCTTGAAGTAAATTTAGTCAGGATTTTGACTGCAGCCCATAATCTTACAAACAGTCCTGAAAGATAGATCAGCGTTGCTATTCCCATATTGCACAAGGGGGAAAGTGCTGAAAGAATGATATATTTAAGGTCCTCTCTCTCTCTCTCTCTCTCTCTCTCTCTGTGACTTTTGTAAGTTTGTGACTGAGATTGAGATCTGAACTGGTGACTTTCTGTTTTGCAACATAGCTACTATGTTATAGAAACTATTGAAGCTCTATATTAACAGAGAAGAAAGGAAGAATTTATAGCACTGCATCACTTAAAACTGTGATAAAAGAATGAGGATTCCATCAATCCAAAAATATAAGAAAAATCATTTGCACTACTACAGCTCGTTTAAAATCTCTATGGACTCTCACCTTGATGGCCCTAGTTACTGGGGGGAAAAATACTTTAAATATTCTAACTTAGAAGTGCATAGCAAGAAGCGTTGTTTACTTGCTCCAGTCCAGTGCTGCTTGCTACCATGTCTATTGCTTCTCTCTTCATTGATCTTATCATCTGTAAAAGTAACTGGGGGCAGGGGGCAGATTACTGTTGTTTTTATAGCCTGGGCTTGTAGGCAGCTATTCATGTCTATTTATTTTCATGTGCTACTTAAGTCTATTTTTCCTTTTGCATCTACAGAGCCCCGTTCAGTATTTTTTATTTTAACTTTGTTTGTTTATTTATTTATTACATTTATAAACCGCCCCATCCAGAGGCTCTGGGTGATATACAACAACTTTTAAAAGACACAAAAACACACAATTGAAAACATAGTGCTAAAAACAATATAATTCAAAAACAATTCAAACAATTTAAAACCAATTAAAATACCTTTAAAAAACAACAACACTTTACAAGCCTTGGAAAGCCAGGCCAAACAAATAAGTATGAACCAGTTGTGCCAAGATGCTGCAGTCCTAAACCTGCTGGCTTGAAGGAATGTACCCAAAACTGGTCTGCCTGGTTTGGCTTGCATTTGAACTGGATTCAAACTGAACCAGGCATGTTAGTTTCTGGCTGAACTAAACTAATTCCCCCTGAATGGGGGCCTGGCTCGGTTTGATTTAGAACTGGTTTGGGCTGGTTCAGGGGTTCCAGCGCCTTTTTTTTTTTTGGTAAAAAAAAGTTACTCACTGCTGCCGGGGTCTCAGGGGGTGCTGCCACAGCTGTGAGAAAGGGCTCTCTGGCAGTCCCCCCTGCTCCCACTGGCCTCCCACCCAGTCTTAAAAGGGCTGGTTCAGCCCATTTCAGGGCTGTTTCAGCCCTTTTTTAAAGTGAGGAAGCCAAAATGGCTGCCAGGTGCTTAGGAAGGCCTTAAATGGGCCAAACAAGACCAGGAGAGGCTGGTGGGGGGAGGGGGAACCTTTGGAGACCCCCCTGCTGTGGTAGCACCCTCCCAAGGGCCTGGCAGAAGTAACAATTTTTAAATGAAAAAAGTCCCCAGCACCCCAAATTGGCCCAAAGTGGGTCTGAATAGGCCTGGGGGGGTGTGGTGGCTCAACCTCAAGCCAAGCCGCACCAGGTTCGGCTCAATGTCAAATCCTCAAACTGGGCCAGCTTGAGGGCGAACTGGCTTGGCACATCCCTACTGGCTTGGGAGTGCCACTGAAATCACAGAGACTCAGTTTGGAGAAAATGTGTTTACATTTGGGGTGAACTGAGAAGATCTTGATTTCATTTTTCATTTATAGCCCCAATACTATATGGATATAGTGCATATTAGGCTCCTTCAGATGTCATTAAAAAGCCTCACTGTGGCCATGTACAGCAGGGCAAAGTGTGAGGAAGTCCCACTCATACCACATCGCTCACCAACGCACCCCACTGCTTACGGTTATGCTGGGGCTCATCTGAAGTGGGAGGAGCCCTCTCCATTATAGCAATCACATGGATCACCCTCGCAATCAGGGATGTGCCCATCATCATGGTCAGGGCTCTTCCATCTTCAGACAAACCTTCTTGTAACCATGAGCGGGTGTGTGGGTGAGTGACATGGTGGGGGCGGGACTTCCTTCCCTTTCATCCCGCTGTACATGGCTTCAGTGGGGCTTTTGGATAACATCTGAATCAGGCTTTATTTTCACACAAATTTATCTTCTGTGTTAAAAATCTAATAATGTCATCTGTGAAATATCTTTCACCTTCACTAAGTATTTGGTGCTAGCCATGTCATATGTTGCTTATTTCCATCAATACATTCTTTTCCAGTTTGTCAAAATGGTCAAGAATAAGACAGAGACTTGATTAGGTTACACTCAAGTGACTAAAAACACATCTGAGCCTTTCTCAAACTATTTGTACAGTGACTTGATGCTGCAAACACTGGACAGAATGCAGAAGAGAAATCCAGTGTATGCTCTGGCCAGATCTCCAGGACACACAATGAGCTATCCCATCAGAGCTGTAGTGCTGAGGTCTACTCTGTTGTTTCTGGGCTCAGTTGTTTCTGGGCTCAGTTCACAATGTGGTCTTGACCTTTAAAGCCTAAACAGCTTGGGACCAGGATTATTTAAATATTGCCTCAGCCCATATGAATCTGTCCAGTCCCAACTACAGAGGCTTTGCTCCATCAGTTAAAGGCTGGGCATGAAGGATTGTGTCTTTATTATGGTGGTGTTGATGAGACCATGGGCCAGTTCAGACAACATGAAAATAGTTGAATGAGTTTGGTGGCAAGCCTGACTTCTGGTGTGATAAATTGGCATGTTAACATAAGCTGGCATGGTGTGAGAACTTCCAACGTTGCTTTGCTAAAGCTTACATGACTAATTGAGCACATTTCATTTTCTGCCATTTCTCTGTGGTGTCTACAAAACACCATTTTTAAATTTTCTATATTTATATCTTGCTATAAGGGATGATGCACACAGGGTTGCCTGTTCCTTTGTGTTCCCTGTAACAGGGATTCCCAGATGTTGACTACAACTCCCAGCATCCCCAACTGCAATGGCCTTCAGCTGGAGATCATGGGAGTTTTGGAATGCCTGTTACAGAAAACACTGCTGCTCATGGAAGTTGGCATTTCTTCTGCCTGTGGTGGCTCTTTCTTGTATGAAGTAGATCACCTATCAGAGTTGAACCTGCAGTTATGCCCACCACTGCCCTCTTCTTCCATGAGGGGCAAGCAGAAGATGGCAACATTGCAAGTTTGGCTTGTGGCAGATCTATCAGGCACACAGAAAGTGCCATCATGAGCAGAACACTGAAAGCAAGGTAACTTTGAGTATAGGCACTGACAGCATTGGAGAGAGAAGATACAGGTGAAAACTACTCTTCTTCTTCCATTATATGTGCTCTTCTGTACTAAGGACCAAGCTTACAGCATCCTGAAGGCTGCTGCTGTGTGCATAGAGATATATAAATTGTTGTAAGTAAGAAGGGAAGTGTTCAAGAGACTGGGCAGAGCATTATATTGCATATTGCTGGCCAAGACAGAAAACAGCAGGCAATGGTGCTGTTTTAAGCTCTGCCCTTGTAGCCCTAATGAATACTGGCTGTGAGAAAAATGAAGATCAAGTTGGGGTAGGAAAAAAACCCTAGCTTTCAGTTCATGTTTGCCTAAACCAGAGGCACCTGCTATGGCCTGGAGTACAGTAAATGTAAATTGCATTTGCAATGGAGGTTGGCTTAATGAACCTTTTTGAAGTCCTGCAAATTTTATATTACGGAGTCACCACTGTGTGTGTGATCACATCTAGAATTGAAGACAGTAAAGCAAACTGCTTCCATGAATAAACGTTCTGAAATTCACCATCTTGCAGAGGCGGATTAAGCATTTGATATTTCAGGGATACATCTTTTGAAATCAGGTTTTCCTGCTGAGCACGGCAGTCTGGAGAGGAGGGACTTGGTGGACCAAAGGTTCTCTGCATCTTTTAAATTACTACACATCTGTAGGCTGCAATCTTAATGTATTTTTAAAAAAATACCCTTCATTTATTCAGACCTCCCATGCCCAGGACTCTTATACACTGGCGATGGTTTGTGTCACTTTCTACTGAGTTCTTATAATAAATAGCTTATTTGTTTATAATTTTGACCAACCCTGTATTGTGGATAAACATCATACCAAAAAGATGTGTGGATAAAATGGGTCATATCTGACTGACTGTTACAGGAGTGCCTGTGTTGTTCATATATAACACCTTCATTCCACCATTAAAAGCATTGAACATTCTATCAGTTAGAAAAGCCAAATCATTTTTCCAATCTGCTTGAAATCTGGCTTGGAGAAACTGGGTGAGAAGTGCCAAATGTGCCAAAGTTCCAAACGTGTGGCGATAAACTGAGAAATGACAGAGACACAATGAGTTGAATAGGCCGATAAACACTATCAAAATCAATGAGATATTAATAATAATAATAATAATAATGATTTGATTTGTTATTTGTTTGTTTGTTTTAACTGATATCCCACTCTCCCTCATAGGTTCAGAAAACATAGCATTTTTTTAAAAAATAAACATGACTAACCCAAATCATTAATTTCAGCAGGACTTATTATTATTATTACAGTTATATCCCACTCTTCCTCCAAGGAGCCCAGAGCAGTGTACTACATACTTGAGTTTCTCTTTCACAACAATCCTGTGATGTAGGTTAGGCTGAGAGAGAAGTGACTGGCCCAGAGTCACCCAGCTAGTTTTATGGCTGAATGGGGATTTGAACTCGGGTCTCCCCGGTCCTAGTCCAGCACTCTAACCACTACACCACGCTGGCTCTCTTAGGACCTAGTCACCATTAATGGATGCTGCCCTCTGTCTATGTACCCCACCATTGGCTGCCACTGGCAACAGAGCATCCTGCATGGTGATATCAGAACACAGGGTAATTTTACTGCAACATGAGGAGGAGAGAGTTCAGCATAGAACTGTGGCTTTGGCAATAGTTTTGCATTTCTTGTAACACCTTGTTCTGCTGCCTTCAGAGCAGTCATAAACAACTTGCAAGCAACTTTTCAAGTTTTTAGGGAAGAATTTGGCATTTCCATCCTATACATCATAATCTGTTTCATCATAATCTCATGATTTCTTCCTAGATTTCTTAATTCTCAGAATTTCAATTTAACTTTGTACTAAATCCTTATAGCAATGGCTACAATACTGTTATGTTGCTAATGATGCTATCCTTTTATTTCCCTTCCTTCCCTTTTTTCACACCAATCCCAAATCCATATACTCTGAAATTGCCACATGAATTCCTGACATTTGAGTCCATCAAGAAAATAAAATAATTGCCTCACAAGTACTTTTGTGTCATATAAATTTAAAAATTGTTTACAAGTACAATTAAGTCATAAGACATTTTTAGTTTTATGACCTCCAAGTCATCCTTAATACAACGGATTGCCTAAGGGTACATTTCAGCTGTTGAGAAATATAGGTTTTGTTTTGCAAACAGATAGGATCTGTTGATATGGAAAAGATTTTTTTTTTAATGTGACATGCTATTTATATTGTAAACTTGCCAATTGGAATATATATGGTTGTTATTTCTCCTTATGGCTCCAGCTAAACAGCAGTTTGATTATTACACAGGTAAAATATTCAGTGTTATGTTATAGCTACTGCAAGCATTGATTAAAGTCTCTAGTGTTCATGAAGGCTGACAGGGATTCAAAGGAGGAAATGTAAAACTTGAAGGTACAGCAGTATAGTGACATTTCACTCTATAAAGCTGCCAATATTTTAATCCTACACGTAAATCATTTCCATCAGTTCAATTCCATATCTTAATTTGTGTAGCAAACAAAGTATTGGATTGCATTATCTTTAATAATTTGGATGTGGTGCCAATATCTCTGCCTTTCATGACCCCTATCATGAAGCAGGGGTTAGCTCCAATTTTGGATGGGGTGGGGTGGAGATTTAGCACATAAGAACGATTACGGAAGAGAACTCATTTTCATGCTGTGATCAGCCTACATTTCATTATTTGCTCTATAAACCCTTTAGTTTCTCTGCTTTAAGTGATGCCTTCATCAATGATGCTGCTGTATTCGTTTAGAGTGATGATTGATATGGTAATAGATACAGTGTGATTGAAAGCAACCTTTGTCAGTCGGGAGGCCAAATACTCAAACAGTGTATTGGTCTGACTTTGCTCATTATTGGAGGCCTTTCATAGTCATATTGACTTGCTGTCCAAATGTTGTTACTTACCCGAAGCTTTCATTGTTTAAATGGTATAGACATTGGTATTGAACATGGCTTTTCCCAATATTTGTCCTAAAAATACTCACTCGGCTCAATTATCCCCTGAAAATGTTATAGTTCGTAAGTATTAAAATGGCATTTGGGAGCAGGAAATAAAATTTGGATGGGGGGGGGAATAGTCTTTCATTGGCAACATTATTGCTTCCTCTCCCCCTCAACACTAATATACCTTCATCACAGTATTTCTTGTACAAATGGGAAGGGAAGTGTTTGCTCATTTTTGTCAACAGAAGATCACAAAACATTTCCAATTTTGTGGATAATGGCTATATCATAACACGGGGAGAAAAGACCTCTTTATCTTAGGGCAATCTTATCCCTTATTAGTTTGCTTGGTTAGTTCTTCTAAGTGGCTTGTGGAAACCAGGGGCTGAAAGGTGCTGCCTCTAGGGTTGCCTCAAAACCAAGACCACCATCTGACAAAGTGTCTTACAGCTACTTTCCCTCAACTGGGCCTCACAATTACTTGCTGCCGTTAATCCCAACCTCATATCAGGCAATCCAAAATATGGATTTCCAATTCTGGTTCAACATAGGTTAGATCTGCACAGGACCACTTCAGGCTGTAGATGGGCTGTAACATTTATGAAGGCTTCTCTATGTAAAACAAACAAACAAAAAGCTAGCACATCATTTTGGCCCAGTCGTGTACTTGCTGTGGTGCTTTCTGATTGGAGGGGATTTTTAACACAGTGGGAGTATTCAAAATGTCATTCCCGCCTGCATTTTTAAATGATGGTCCCCATTCTAGCACTTCAACATGTTGTTATTATCTCATTCTACTGATTGTGTAGGCCAGGTGTGACTCATCTGGCCTTCTGTGTCACTACCTGTAAATGGGGCTATCCAGCATGAATCTGTGCTACGTATTGGAATAGAAGAGGTTTGAGTCTTAATCTACCCTTTCTCTGGTCATGAAATGGTTCAGGGACAATTTAGCACATGTTAGTAACCATCAAGGGTATGTGTTATGAGATGGATGAATAGGACTCTGCCAATCCCACCCCCTTTGAAGTGCACTGTCCAGCCCTAAACAGGTGAAGGTCTTTGGCTCTATTTTGCAAGTTTCTGCCTGCTGGGAATTAGTAAAAGTTCATTCCCCACACTATATTTGGTGGGAAAGAAGAATTACAGGGCACAAGAATATCAGTTTTAAAAATGTGAAAAGATGCCTGAAGAAGAGCTACATCCACATCTACCTACTGGTGCACTATGTCAACATCTGAGGTTTGCATTCTTGCCTTTTGCAAATGAAATGGGCATGGAGGGGTGGGGCTTTTGGGGGTGCCATCACTCTTGAACAACCTTCAAGGAGGCCCTGCCCAGGTACTGCTTGCCTCTTGGCTAGCAGCAAAAACCTTGCTGTTAATGAAAGCTTATCCATGCCAATGCAGTTGGACATGGTTTCTATTGTCAGGGCTGCCATCAGCATGTGACACCCTTGGTCACATCCTGCACTCTTCAGGGCACAGCTGCCCAAGACCCTGGGGAGGTTCGGGATTCCTAAAAGACTGACAGCCATCAGTGTTGTCTCAAGGCAGTATGGAGGGTCAAAATGGCACCCGTCAGCAAGTGGCTGAACACTGCAGTTCCTGCCACTGACAATGCAAGCAGCTGTGAAAACCAAGTAAAAGAAAGATAGATAGATAGATAGATAGATAGATAGATAGATAATATATGAAGCCGTGGAAATTAAAACACACACACGAACACAAATGGAGCTTCCAAAACACATTGAGACCTTCTCAATAGAAGAAGCCTCTGAAACTAACTCACAGGAACCAAATGGTCCTAAACTGAATTGAGATGTAAGCCACCAAAAATATAGGGTTCCTAAATGAAACTTTTTTTTACATGCCTCACACACCCTTAATGAGCTTTCATGCCTGACTGTGCCCTGGAATCTGGCCACCCCTAGTTCAAGTCTGACACTCTCTTTATGACACCATATTGGTTCTCAGACAAGATATGATTGTGCACAGCAATTGGCCCTCTGACACCTTCTGCAAGCCAAATGCCCTAGACAGGTGTCTTGTGTGTCTGTGCAGGGGGTCAGGGCCATGCACTGTTTGTCATGTGTGTTTTTACGCTAAGTAAACTATTTTATATTTGGCACAGGGGTAACAGCATTCCTTTGTGTTTCCTTCCCCAAATACTGTATTTTTAAATACAGAAAGTGTGAGACAACAGTTCTCAATTATTATTCTCTGCAAGTCTTGTTAAGGCAAATCTAAGTCTGAACGTTCTCATACAGTGAATTGAGATTTCTATGGCTGGTTGATTTTTATTTCACTTAATGTCTAACCTTTCATTACATTTGTCCCAGCTATGGATCCTGTTCTGAAGAGGCTTGCGCTGTAAGGCCAATTTTGATATAATTTACATGGATAAGTGGCAGAACATGATTCTGGTGTCTAATGTGACATTAAGGCTTGCGCAAACTATAACTCTTCCCGAAGTCTTGGAGCACCTCCCTAACGAGCTGCTTTCATGTATGCAATGGGAAATTTAGTGGGGTAAGAAAAACTGGGAGGGAAAAGTGCTTTCATATATGCATAGCACAAAAACAAAAATGTACAAACTGCCTTATCAAAGATAGAATCTTCAAAAAAATACTGAATTTTGTATTTCTTGCTTCACATTTTTTGTTGATTGTTTCATGACTATGTTGTTTGCTAAGCAAATGGTGCATTGTGGAAATGTTAAATGGGATGAATTAGAATATTTGAACTAAGTATTATTGGAACATTAAGAAGTCCTCCTCTTATGTGATTCGACTGGATCAATTTCAGTTTGTGACTCCTGAGGATGTGGACAAGCTGCTTGGAGCGGTGAGGCCTACCACTTGTTCTCTTGACCCTTTTCCAACATGGCTTGTTTGATTTAGCAGGGAGGCTGTTGTAAACAGCCTGGTGGAAATCATAAATGCTTCTCTGAGGGAGGGCAGGATGCCTCCTTGTCTTAAGGAGGCAATCATTAGACCTCTTCTAAAGAAGCCTGCATTAGATCCCTCAGAGTTGAGCAATTATAGGCCTGTTTCCAACCTCCCATGGCTGGGCAAGGTAATTGAGAGGGTGGTGGCCTCTCAGCTCCAGGTGGTCTTGGAGGATACTGATTATCTAGACCCGTTTCAAACTGGTTTTCGGGCGGGCTATGGGGTGGAGACTGCTTTGGACGGTATGATGGATGATCTCCAATTGGGAATTGACAGAGGAAGTGTGACTCTGTTGGTCCTCTTGGATCTCTCGGCGGTTTTTGATACTATCGACCACAGTATCCTTCTGGAACATCTGAGGGGGTTGGGAGTGGGAGGCACTGTTTTACAGTGGTTCCGCTCCTACCTCTCGGATAGATTCCAGATGGTGTCAATTGGAGACTGGTGCTCTTCAAAATCTGAGCTTAAGTATGGTGTCCCTCAAGGCTCTGTACTTTCTCCAATGCTTTTTAACATCTACATGAAACCGCTGGGAAAGATCATCAGGAGATTTGGAGCTGGGTGTTGCCAGTACACTGATGACACCCAGATCTACTTCTCCATGTCAACTTCTTCAGGAGCTGGCATATCCTCCCTAAATGCCTGCCTGGAAGCAGTAATGGGCTGGATGAGGGAGAATAAACTGAAGCTGAATCCAGATAAGACGGAGGTACTTATTGTGCGGGGTCAGAACTCTAGAGACGATTTTGATCTGCCTGTTCTGGATGGGGTCACACTTCCCCAAAAGGAACAGGTTTGCAGTCTGGGAGTACCTCTGGATTCACACCTCACCCTGGTTTCTCAGGTTGAGGTGGTGGCCAGGGGTGCTTTTTATCAGCTTCGTCTGATACGCCAGCTGCGTCCGTTTCTCAAGATCAATGACCTCAAAACAGTGGTACATCTGTTGGTGACCTCCACTTGACTTTTGTAATGCGCTCTACATGGGGCTGCCTTTGTATGTAGTCCGGAAACTTCAATTGGTTCAGAACGTGGCAGCCAGGTTGGTCTCTGGGTCATCTCGGAGAGACCATGTTACTCCTTTACTGATGGAGTTACACTGGCTGCCAATAGGTTTCCGGACAAAATACAAAGTGCTAATTATAACTTACAAAGCCCTAAACGGCTTAGGCCCTGGGTATCTAAGAGAGCATCTTCTTCATTATGAGCCCCACCACCCATTGAGGTCATCTGAAGAGGTCCGTCTCCAGCTACCGCCAACTCATTTGGTGGCTACACAGAGACGGGCCTTTTTGGTTGCTGCCCCGAGATTGTGGAATGTGCTCCCTGCTGAGATACGATCCTTCCCATCTTGGGAAATTTCAAAAAACACCTGAAAGCCCATCTTTTCGCCCAAGCTTTCTCAGCTTCCTAAATTTTGGGGGGGTTTAATAACTGGTTTATTTTAACATTAAAAACCCAATTTTGGGATTTTAATCACTGTAATTGTTTAATTGTTTTAAATGTTTTTTAAATTAATTGTTATGTTGTTTTTTAATTTGTTTTAGCTCTTTACTGTTTTAGTGATTTGTTTTAATTGTAAACCGCCCTGAGCCATTTTGGAAGGGCGGTATACAAACTAAATAAATAAATAAATAAATAAAATAAGTGCTTGATGTTCCTATAATTTTAGAATTAGAATTGAACTGTTTTTGTGTTGTTGTTTTTAAAAAAATTAATTTCCTTTCACATGTTTATGGTAGATAAAAAAGACCTTTCATTTTAAACCTGTTTGTTTAGTAGGTACATTTATATACCTCTCCATACGAAAAAGTCCCTGAGCGGTTCACAATATAAGACAGTTAAAACATTAACATAATTACAACAATTTAAAATGCAATAAAAACGCGAAAACTGAAACTTTAAAACTGTGGACTAAAATCCTCACTAACCAGGTGTGTTTTTAGGTCTTTCTTAAAAACATTCAGAGAAGGGGAAACTACTTTTTTTTAGAAAACATGTTCCAGAGTCCCAGGGCAACTCTAGAAAAGGCCCAGTTTTCTAAGCAAATTCGTTAATATCAGTAGTGTGTGTGTGTGGTTTTTGCTTGTTTGCTTTTTGTAAAAGTCCTATATACCAACCACAGCTTAGGTAGATCTATGCAAAAGCTCCCCGACGCTAATTTATTTATTAATTTTATTATTCTTATTATTAAAACTTTTATACCGCCCTTCCAAAAGGCTCAGGGAGGTTTACATTAAAACACCATTAAAATCAGTTAATAATTAAAACAAAAATAATAAAGCATAAAAACAATAATTAACAATTAAAAACATTGTAAAACAACAATTAAATAATCAGAAGAATTGTTAGGAACTCCACGATTCCAGTGGGGCACAGGGACAACTTAAAAAAAAAAGTCCTGCTCCTTGGGGATGAGGGGTCTGTGCAATCCCCGACCATAGCTGGGAAAGCTCGAAGAATCACCTTACCTGAGAATTAGGCACGTTCCTTTATATACTCCCTGTTAGCAAACCTATCCCCGTCCATTAAACTGTATGCAAGACTTAGCTATTGCCAAACATGGGCAAGGATCATTCTTTAATATCAGAAGGCCTCTTTGGATGTTCAGCTCATAAGTGTCCAAACATGCTTAAAGCAATAAAGTGGGTTGGAAGTCCCACTCCAGTATGTCACTCAACCAGAGGCGCTCTCTTACCCCTGGACTTCTGGGCTGACGTCCAGGACATCCACACTCCCTGGAGCCCCCCCAAATCCTCTTTAGTCTGTCCCGGGTGGTATGGTCATTGCACCATGCCACTGTCCTGCACTGCACCAGGTGGCTGAGCGTGACTGTGACCTGCACCAGGCAGCTGAGTGTGAACTCTGCTTTAGAGAGAGAGTGGGGGGGGGAATATGTGGGATGGGAATATTTATTTCATCATTTATTTATTTAACATATTTTTATCCTGCCCCAAACTTACGTCTCTGGGCAGTTATTATTATAATAATTATTTTACATTTATATCCCGCTCTTTCTCCAAGGAGACCAGAGCGGTGTACTACATACTTGAGTTTCTCTTTCACAACAACCCTGTGAAGTAGGTTAGGCTGAGAGAGAAGTGACTGGCCCAAACTCACCCAGCTAGTTTCATGGCTGAATGGGGATTTGAACACGGGTCTCCCCGGTCCTAGTCCAGCACTCTAACCACTATACCACGCTGGCCCTCTTTACAAAGTTTACAAAGATTAAAAAGTAAAACATTAATTTTAAAAAATAAAATATTAATTATGTTTTAATTATTAATTAATATATGTTTAATTATTAATATGTTAAGTAGTGTGTTGAAATGTTTCTTCCAATGCATATTTGCATTAAAAATACCTGTTTTATATTCTTATATTCTTGTGAGTTCAGTTGCTGTTTGTGCCCTCAAGAATCCACGAGTTAAAAATACTGTGTGTGTCATGGTATGTGTGTATAGGGGGATGATACTTAACTTGCCGTGTGCATATGTTCACGCACGCACGCACTCCAAAAGCCTTTAGGTCCGGCCTCCAAAATTACCTACCTCTGCACTCACCCACTCCACTTTGCTGCTCATGGTTACAGCAGTGTTTGAAGAGGGAAAAGCTGTAACTGTGATGGCAGGTGCTTCTGTGGTTGACAGCCTGAAATGAATCAGCCTGAGACTTTAACTGATGGCTAAAGTACTCAGTTCTGATGGCCAAATTCTGGTGGTGCCAATTCAAAGTGCTGGTTTTAATTCAGCATTAATTGATGGCTGTGTTCTGGGCCCAGTTCAAAGTGCTGGTTTTAACCTTTAAAGTTAACCTTTAAAGATCTGTGCCCGAAACAGCAAATTTCGGGTGATTCGGGGCCAAACCGAATCTCCCACGAAAAGATCTGAGAAATTTCGGGCACGAGCCAAATCACCCGAATTTCAGGCCCGAAAATTCGGGTGATTTGGACCTCCATTTTTTGGCCTTCTTCCCCCCCCCTCCGTTTTGAGCTATGACGTCTATTTTAATTTCCCGCCTTTTTGCATCCCATTGACTTCAATGCAAAAAGGTTGGATGCGACGTCTGCTCGAATTTTGGGTGCCAGGGGCAAAATAGTGGGGTGGGGTGGTCGTGCCTAATGGGTGGAGGTTACCACCCCAATTGCAGAAGGATTGGGCAAAGGGCTGATTTCTGAAGTTTTAGTGTCTTTGGGGCAGATAGGGGCATAACGTGGGATCTGTGCCAAAAGGGGGTGCTGGGGTGGCCCAGAGCAAAAGGGGGTGCTGGGGTGGCCCAGAGCGAGTGGTGGTGTAGTGCACATAGGGTGCCAACCACCCCCATGGATTTCTAACCCATGGGGTACAGGGTTCTGTTGTTTCTGAGGTTTTCTGAGTGTGGATTCTATGATAGCAAATGAGATTTTCAATGAGACACCATGAATCCATTCTAATATGCTATCATAGAAATCCTTTGAAAATCCTGCCCAAATCCTTTGAAAAAATTCAGGTAGCTTCCTTTCCCCTACCCGGCACTACCACCAACCTCACCTGGCACTAAGACACCGCTTTCCCCCCGACGTGAAGCGATACACCCTTCATGGGGGAAAACCTTAAAGATGCATAAACTTCAGAAATTCACCAAAAATCAGCCCTTTGCCGAATCCCTCTGCAATTGTGGTGGTAATCTCCACCCATTAGGCACTACCACTCCACCCCACTCTTTTGGCTCAGATCCCACGTTATGCCCCCTATCTGCCCCAAAGACACTAAAACTTCAAAAATTCACCAAAAATCAGCCCTTTGACCAATCCTCCTGAAATTTGGGTGGTAGCCTCCACCCTTTGGGAACTACCACCCCACCCCACTATTTTGCCCCTGGGACCCATTTTTTTATCCAAATCAATTCAGATTCGGGTGATTCGGGTAGCCCATATTTGGGCACAGAACAGAACGGGGGTGATTCTGTTTGGGTCCCGAACCGAATCGTCGAAAACCCAAATTGCACACCCCTACTTTAAAGACCTAAATGCAAATGGCTTGAGAGAGCACCTTGCCCCATATGTCCCAACCCAGACCTTAAGATCTTCTTCAGAGGCCCTCCTCAGGGTGCCCCTGCCAAATGAGGTGAGGCGGGTGTCTGGCTACTAGGGAGAGGGCCTTTTAGGTGGTTGTACCCCATTTAGGGAACAGCCTCTCCAGTGAGGTTCACCTGGCTTTGTTCTTTTAGATGCCCGGTAAAGACCTTTTTGTTCACTCAGGCCTTTTAAATTCTGATTTTCAGATTTGATTTGAGTTTTTAAACTGCTTTGTATTATATTTTGTATTTTCTTTTCTCCCTTTTTGTCTGTTATGATTTAATGTGTTATGTATTTTTATTGTATGCTTTAATCCTGTGTTGTGAGCTGCCCAGAGAACCATTTGTTATGGAGCAGCTAACAAATAAAGTTGCTGCTGCTGCTGTTGTTATTAAAGGAGATTCGTAACTGGTCCCCTTCAGGAATTTCTTGACTTTAGGAGTTCCTGCTTCTGATAAGCTGTGAATATTACTTGTTGATTAGGCCATGTTGGGTGGTTTGCTTCCCCTATATACATCTATAGGCAGTTTTATGAAAAGAGTGATCAATGAGGCAATCACCTGTATTGGACTTTGGAGGAGTTAGATCATGCACCATGGCATATACTTGCTTGACTGAAAACAGGATGGAGGCAATGGGGCAAGAAAGCTGGCATAACCTTGAGCTTATCATAGAGAGAAGAGGGCTTGCATTCCTTTTCCTTTTTGTCTCTTTTCAACTTTAATTGGGTCTGTTCTGCATCTCTCTGCCAGTGCTATAATGCAACCAGAGAGGGGCATTTCCTCTGGCTTGTTTCAGTCTTCTGCAAATGAACCTTTTGGGGAAACGCCTCACCAGAATGACTTTTTGTCTAGAATGCAGCTGGAGTTCCTCTTCTGAGCAGGTTAGGAACAGCAAAATGGCTGAAAGGCTAGGTTTGAGAGGTACACTAAAGCACCCATAGTGAATGGCACAGTGAGTGTGGCTAGTAACAAGAGTGAGAGAGATTTGGAACTCTTTCTCCACAGCTGGGGCTTTGATCTGAGCTTTTTAGCCATAACTACAACCACCTTAAGTGGCGCAGCAGGGAATTGCTTGAGTAACAAGCAGAAGGTTGCTGGTTTGAATCCCCGCTGCTACTATATGGGACAGTAGTGATATAGGAAGAGGCTGAAAGGCATCGTCTCATACTGCACGGGAGGAGAATTTTAACTAGTCACTCTAAGGAAAATTACTTCATTGTGTGCAAAATAACACTAGCATTTTGCTCAGTTCTGTCTGAAATTTTGTAGCCCCTAGTCAGAAATGTTCACCCTGCTGAACAGATATAGGCACTTTTTAGGTCCTGTTGAGAGTACAAGAAGAAAAAGAAGTTGGATCCAGTCCTTTCAGCCAATAGGTGATCAGCCTATTGATAATGATAATGATCATTAATATTCCAAGTCTAACTTGTTTTCTAATTTAATGGCATCATTAAAGTTAGAAAACAAGGGACTTGGAATATTAATTTTCCCAGCTAAAATTCACATTGCATTTTTATTTTGAGGGAAGCTCCCTTACTCCAAAAATGCTTCCACTGCTCAGAATTTAAATCAAGAATATGACAAGCTTAAGTGTTGTTTAGATGTTCAAAGCCCATCAATACATTAATGGGATCTGAACTGTCGGTGATTAACCAGGAGAGTGATCTTGGGGTCGTTGTGGAAGGCTCATTGAAAGTGTTGACTCAATGTTAGGCAGCTGTGAAGAAGGCCAATTCCATGCTAGGGATCATTAGGAAAGGGATTGAAAATAAAACTGCTAATATTATAATGACCTTATACAAAACGATGGCGTGGCCACACGTGGAGTACTGCGTACAATTCCAATCAGGGACCTAGAACACCTTTCTTATGAGGCAATGCTACAACACCTGGGGCTATTTAGTTTAGAAGAAAGACGACTGCGGGGAGACATGATAGAGGTCTATAAAATCATGCATGTTGTGGAGAAAGTAGATAGAGAGAAATTCTTCTCCCTCTCACATAACACTAGAACCAGGGGTCATCCCATGAAATTGATTGCCTGGAAATTTAGGACCAGCAAATGGAGATACTTTTTCACACAACACATCATCAATTTGTGGAATTCTTTGCTATAAGATGTGGTGACAGCCAACAACCTGTATGGCTTTAAGAGGGGTTTGTATAACTTCATGGAGGAGAGGTCTATCAACGGCTACTAGTCAGAGGGCTATAGGCCACCTCCAGCCTCAAAGGCAGGATGCCTCTGAGTACCAGTTGCAGGGGAGTAACAGCAGGAGAGAGGACATGCCCTCAACTCCTGCCTCTAGGCTCCCAGTGGCATCTGGTGGGCCACTGTGTGAAACAGGATGGTAGACTAGATGGACCTTGTGCCTGATCCAGCAGGGCTGTTCTTAGGTAACCCTTTCAGGGTCTGCAGCCCACAATTCAACCACCACAGGTACAACTGCAGATGCCTGAATTGCAAATTATCTTCCCAGGGATGTCCCTATGTCCCTGGGTGATCATATTCTTCAGACCACAAAAGAAACAATATGGAAAAACAAATACCTAGAAATATTCCCACTGTTGTTTCATGAGTCCAAGCCTAAGGACTCATACTAGATAGAAAACAAGGGGCAGGAGAAGGTCAAGCATAAGCCAGTGGACCGTAATTGGTCCAAGTTGTTAGCTGGTTACTTGGTCTACATGGGCATCGTTTTGCAGAAACCAGCTGGTGCATGGCCCTTCACTTGTCAAGTATCTGGATATAATATATTTTATTTGTTTAATTTTTATCCCACCTTTCATAAGACATCCCCAGGTAGTTTAGAAAAGATAAAATACAATAAAACTCAATGGAAATCACATTTACAACCTTAAAATGAGCTGAAACAGTAAAAGCCATAAAACACACACACACAAAAAAACCCCATAAAAAAGACAAACAGAAGCAGGAAAGTTGAAAGACACTGTCCTGCATGCATGACAATTAGCCTCTCTCAAAGTTGGTAATATACCACACTTTCTTGGTATTTAGTAGTCAAGCTTAGGTGCTACAATGAATTGTTCTGTATGCACTCGGCCATAAACCTGGTGCTCCTTTGGGATGAACATTAGCCCCATCTATGGCTGCAGATCATGACTCCTAACCGTCTAAAAACAAAAGCAAGGTGATTGTTTTGATGGTGGGCACATGGTGAAATCGCTGGCCACACCTGAGAAGAGGCAGTTGGCTGGACAAGGGGTTCAATCCTGACTGTTGTGCTGGGTGTATGGTTCCTCTGGAGCCTGTTCCCAGTTCCAGTTTCACCACAACTGTTCCATTTGTGGAGGTCCTCATCCATTTAGCTCTTGTCCCAGGAGTAAGGGAGGTAAGGGATAGCCTAGGAACTTTTAGGCAGGAGAAAAGGTGGTGACCCTTCCCAACAAAGTAAAGGGTTTTAGCCCTGTTAAACCAGAACATCTGTTGCACTTCCTGCAACATTATCCCAATCAGGTGGAGGTAGTATACTTGACCGAGGGTTTTCAGTCTGGCCTCCACATTCCCTTTCTTGCAAAGGGAATGGTACTTATTCTGCGAAGTGCCAAAACTGACCAGAGTGTAGGCGTGTACAGGTGATTTTTGAAAGGTGTCCATTTCCCCCTTTGTGCCCAATTTGGGCTTTAGCTGAGTATCCCTCAGCCGGGGAGTAGGGAGAGCACACTGTATCAGCATCTTTCTGGCCTTCCCCTCACTTGCTTTCAATTTTGGTCAGCCTTGATATGGGAGGCTTTCACCCTTCATACTTTGGGACTCATTTGTTCTGTATTGGGGCCACTTCTATAGCAGCGGCAATTGGCCTTTTGGACTGGGCACTGGCAAATGTCAGCATGCTATAGCTACAACTGGCATTTACACCCTGATGTCTGAATGTCTCCCCAGGTTTGACTTATTTTTCTTTTACAAATGACAGGATCAAGTAGGCCAGTTCACATACTCATGTGTGACCACAATTTCATTTTTTGGGCCAGTCACAGGGCACATCCTTCCAGTTTCGGCATTCGACTGGGTTGCAGTTCGGTCATGGAGGTCAACTGGCTGGTCCAGCAGGGACTGTCCTGGAGTTGCCTGCTACCATTACTGGATGAATATGCTAAGCATCACTGACCTCCACAAGTTCTGGGTTTACACCTGGGTGGTATTGATCTGAGATTGTTGAAAGGCAAGGTGTTGCTTCTTCAGGCCTTAACTAACATTAAGCATCTGTTGGCCCATTGACCTGTTGACAGTATGGTTTGATCTCATTCTGCAATGCTGTTGGAGGGGCAAAGCTGACCTGCAGGGTTAGGGCCTGGAAAAAAGTGAATAGATTTTTTTTTTTAATCTATTTAAAATATTTATACTCTGCCCCTCCAGTACACTACTGCTTGGGATGGTTCACATCATTAATAAAATAGATACAATGTAAAATAAGACTAATAAAGTTAAACAAATTAAGTTAAACAAGTTAACAGACCGGCTAAAACCACAATTAAAATTACAGTTTTTTTAAAGTTTCAAATTTAAAGTTATTTAAAAAGCTAAAAATGGAGAACTATAAAAATAAAGAACCTACTAGATATAAACAGCAGATGAAACATTTAAAAGCCTCTTTTAAAAGATGTTTTTCTTTAAATGCTGAGGGAGTGAGCATAGCGAAGCTCTTGGGGGAGGCATTCCAAAACCAAGGTGTTCCAAAACCAAGGGGCCATGACTGGAAAGGCCCTGTCTCTAGTCCCTGGAATAGAGAGGTGGCCAGGGCTCTAGCTGCCATGTAGTGCAGGTTTATTGCCTACCCTGACATTAAGCATATTAATACAAGCCTTTACTGACCGGACAGAGTGCATTCTTCCACTCTGGGAAACAATTTGCTTCTAGATTGGGGCTTACAAGAAGTGCTTAATTTGAGAGGGAAAGGGGGCTAAACAGAAGTTTGCCCTCTTTCTGTGGCAGGGGAGTGCAGTCTGGGTAGGCAAGTATGACCATTGGTGTTCAACCAGGGGCACCTTTAAGGCAAAGGGGAGATCCATGGAACAGTCCCTAAGGGTTTTGTTGCCCTGAACAGTAGGGAGTGGAACCCCTTGGGGACTTGGTGAAGTTCACCCAATCAGAGCTTTGCGACTAGGAGGAGGTGACTCGGTCAATCCTCCCTCAACACAGCTGTGTGATGTGACCTCTGGCACCCTTCAAACCTGGTTGTTACAGATGTGACCTCTGGCAACCTTCAAACCTGGTTGTTACACCCAGCAGTGGTTCTGTGGCTCTCTCTAAGAGGCTCCAACCACCATGGGTGGAGTTGCCCACACTCCAAATCATACTTTGTATAGCTCTGTTGCAGTTATGTAAATAGTTAATAAAACGTGGCCTTAGTTAACCCATACTATTGTGTTGTGTCTTTCTTGGGGTCTAGGTGCAATGCATAGTTCCACTAAGAACTGGATATTTTTATATTATTTATATATCCCTGGGTATTTAAGAGAACGTCTTCTTCACCATGAGCCCCACCGCCTGTTAAGGTCATTCAGAGAGGTTCTCCTGCGGCTGCTGCCAGCTTATTTGGTGGCTAGTCAGGAACGGGCTGTCTCCATTGCTGCCCCTGGATTTTGGAATATGCTCCTTGTAGAAACAAGAGCCTCTCCATCTCTGGCAACTTTAAAAAGGTGCTCAAGACACATTTATTCAGCCAGGCTTTTAATTAGATCTATGGTTTTGAATTTTAACATTGGTGTTAAATGATTTTAATTGTTAAATTGATTTAGTTTGGCTTTTTGTTAATTGATTTTAATTGTTTTTATTTTGTTGTAAACCACCCTGAGCCATTTTTGGAAGGGCGGTATTATATAAATAAAATAATAAAATAAAATAAAATAAATTGAGGATTTGTGGGATTGTATGCTTGTGTGTGGCAGTGTTGCACAAAATGCCTCTCGAAAACAAATGAATCATGCTGCAAGTTGTGAAACTGTTGTGCAGAGGCAAGCATGCCTGTGGCTATGCTAGTCTGGAATGTAAGCTCCAACCTTAACACAAACAGCTAGCCCAAAAGCTTTGCTCTGGTGCAAGATCCTCCCAGTGTCTTCAACAGGCTTATATTACAAAATTCATTTTCATTATGGAAGGAAATAATCTTGCCATCAATTTTGCTCAAATCAAAGGATGAGAAACCTGATCAGAGTGTTCCCTTGTTGACTATTGTTGGAATGTCTTCATCAAAGTGCTGGTACTTGCCATTGACAAGAAAGCACGAGTCCCAGGCAGAATACATAGTCTTGGCTTCTGGCAGGTATCCCTTGCATAATCTGTGTGACTGACTCATTTATAAATTTATCATTTATGAGAATTGTAGATTAATTGTGTTGCTTCATCAGAAGGAAAATATGGAAGCCCAAGTAGAGCAATACTCTGTCACAAAGTAGTGAGCAATCTTTGGGGTTCTACAGAACTCTTTTGGAATCTAGATAATGGTCCCAGAGTATAATCTATGAACACCCAATGCAAGCACCTTGCTGAGATGAAGCAGGTCTTGGTTAGTGTCTGCATGGGAGGCCCATGTTGTAGCCACCTTAGGGGATGGGGCTGTAGTTCAATGGCTATAGCTCAGCATCTGCCTTGCATGCAGAAGGCCCCAGATTCACTCCCTGGCCTCTCTGGGTAGGGCTAGGAAAGACTTCTGCTTGTAACCTTGGAGAAGCCACTGCCAGTCAATGTAGACAATACTGAGCTAGATGGAGCAATGGTCTGACTCGGTATAAGGCATATTCCTATGTTCAAAGCAAAGGCATAGGACTCAATAGGGCATAATGGAAAAGCCCCAAACGTCAGTTTGCAGCAGTCTTGAGATGGAGAGCACGGAACTTCATGCAGACTTAATGTGATTAGCTTCTGCTATGCGTGAGGCAGGTTTCAGTTTGCACCAAGGGCTACTGGGACAAAGAATTAAAAAAACAGTGTTTTCTTTCTTAGCCCCAGTAGCCCTCAGTGCAAACTGGAATCTTTCTCTCACCTAGCAGAGGCTAATCAAATTAAGTCTGCCTAAAGCAAACTGCAGACTGTGGGGCCTTATTTTGTCTCCAATGTCCCTCTCTTTGTTTCAGCATCCAGCCTGATGAATAATTCTTTAGAACTCAGAATTTGTGCACTATTGTGATTTTTCCACTGGTCCTAATAAACATTTTACCTGCTTTGGCTTGTGGCTTTGTATCTTTTCCAAGTTGCTTTTGCATACATCAATTTAAAAAACAAAACAAAAACCTTCTATTGTGTTCATTGGCAAATGCCTTGCTGTCTTCATAGTTCATAGGCTGACATTTTAAAATGGTGTCATGTTTGTGGTGTTGTAAACATGTAACAAATTAGTGAACATAGCTTGGTTTCCCAAACTTAACTTTGAATTTACATCACCATTAAAGACAGAGAGGATGGATGTTTATCTTGCTATTTTTAAAGAACTCTTTTCCTAATGCAATATTAAAATGTGTATTACACGACCTATGTATCTTGTTCCTGACATGCTATACCTGGTTCAGATTTTAATTTGTCTGAGCTTGTCTTATCATCAGAGATGTAGTCTTATTGATTAAATAATTCATTTAGCTGTCCCCAAGATAACAGGTCTGCTTATTGTCACAAGAAAGTTGATATACTAGACTTTGTTTGCAAAGGTTGTACAACAGTCAGAAAGTAATGTATAACTACTGCATTTTTATAGATTTCGCATATTATGTGCATTTCATTAACTGCTCCATCTAGTAGAAATATGTATTTATTTGATAAAAATTGAAATGGGTACTAAAATTATTAAGACTTAGCGGTTGTCTTTAAACTAGGGAGATATAAGGGAAACTGACTTAATACATAAGTGTCTGTATCTCTTTTAAAAAATAATCTCATCAGGTTTTCTGGAGTTTCACTTTTAACTCCTTCATCACTGCTTGATGTATATAGTCAGGGGTTGTTTGTTTTCCAGGCTGCTGTGAGATTTGGCTGCAAGGAAAAGATATATGGTATGTTCCTATAATTACATATGGAAATATGTATACTCCCATTTCTGGGTCAACCTTCCTTGCACTTGGGGTGGGGAATGGGTTAAAGAAGAGTTTATCTTTTTAATCCTGCATTTTAAAATATAATCCTGTTCCCACTTTGACACAGCAAAGTAAGTAGGCATATTTTACAGTGACAAGTCTAAAAAATACTGCTCTCCCCTAGCCCTCCCCCTGCAAGTCCTAGAAACCTATCCTCGACCTGGATTAACATATTGATTAAAAAAACACAGTGATCTTCTACTGTTGTCATCTTTTTTCCAGCTGCGGAATAAAGAATTCCACCTGCATCTTACTTCCCACTTCAGTCTGTAACTCATAAAAAATATTTCATACACACTCATAATATTTTCCAGTATTTCTTCTGTCTGCATTATTGTTCATTCACACTAGTTTCTGCTGGATGCTTTCAAATGGAAAGAGACTGTCTCAGATCAGGCAGCTCACTGGCTGCATCAGAAGCATCCTTGAACAAGTCTGAACATAAGGGGGAACAATAGGAAATCTCTAAAAATCAAATTTTTAGAAAGCTCATCCAACATCTTCCATAACTAGTATATCTTTAAAATTTCTATTGTGGTAATTCGTTATGGGGCTCCCTCAAAGAATAGGTGTTATGAGGCCCCAATGTATTCCTGTTTCGGTTAAATGTGGGGATGTGCCAAAGAAGAGCTTGGGATGACAACCCAGAACACCAGTATTGATTCTCAAAAGATATATTGCTTACTGGCCTTCCAGGTATGTTGGTAACGTCTGGTGCGTGGTGCGGTATAACACTTAAACGAATCTACCTCTCAAGTCCTCTGAAAGGTTTTTTTTTTTTTTTTGGCACGTTTTATGTTTCTTTTTTCCTGCACTCTTCTCAGCATGGATAAATATTTGTCAAATATCTGACAACCACATTGACCACCTCCTTAAGACTTGATTTCAATGGATTTCCAAGAGTATTCTTATTTATTTCATTAAATGAAAAAGAGTATTCTTATTCATTAAAGAACTGTATTTAGTTCTTTGAAGTGCTGACAGCAGTGACAGGTGATATGCATGTAGTTTCTGAACTTTCTACAATCAGGAAACGGTACATTTTTATAACATGGAAACTTTCTCTATTAGGCAGTAAATGCAATATCAGCTGGTCTGACAAGTCCTATATTTCAGAGGATTCTGGGACACATTTGGCATGTGCAACATTCAGTTAATGAAAGGCATTTTGGGGCCTCACTGTGTCTTAGGATACTCCAAACATTTCCTTGGGCCTCAGTATTGCAGAAAAAACTCAGTAGTGACAGCCAAAATGTTTTTTGGGGAAATCCGTTATTGAAGAATCCCTGAAAATTTTCCAAAGAACACAGGATTCCCCTGATGAAAGAGTGAAAGCTACCAGAATATCATATTTGACAGTGTTTGATTATTGGCATACAGTAGTATGTCATGTTTGACAGGTTTTGAAAGCTGACATGTAAGTGTTCCCCCTGCCCTCCCCCAACCGAACAGTGTGGTATAGATAACATGAACAAGTAGATTACATGAACAATTTGACAGCTTATGATTCCATATGTGAAACCTGTTTTAATTAAAAATCATGAAGAGATAAATCCAAATAATTCAAATTTCAAATGTTGAGGGTTTTGTCTGTGTGTGTGTGTGTGGAATTAAAAATTGAATATGAAATTTGTCAATCAGTGTGATGGTCAACATGAAATATCTGCCAACATTTTTTCAGTTCCAGAACAATGGGATGCATGCGAACTGAACACTAAATTCAATTAGAGCCAGCATAGCGTAGTGGCTAGAGTGCTGGACTAGGACTGGGAACAGCCGAGTCTGAAACATCTTTCAACAACTCACTGGGTGACTCTGGGCCAGTTACATATCTCTCAGCCTAACCTACCTCACAGGGTTGCTGTGAGGATAAAAATAATCATGTACACCGCTCTGAGCTCCTCAGAGCAAGAGCAAGATATAAATGTATAAATGTTATTGACGAGAGCTCCTCAGAGCTCCTCTGAGCAAGAGCAAGATATAAATGTATAAATGTTATTGTTATTGAGTGCTTGCAATGTCAATATTCATATTCTGGTTTAATAATTACTTCATATTTATGATGTCTCATGGCAGCAGGGAGGGCGGGAGATTGTGGCTGAGACTACCCAAATACAAGGGCATAGATGATCCAGGCCTCAGAGTTTCCACAGCCTGGGTGTCCTTGCCTCTCAGGTCTGAAATTGGCAAAAATTGCCCTCCCCTGTAGTATGCTTGCAACACCACTATACCAGTGCTTCATTAGTCTGCATGTCAGCCATTGTATATTGTGTATTAAATATCACATAATGAAGTCATTCACACAATCAAAAATTGTGTTCTTCCTGGGTTTGGGAGCTATGTGTGCTCCCAATTTTTGGTTGTGTGGACGCAAGATAAAAGGAAAACCTGGGTAGAATTGATTGTGTGGAAGCATGGTAGAAAGAAAAGCTCCCCTGGTTCTCCTCCTACCTTGCTTCCACACAACTGAAAATTGGGAGCACGCCACACACAGTTCTCAAACCTAGATAGAACAGTTTTTGATTGTGTGAATGACCTCATACTGTAGTAGATGAACACAAATGCACATGCAGAGTAGCTGTTCCAAATACTTTGCAAACCACTTCTGTACGTAACAATATCAAATGAGCCACATTGTATAAATGAGTATAATTTGTAGAAATACTGTTGACACTAGATAAATATTAAACAGTCACCATAATAAATACTGAAGTGTGTGTTACTGGTGTTTTGCATGCTTTTGTAAGAAAAGAATGTTAATAATGCCAGGCCAAAATTAAATTCATTTTTATTTAAAAGGGCACAAATTATTGATAAACACATCTGAGTTTCCAGATTGGTTATTTCTTAGAGGTTATTTGGGGTCATAATTATAAATCTCATTATCTTGCTTGAAGGAGAAGGTCTCTTTCATTATTATGGTGCTGAGGTCCATATCCCTGAAGCTAATTGCAAGGTATTGCTGCAGAGTTCTAATTGTTTGCCATCAAAATAGCTGTGTAAGCTTGATTAACAGTGTTCAGCAACATTCATAATAGTCGAGGCCTGGTCCTGCATAAAATAGAAACTGGGGGGAAAATCAATAAGATTTAATAAGATCAGGAACAATCACTTACAATAGTACATCAATCACACAAAGTAATAGGTGCAGGATTTGATAGGGTCCTGAACTGCCTGAGAGATTCATAACCAGTACTCGTTAATGATTTGTTCATTTGCATTTTATCAATTCAGCTACAGCTGACAAGCAGAAGGAGCTATAAGGAAATATGTTGACTTAAACTCGTCAGGCCTTGCAATTAAAAAAATAAGAGATAATAGCAGATAACCTGTCTTATGGAAATCAAAAAGAGGCAAGGCTGTGAGAGCTGCATCTATCTGACTTTCTGAAGTGTGAGATTATAATAAATTGGCATAATACAATGGCTATTAGCATGCCCATAACCTTTTAGTAAGTCTTATTATGTCGCAGGAGAGGTGAGACAAAATATAAGATTTAAAATTTTGTACTGTTCTTGGTATTCTCTCTCCTCTCTCTGTCTGTCTCTTGCTGTCCTTTATGCTGAGTAAATCCATACAAACTTTTAAAAATGTAAATGTAAGGTACAGATTGTCTAGTTCTCTACCCTTTTAAATAAACAAAGCCCTAGGCTTTGCCTTGGGTCAAATCCATATCAAATAGTCAACTAGTCATAATGAGGTGACTTTCTGGTGATTATTATTTACCATTATTACACTCTATCAGCACATTTTTTTAACCTCCTAAACCAGATAAGGAGAGTTTCCTATCTCTTAAACCATAGAACGGCCAATAAACAGATGCTACATGTCTTTTGTCACAAGCTGGGATATGTGTAACATGTCAGATTGATGTTTGTCTCAAATAAGCATCCCTGAGCTGCATAATCATAGAAGGGTCACAGCAGAGCCCAGGTGTACACATATGGTGATTATATAAAGATATGAAGCCAGTTTTGAAGGATCCTTGCATAGGAAGGACATTCTTGGTATGATGAAAATATAGCCAATGAGCTAATTCTGTGACTATTTTGCAGTGGCTTGTTAGAAATCCACAACCTTGTCCTCAGTGGATTATTTTATTCAAATTAACCTTCCCCCCCCCCAATTCAAGTTCACTAACTAGCAAAATCCAGTCAATTAAATTAAAAAGAATTGCAAACTGTACAAAATGGGGTTTTTGTGAACCACCTAGAGCCTTTGGAGTCAGGCAGTATATTTATTTTATTTAAAATAAAATAAAACCAGCATCCCATGAGTGTTTATTTATTTATTTAACACATTTCTATACTGCCCCAAACAAGTGGGTGGTATATGGCACATGAAGTTAGCGTACCCAAGGCAATGGTGGCTGGTGCTTGCTTGGAGTGGGGGTGGGTGGGTGAGGGAGACACAGTATGGCTTTAACATTCAGTAAAATCTTATACCACTGCCACCTGGCATTCCGCATGCCCAGTCCGCCATGCTCTCTGCCCCCACCACTCAGCTGGCTGATGTGCATGCACAGCAGTCATTTAAGGGGCCAGCACAACAAGTGTTTGCCATGCTGAACTCTCAAATGACCACTACACATGTGCATTAGCCAGCTGAGTGGTGGGCAATGCAGCAGGCCAGTTGCCCGGGATGTTGGGTGGGGGCAAGGGGAGTTCTACCTGATTTTAAAAGCATACTTTGCCTTCCTCACTGTTCGTTCCTATTGAGCACCAAAAGGATATGTGTGCAAAGATCCCCCTCACTTGAAATGAATGGGAACTTTCTGGCAGGTAGAAAATTCTATGGAGCCTGCAGCAAATCACAAGGCTAGCACTTCCAATTAATATGCAATTCTGAAGAACTCAAGGCCCACTTTTCCTGCTGCGGAGCAACTGTGGTTGCAGGACCAAACTGTGTAGGTTCCTTTCTGCCTAGTTAGCTGTTTGTATGAATAGCTGTACTTGAGGTTCAGGCCAGTTATGACTATCCTGCAAAGTGACGATTCCCAGGCAGGGTTATCATCAGCCTGACCAGCGTGGGCACCCATTAATACAAGCCAGTAACCATGATTCCATGGAGATGTATCCATGGAGTCACAGAGGCAGCCACGTCAGCAATCATAATGTGTAAGTGGGCTTAAGTGGTAATTCTTTTTATTGACTGGGGGAGAACAGCTGTCCCTATCCAACCCCAGCACAGTATCCCTTCAGTGGCTGTTGCTGGCGACTTACTTGTGTTTTGGGGTTTTTTTAATTTATTGTGAGCTTTTGGGGGACAGGGAAACATCTTATCCATCCATCCATCCATCCATCCATCCATCCATCCATCCATCTGTCCCACTTCTGTGTAAATCTTTTTTGAAAATAAATTCAAACTTTTGTTGAAAATAAGTAATTGGTATCCACCATTCATTCATTCATTTGATTTATATACCGCCCTTCCAAAAATGGCTCAGGGAGGTTTACATAAAAATAAAAGCAATTAAAATCCATTAACAATTAAAATCAAATATCCTAAACAAACAGCAGACAAATAAATAAATACTCACACATTTAAAAGTATCTGCTGAACTGGCCCCATCTAAGCTCTAGGAACATCTGCCCTTAAAGTCCAACTTCTACCACTTCCACCAGCAGCAGGTCCATAGTCTGACAATTCTGTTGGATTTGAACATCTCAGTGGAGACCTAAGTGACTTCACAAGTGGTACAAAGTGCCTTTTATCACTGGGCCTGGTAGAAGTGACTTTTTCCAGTTAGGGATAACTATGTCAGAAGCGTAGTTGGGGAAAACAGCGCCCAGGGCAAGCTCTGCCCCTGAAATTGTGCCCCCCGCCCCCCCCCATACCTGCGCCCTGGCCGGAGTGAGCATGGCGGTGGCGGGCAGTGGCAGATCGCATGGCAGTGGCGGGCTGCGGCGGATCGTCATCATGTGCCCCTGGGATCATGGCTTGTGGCGGCGTGGGAGTGAGCACGGCGGCGGTGGGCGGATCGCGCGGCGGTGGCGGGCAGCGGCGGATTGTCATCGTGTGCTACTGGGATCATGGCTTGTGGTGGTGAGCGCGGCGGAGGCGGGCGGCGGTGGCTGGAGTGAGCGCGGCGGTGGCAGGCAGCAGCGGGTTGCCAAGTGCAGCAGAGCGACGCCGAGGCCTGCTGTCTGGCCCGGCGTCGCTTCCCAACTGGGGATTGGGGGGGTCGTGGCACTTTTTGGCGCCCCCCACATGACCCACCAAAGTGGCGCCCAGGGCACGTGCCCTGCCTGCCCCCCCCCATCGTTACGCCCCTGTGTCACAGTTATCAGTCCTCTGGTAACATTGTGGTTGGATTATAGAAATCACTGTATGTGTGACTGCCATTGAGGGCAGTTCATGACCTTCAGTTAGTACAATATGCAGTGGCTAGTAGGACTCAAATCAAATAAATCTTTATTACGGTCTCAGACCAGCATAGGCTAGTAGGACTGCGTAGTCATATTGGCCTGACAGAATGTCAGACTGACATGCACTCTGTTGGGCACTGTCAGAGTTCCGTAATGACAGCAGGCAGCCTCCTGACAGTCAGAACTTTTGGAAGGCCCCCTGCTGTTGTGGCAGAACTTCATGGATGTCTGGCATACCTGTTACACCTGCCCTGCCCTGCTGCAGCCTCACAAAATACTGGAAATTCCAGTCCCACCTACACTACTCAAGGTCAGGATCTAAAATGGAATTTAGATGGTGGTACCTTTTTTACAGAAGCCACAGAAGGCAAGGTGATTTAGTTGAGTGCTCCCTATGGAGCAAAGGATGTGCAGTCTGTGTCTTGTCTTACCCATCCCAGGTAAAGAGGGAAAAGAAAAGTAAAAGAGAAGGCAGAGCTGGGGTCTTTCTGGGTCTCCAACAGGCTTTAACATGTCACACCCAACATGACATGGCTCTTTGCAACAATCTTCTGTTGGATCAAGTCAGAATCCAATCTTTTGGGCCATGCACAGAACTCATGGCTAGTTTATTACCCTTACCCTGTTTAGGATCATGAGAACAAGCCTACTGTCTCTCAGTGTAGCCTGCCTCACAGGATTGTTGTGACTATAAAAGGACAATGAACACTGCCTGATCTCCCTGGAGGACTAAAATAATTATAAAATACAACCTAGACACACAACCGATGGGAGCCTAGGAGATGGCCTTTTTGGTGCTGATGCCCCATAGAGCTTATGTACCAACAGAGTCTAGCTGTATAAGCTCTATGTGCATAGACTGAAGCAATACATGTATATTGAGGGCAAGACCAGCAAGTGTGATCTGGAGTCCTACTCCACATGCATACACAGAAAATCTGAAACAGTACTTTCAGAAAATCTGAAATAGCAAACAACCATGACTGTTACAAGATTATTAAAGTTGTTTTCTGCAACTATCTTCTCTCTCCATCTTACAATAATTTTAAAAATCCACACAAACACCCCTCACCCACAGATCCTTTTTTATTCCAGTCCATAGGGATGTGCACGAACCGGTTTGGAGGGCATGTTAGAGGCCTCCGAACCAGTTCAGAACCAGACCGGTCCAGCGGTCCGGTACTGAGGGGGAGTCTACCTTTAAGGGGGGGTAGAACTTACCCCTCCCGCTGCTCTTCCCCCTCCGGCGCTGCAATTCAGATCAAAGTTTTGGGGGTGGCAGCGTTCCTCCCTGCCGTCCCTGCTCCCGTCATTGCCCGGAAGTCGAGTAAATACGAGTACACATGTGCCCGTCGTGGCGCACGTTGCATATGTCATGCAGCGCGCGCGCACGGCGGCGACAGGCACGCGCGTGCTGCAATGGGCGCATGCGTACTCGTATTTACTCGACTGCCGGGCAACGATGGGGCAGGGGCGGCAGGCAGGAACGCTGCCGCCCCCAAAACTTCAATCTGAAATGCAGCGCCGGAGGGGGAAGAGCGGCGGGAGGGGTAAGTTCTCCCCCCCGCCCTTAAAGGTAGACCCCCCTCAGTGCCGGACCGCGCCGCAGTGGTTCTGTGCACACCACTACAGTCCACTTTCTAAGTGGCACTGCCAGAGGAAAGAAACAGCCAAATTGAGAACAAATAAGGAGTATACCTCTTCCTTCATACTGTTATAGATGCTGCTGTGGAGAGGTGGTGGTGGGTAATGTGACTGGAAGTGTCCATATCTGGAAAGGTCAACCACAGCAGAGAAAAGCCATCCATCAATGCACCAGATTCTCACACACTTACTTAAGAACATAAGAACAGACCTGCTGGATCACTCCCAAGGCCTATCTAGTCCAGCATCCTGTTTCATGCAGTGGCCCACCAGATGCCTTGAAAATTGTAACTTACACATAGAATGAATTACATGCTATTCAAGTTAGTGCCATACTGAGCACATTTGAATTCTAGTATAGTTGTGTTTGAGAATACAAAATGTATTATATGAAGGTCCTTAATTGTTTCTCATCCATGTAATAGGATGGCTGCATCTATTACGGCAGGCCCAACCCAAGCCCTGACCTTATTCCAGCATTTGAGAGGGCTTGGCTGAGCTGCTATCCCAACCACCATGTTTATAGCACACTAATTCCCTGCCCCATATCTGATCTTCCTCCTGGTCTCCTTCCCTATATCACACAGGACTTGAAGTGCACCAATTCCTCCACCCTGATCTCCTCCCTACCCCATCAGATCTCCTACCACCCTGCTTGGTCTGCCCCTTCATTTTCTTCCCTACCCATATGAAATATGGAATGCACCATTTCCCCCAGATTTTCCAGTAATCTCTCCCCCGCACCACCTGATTTCCTTCCCTTTGCCCAGGGAATACACCAATTTCCCATTCCCAGTCTTCCTTCCAATCTACCCCACTCTCTCCAGTTTTCCAAACCCACTTGATCTCCCCCCCCATGATGTGTGAAGTATAGAGTGCGCTGATTCCTGCCACTCCATATCTCTCTCTCTCTCTGATCTCTGCCTGAACTTCCGTCCTGTCCCAGTGACATAGAAGCTGCATTCGCACATAACATGAAACCAGATGTGAATGGGCCTCCCGTTTTAATTTGTGTACGTCCAAATGCGGGCAGCTGCAGTTAAGAAAGAAAATGGACCCATGATTACCTTCTCCAGTCTCTGATTTGTACCTTCAGTATGTAGTGAGGTTCGCCCCTTGGACCTCCAGTTGAAAAGTGCCAGCGTTTTGTCCAAATGCAGTACCACATTCAGCCTGTCATGCAAACAGAGTTAAGGGAGGATGCTCCTACCTCACTCCACCTGCTATTGGCTGTTGGGGCTGTCCTTCATTCAAGAGGGAAGCCCATTGGACCCACAGTTCTGTGTTACATGTGAATGTAGCCAGAACCACATTGTCGTAAATCTGTCAGGCTAGCCAGACGGAGTGTAAAACAAGCAGGCAAAAGTATAACAGCAAAGTCTTACAGAAAGGAATTCTCCAAACCAGGGCCAGTCTGAATCAATCCAATCAATCCAACAGAGTCCAAAGCAAAATCCACGGGCAAGGTCAACACAGTCCAGGGTCCAAACACGGTCAAGGCAATGCACTAACACAGCAGAATAGCTCACAGGAAATTGACGTTGCTATCAGCAGGGTACCTGTGGTACAGTCATCTTAAACAGGCTTACCACCGGTGCTGTTAATCAAGACTTCCTGAGTGATCAGCTTTGCCTGTTGTTCTACACATGCGGCTCCTTAACTCTTGCTGTCTCTTGGACTGACGCTTCTCCACAGCTGAGACTAGCCGCACCTCCTCCACAAGAGCTGCCTCACCTGGCAATAACTCATCTTCGACCCCCCGTGTGTCGGACCCACTCTCCTTTGCAACTTCCGGTCCTTGCCCTCCTTCTTCTGCTGTCAGCTTCATCCCCTCCTCCAACTTCTCCTCAGAGTCTTCCAGCATGCCCATGACACACATGCTGATTCTCGCAATCTTACTTGGTGGTGCCACCACTTCTCTCTGTCTCATCCTCTTTTCTTTTTTAAGGTAGAGGGTGGTGGGGGGTGGAGTGGCAGGAAGTGATTTAAAGACATGTTCTGCTGCTCCACTCCACTATTTGGCTGCTTAAAAGGCAGGGTGGGATACTGAGAGGGAGGAGGAAGTTGAGGGTGAGGGAGTATGGGGTGCACACCACAGCCACAGAGTCATGGAGGCCATTTCTTGCAATACTGCTTCCTTGTAATGCCTCCTCAATCCACGAGCATCTGCTTCCCAGAATCAATGAGGAACAATGAAAGCCAGAACTATGTTTTTGTTCTGTGGGGGCAGGGAGCTGGAATCTTCTGATCTGCATTGGTGACAGCTGCTACAGTTGTTGATTTAAAGCAATCTCTTCAAGCAAACTAGCTCTCAAATGTCAACAATCAGAGGTTGCTTCTGTCCTAAGGAATTGATTATGGAGATTTGCTGTATAACATAAAGGGACCAATTCACAAAATAATGAAGATTCATTTGATGGGGGTGAGGGAGGGGATTGTGAGGGCAACATGATCAGTTCCCAGAATTCTCTACACAATTTGGAAAAGGAGGATTCCTGTATAATTGCCCAAATCTGTAATCTAGTCTTTCTTGTGTAACGGTATTATGGTAGCCTTTATTCCACCTTCTCAAACAGCATTTTCTCTTCCTTCCTGATCTGTTGGACCACCTTCAACACTTCCGGACAGCTGACAGAGCAGCAACTGAAGATATTTGGAACAGATGCCACCACAACTACCTGCTTACCTACTGTGCATTTTCTGCCACACTACCTGGAATTCTTTCATGTCTCGTCTTTTCACAGCTACCTATTATCCAAATCTTCACATCCAGATTGAACAGAGGTTCTGTGAGTGAAGGCTGTCCACAGAAGTAGTTTCACCAGGTTTTCAAGCATGCTTCAAATGTGACCATCCTCTGATAGCAACAGTCTGGTTCCCATTATTGGCCCAGTTTACACATTCACCAGGCTGAATTATTTATTTGCATGGTTGAGAATAATGCATCAGCCCATCCCCTCCACTATGCACTTAAGTGAGGTCACATGGAGATCTGTATACATGCAAGCTTAATTCGGATGATTCCCCCATGTTATTTGAGGAGTGTGAATCAGAGATCACCTGCAAAAATTGCAGACTACTGTTACCTCTTCCATTCTTGTTAATCTTGCTTTCCAAATATTATTTTTGTCTTTCACTAATTGTCACTTAAACACCTGCCAAGCTCCTGCCAGTTTTTCCCCTCCATCCTTTCCAATCAATTTATTTAGCAGAGCAACTTGCAAACTTCTTCTCTGCTTTGGAATGGACTTTGTTTATTACAGTACTGGAATTGACTGCTGCATTACTGAATCCCACAAATGTACAGTTGTGGGTTTGAGTTTCTTGTTGCCTTTGTGTGTGAACTGCTTCATTTTCATGTCAACAAGTTTTCCATTTATACTACTGATCTATGGGTCTCCCTTCAGTTACTGAATGCCAGTGCCCCATCTTTCTGGTAGTTTCCCTCAGTTAGAGGAAAACTCTTGATTTAAAAGATCATATCTTGATTTAAAAGATCAGGAGCAACCACACAGCAGCCTAATAAATACAAATATGAACATATACGAATTATATATTATGTTCACTTTTGAACTCATTAGGTTGACGCTGATGCACTATGACACCTCTCCCATCTCAGTGCTCCTTTATTCCAGTGTGTGCTTGACCTTCATCAATATGCCATTATTTTTCTGGTGAGATCAAAAAATGCCCAACACATCTTTTATTATTGTTGCTTTGAAACTAGGTTAGGCAACATGTTTTTGTCTGAGCAAACACCCCACATAATATCAATAAGTGCCTCCACCATGCCAATATTTTATAACACAGAAAATAAATGATTATATTATTTTAGGGTTTTCAGTGACTAAAGAAGCTCCTCTTTCCAGTTGGGACTTTGTGAGAAAAGACAGCTCTGGTATGTTCTGGCTGAATAAACAATACTAAGAAGCAAAATATCCAGCACTGGGTGTTCTTCCATACAAAAAAAATGAAGGGAAGATCTGATTCTTGGCAACAACCGCAGGTCAGTAAAGACAAATCACACCAGAATGATTTTCACCCCCAAAGGAGCAGCAGAAAGGGAACGATATCAGCTGTATGGAGCTGGTTCATGTTAGGGAAAGAATCTTGCAATAATGTTATGGCCTGTGGCTGACAGTTTGTGATTTTGTGCACTGGTTGTTATACCCAGAGAATTGCCAAATGAAGGCCACTGTTAGAAGGGTTACAAACAGTTTTATATGGAGAAAATAAAAATAGACACTTGAAGTCTGTAAGACCTTTAAACATTGTTAATAACTTGCACTTTATTTTTAGTCATATTTTCATTTGCGGGGTTAAAATTAGAAAATGGCAAGAAAATAAACTCCAGATCAAATCCAAACTCAGACGGTCTTTGTTACTACAGGCTTGAAGAATTAGAAGCTGACTTAATACTGTTGTTTTGAACACACACACACAGAGCTATTCCAAAGTGCTCACAGTCCTTTCAAAACAGTTTCATAAGTCATCAGTGAAGGCAGAGCATCCACACAGACAGACACACTTGCCCAGGTCTCTTTTGCCTGCATTAATCAGTTGACTCAATTGAAATGAATGCGGATCCTCACACATATACAAGATTCATGTGCAGGGCTGGGTATGTGCAAATGTCTGTACATAGTTTGCCCGACACCCAAGAAGACACGAGGCACAAGATATTGGTATAAATTAGGGCCACAATTTATTTAAACTTCAAGCAACAAACACAAAGAGCAGGGATTGGCTCTCCTCCTCCTACAGTGCGGTACTATAGGCATGTGCCACCAGGGCATGCCTAGCCTATGGCATAGGGAGATACACCTTGGCTCCAGGCAACCCCAAATGCTCTAAAGCCGGGGCTGCCTATCCTAGCCGGCCTAGTGCCAGGCCTCTGCTATAGTAGCATCCCCCGGTAGCCATTCAGCAATTCCATGGGGCTTAGCCTGACAGAGTAGGTCAGCCAAGGGCAGATATCCCTGAGCCGTGCAGTATCTAGGGAATTGCCCTTCCCGACCCATAGCCAAGATGCTTACCTGAAGGTGTTCACCAGCCTGATAAGTTCTTCCCTACCGCACTGTACGTGCCATATTGTGACCAATAAGAACTGCCTGACTACGTAACTACGGGTTGGTACAGTCAGGAACAGGCAAAAAACGACGCACACCACTGGCCAATCAAGTGAGCGCCCAAAAAATTCTTGCTTGAAGAGGCGACCAGCTAAAACCCAGACTGTACCTTGGGAAGGGAGGTTGTGTGCCTGCTGAGAGTGAACTGAGCTCTCCCTGGCCCGGAGCAGGACGCGTGGCTGAAACCTCACCCAGTGCATGGGCCCATCGGCCAATCAAGCCAGGCCATGCCTTGTGCTTCCCCAAGGGGGGGCGGGCAAAAGCGCTGTGCCACATATTCAAGCAGCGGGCAGTGGAATACTTACCATTGAATCTCACTGGTTTAAAAGAGGCTTAAGTGTTTGCAACTCTGTATTGGTTCACAGATGCAAAATACAGTTTTTCATATAGAGATATGGAAATATAGAAATAGATAGGTAGGTAGGTAGGTAGGTAGGTAGGTAGGTAGATAGACAGACAGACATGTCATGTCACCATGTTGGTATTTTTGTGACGATGTCTGGAGTGATTGCATAAAGTCAGGTTACCAATCTCACAATGACACTACTTATAACTTTGCTGCATGTTAACTTTCTTCAGAATTTACATAATGTTTAAATAATATACCTTCTTTTTTCCCTTATCCCTACATTAATGTGATTAGAATCAGTTGAAGCACTGTAATTTTCTTGTACGCTTGCTTTCCACCTACGCTTGCTTATTATAAGTATAATTTATAAAACTAGCAGTCCCTGATCAGTTTAGCTGTCAAAATTTTTTACTGAGAGTAAAAAAAAGTGTTATAAATTATATTATTGTTTCTCCTTAATAGTCCCTCTCCCGTAAACAAACATCAGAAAATAGTTGCTGTTCTTTATATATTTCCATGATGTATCTAGCTGCTGTAAGTAGTAAAGAAATTCAAGGACTGATATATTATGTAATTAAATTGATAGATGGTTAATTGAGCCAGTATGGCATACCATATGTGTACTCATGACCTGAATGCCATTGGTCAGATTAAGGCTTCACACATTTGACCACAGAACATATGCTGCTAGTGAAAATGAAGGAGAGAGTTATCCACTCTATGATAAAATCAGCATAACTGGTTTTGCTTTTTGGTCAGCATAGCACTAAGTCCTAATGAGTCTAGCTACAAAGGAGGTTTTTTAAAAAAAAATCCTGAAAGATATTAATTAAAAGCTTACCGACATCATGGCCATTAACTCTGGCAGACACTTTCATTAATTTGTTTGATCTCTCTTGTTATACGACATATTCCGAACATGGTGCTTTCTGCCCTTATGCCTCAAACATGAACTGTCACTGAACTTTAATTTTTAATTATCTTTGACTAACAATATATATATATATATTTTTTTTCCAAATAAAATAATTTCAAATTGTTGGATAGGATGGAGGCATGTCCATGAATTACAAGAGCAAAGAGTAAAACAGCAGCTATACATGGAAATGTAACCAGATACAACAAGGAACACACTGGCTGTCTTTGAATGTAACGTGGGACTGCGGGTCAAATTGACCTGCCGTTCTGCGACCCCTTCCCCCACTCTCCTGTCCACATTCGGATGAAACAGAGAGCTCCCTCTCTGAAGTCTCGCTGACTGTAGAGAGGAGTGGGAACTGGCTGCCGGGACTTCCTTCCTTAATAAAGGACAGTCCCTCCCTGAAGCCAATAGAAGCCTGAGCAAAGGAGGAGCTTCCTCCCTCAACTTGAGTTGTAAAAGGGTAAAACCACAGTGTTGGGACCACCAAACTGGAGGTACAGGCAGCAAAACATAATTCAGACATAAGGTACAAATTGGAGTCTGGGGAGAGAAACCACAGATCCGTTTTTTTGCTGAACTCCAGTTGCCCACATTTGGATGTACAGTTTCCGAAACCAGAGGTGAAGGGACCTCTGGCTATGAGTTATGTGAATGTGGCCATAGAGTTGTGTTAGTTGCAGCTAAGGTGCTTCCCAGAGTCTACTCATTCAAGTTTCTCCCCAGATTTTGGAGTCCTGAATTACCTGGTCTTCTTTCTGAAATAGATTGGATGCATTGGGAATCCTCTGTTGTTTCCCATTTTATTTCCAAACTAGGTACAGAGGGCTGCCATATGGAATAGAGGACAGGTCTCCTGAACTTTAATAGATGTACAGAAGAGAGAATTTCAGCTGGTGAAGATTGTCACTCAGGGGGAAGAAAAGCTGAACCTGCTGAAATTCCCTCTTGTGTGCATCTGTTAAAGGTACAGGAGGCCTGACCTCTTTTCCATATCATATGGCAGCCATTTTTGTACAGATTGTGGTATATGTGTTATTTGCCAGAACTTCCAGTTTCTTTCATTCATCTGTCTTTCCCTTTTCTACATTACTAGTATGTATGTGTACACAGATAATACAATTGCAAAAAAGTGGCCTTGATATATGTATGATTATATCAAGATTCTTTTTTTGTGGAGCACATGTGCATAGCAGTAAAATACCACACAAAACTGATGTTGATGCTATCGTCTGTATGATCACATCATGATCACTTTTTTGCAGTGTTCTATCAGTGCAGATATGTGCATTGTTAACGTAGAGGGAAATAAGACACAAAGGCTGAGGCAAATTCACAAAGGCTGAGGCAAATAGAGGGAAATGAGACACTTAAGGCTGAGGCAAATTCACAGGGTCCAATCCCAGAATTAATTTTATAAATTCTCCTATTAACAGGAGTTAAGGAGAAATGAAACTCAGCGCAAAGCAAACTTCTGAAACAACATAAGCATGGAACACTGGAAACCTACTCATCCTTAGTTACACCTTAGTTGCTAAGTTTCAGGGTTCTTTTTCCAGATACACATCACAAAAGCATTGTTGTTTTCATGATTATTGGGTTTATCTCTTTGTGGCAGCCTTATTATTTCTGTTGTATTTTATTTATCTGAATAGTATTTAATGACATTCTGGCTTTGTCAGATGTTTTGCATATATTTCTTCTAAAGCAGCTATTAGGGAACTGACTTTAGCGTCACAAATGGTTTAAAGTAAATTGTTATTTTACAAAATTTATTGCTGTAGGAGAACGTATATCCGAGGCAATGCTGTTTTATCTTTGACATTGCTTTGGTGAGTCATCCATTTTGACAGGTAACTGTCTGCTTTAAAGCTATTTCGTTTGCATCAATGCGGAGATAAAATGAGAGTAGATCACAGCATAGTACAGCAGCAAAATAAAACCCATCATTGCATTGTTAGAAAAATAAAGATTTGTAATGAGTCAAAAAATAGCTAATAGAGAGATATCTTTAATTTAGGCATCGATTAATGCTACAAATGTTCATATCCTTTGTCCATTGGCATTAATCTGTAAAGAGAATGCTGCTGCCCCTGCCACATAATTTGTTACTGACACTTTGAAGAAGATTATGATAATGTGCATATAATACAATTGACAACAATGGAAGAGTCCCGTAATTGTGAACTAAATTCAAGGAGGCTTGCTTTGAGAACTAATGGTGCCTTCATTTAGATTAGCTTACCTTTTCAAGTGTTCTGCTAGGAACCTCTATCACACAAATTGAGGCAGGAACTTTATTATCATCACTATAGCAACTGCAAGGAATTTTATTTCAAAACAGTTGGCTACCTGAAAATTCTCACATGATGGAAAGTGCCACAGATGATATATACATTTTAATTCATTTTCATTTATTCCTAGTTTTGAGTGTTCTGTAAACCAGAGCAATGCACTTTTTATGAACAAGAGAAAAAAGGACAAGATAACTGGTTCCATCTTAAATTGCTTCTTTAATACAGCCATTTTCTATCAGCAGAAAGGATGTTTGTAGATGGTGGTGGTAGCATTATTTCACGTAAGAATTTCAATTGCACTAGGCCAGGGTTTTTTGTTGTTGTTGTTGTTTTTGCTTAAACCTTTAAAAGAAATCTTTTTAAGCAAGTGTACCCATTCTGTCACAAACCTTCAGCTCAGGTACCCCATAGAGACTATGGTCATTCAGAAAATAATATATATATATATATGTTCTACCCAGGTTTGGGAGCTGTGTGTGCTCCCAGTTTTCAGTTGTGTGGAAGCAAGGTAAGAGTAAAACCTGGGTAGAAGAGATTGTGTGGAAGCAAGGTAGGAAGAAAACCTGGGTAGCTTGTCCTCTTATCTTGTTTCCACACAACCGAAAATTAGGAGCTCACACAGCTCCCAAACCCAGTTAGAACACAGTTTTTGACTGAGTGAATGGCCTCTGTGTGTGAGAGAGAATGGCCTCTGTGTGTGAGAGAGAGGGATGTTCACGTACACTTAGTTATGAGACAGGCTCCTCCAATCACGGGGTTATATCCAGACTAAATTACTCATAAGCAGGCTTTTTGAAATGAATCGGACAAGTTTGGAATGGGGCCATAGTTCAGTAGTAGAGTGCAGAAGGCCCCAGGTTCAGTCCCTGGCATCTCCAGGTAAAATTGAGAAAGGGCCCTGCCTGAAACCTTGGAGAGCCAATGCCAATCGGAGAGCCAATGCCAATCAATGAGGTCATTCACAAGACCAGCCCTACCCAGGTAGGAGAGCAGTAGTCTGTGTAGGGTTGGTCGTGAGAACTGCCAGGATAGGTCCCGATCCCGTAGGGGAGTGGGTGCTTTAAATGGAGGGAGGCAGGTCGTAAGTGCCCCTCCATTCCTCCTCTGCTGCCCCCCCCCCACTGCCCCAGCATAGCGCTATCCATAATAAACAGCCCTGCTGTCAGTTCTTACAAGCAATGCGGTGTGGGGGCTCCTGTTTGAGATCAGGAAGTTCCCTGTTCCCAGCATCCCACATAAATGGTATCTGTGCGTATGAGGACACCATCTTGAGTGCACAGCAACATGCTGCGGATGAGCTGACTATGACAACAAGTGCAACAAATAGGGGAGGGGATCCATGCTAGGGATGGAACCAAAAGATTTCCAAAAGTGAAATCTGAAGAGAATTTCAGAATGATTTTCTTAGATAGTTATTCCACATTTCTAATTTATGCACACAGTTGTGCACAATCTGAATTATTGTAGTGGCCCCTTGTTGAGCCACCTTAATTGTGTAAATTATGGCAGTGATCCACAGGTAGCATTGCTGGTTTATTCAGTCTGCTTGTCCATACAATTCACATGGTGGCCTGTGCATTCTTGAAGGTGATAAGATGGGGATGCCAAGTGTATTCCCAGGGTCTGTAAGTCTGCTAGTGGCTCTCTGTCGTGATGTGCTTGATTTGTCACTTCCCATTTGTCAGTGCTTATGTATGTCACATTTATTATATATAAGGCTGCCATATGAGAAGAGGACAGGTCTCCTGTACTTTTAAGAGATGCATAGAGGAGGAAATACTGATTGTGAAAGTTGTGGCAGCAGTCCACAGGTGGAATTGCTGGCTCATTCAATCAGTCATTATACCCGTAAAAAGATATATAAGAACTTTGCATCTTGTACAAGCATTTGAGAAAACCAATCTGCAAAAACAGAAAAAGAAATATTGATGTGGAAGAAGATCACAGGTAGCTTATGGCTGCTTCAGGTTTTTTTTGTAATGAAAAGCTATCTGGCTGTACCAGAAATCTGTTTTTCCTTTGTCCAGCACTCCACAATGTAATAACCTTATTAAGATGTTCTCAGGAAGAAATACCCTGTTAAAATTGGCTTTCATTTCACTGATTTTCTTAGAGTCCATACCACCATGTTTTACAGAACTCTGTAGTATTTTATTGGAAGAAAAAAGCGGAATCAATTATTTTGTACATAATTATTCAACTGTGCTCACAAAGGTGTTATAGGCTTCAAAAACTGTCAGGTACCTACCTAGTTCCTCAGGTGCTGAACATTTAGTACTTGTGCACAAGAATATTAAAGTTATTTTCCTTCTTACTACTTTACTAAGTAAAGTAAAATGTGCCGTTAAGTCAATTTCGACTCCTGGCGTCCACAGAGCCCTGTGGTTTTCTTTGGTAGAATACAGGAGAGGTTTACTATTGCCTCCTCCCATGCAGTATGCGATAATGCCTTTCTGCATCTTCCTATATTGCTGCTGCCTGATATAGTACCAGTGGAGATTCAAACTGGCAACCTTCTGCTTGTTAGTCAAGCATTTCCCCACTGCTCCACCTAAGGTGACATTACTACTATCCTACTTACTATTACTTATTACTATTATTTGTATACTGCTTTTCAGTGAACAGTTCTCTAAGTGGTTTCCATATAAAAAAAGAAGATGGTTCCTGGTCATCCAAAGGAATCACAGTCGAAAAAGAAACACATGGTAGACACTAGCAACAGCCACTAGAGAAGTGCAGTGCTGGGGCTGAATATGGCAAGTTGCTTTACCCCGCTAAATATTAAGAGACTGTATAAAATATAAGAGACCTTCAGCATCTTATAACATTGATCCTGGTGCCTAAAAATGGGAAAGAATGTCCCCGTGGACCCATGTTTAGCTGGTGATTTGGGGCTCAGTTATCTATGTTTGCGTAACTAGGCAGAATGGCTCATGGCCTTTATTTCCAAACAAGGTCAGGTTGATACAATCATCCCATATTCATGAGCTGTGTGGTATTAGGAGAAAAACAAGATTTTTTTTTTTAAATGAGAAAACTCTCTATTTATTGGATTTCAAGAGAAGCAACTCTTCTCAAATTGCAGATGTTCCACATTAGTTTATATGCCAGGTTATTCCAACTCAGGAATTTTTCTTAACGTTATTATTTTTATTATTTTTGCAACTATTGAGTATGCTACAGCAATCAGCTGATAAAGGATAGAATAGTGTTTAGCTGTTGATTCTTACATCTAAAATGTCGGTAACATAATGAACCCTCAGGAGATACGCTCCCAGGTGGAGCAGTTTGTGTCTGTGCTTGAGGAGCTTTAAATTAGTTACTTTTAAAAGAATAACCTGTGATGAAAGCTTCACTACCAACTGCTTTACTTGTCACTGGCTCTTCAGGGCAATAAACCAATTACTTGCTGCTGTAGTAAGGGCTCTTTCTTACCGTTTTAAATGCATGTTAGGGATACAGCCATATTCACATATTTGGGGAGTCAGCATTTCCAGTTCATTATGATTGCAAATGAATGGGCTTCTTCACAAAAGCAGTTTTGTTGTCAAAAAGGAATGGTTACTGACTTCATTGGTATACAAAGGGTTAGCATAATGGGCTCCCCCACCCCCACTCCTTGAAATTGCACTTTAACCCTTTTGTTCTTTAAAAATAAAATCAATTACATTAATGCTCCCAATATGAAATCCTGCTTTCATTGTATTTTGGATGTCTATGGCCCATGACCTAATAATATACATAAGTCATGTTTGTTAGACATTCTTTCTTTTTAATACACGTGCATGAAACAGCAGTTTGCCTTTGTAGATGAGAGATGCTATAAAAGCCATACAGAACACATCTTTGGCTGTGCATGAGTTTTTATCTCTAGGAGAGAGGGCTCCCCCCACCACCCCCATACCCAACCCTTCTTTATATGATTAACTTGATTTACCAAGGTAGGAAACAATACTTCAAAAAGCAGACTTCTAAACTACTGAATGATTATGTTGATGGCTAAAGGTCAAACTAGATAGATGTTGAACTTTTGCCAATGGAACTTCATATATATATATATATATATATATATATATATATATATATATATATTAGTGGCCTTGGAGGACAATTTGAATTGGCCTATGGTTCAAGAGGGGAGAGGTTAAGCCTTTGCCCTTGCACTGGTTCTCCAACTTAATCCCACTCCCCCAAACTTAGGGGAAATTACAGGCTAGTAGCATCCTCTCATACTTCCCAGGAGATAGCAATGGTAAACTCCTCCTGTATTCTACCAAAGAAAACCACATGGCTCTGTGGTTGCCAGGAGTCGACACTGACTCAATGGCACAACTAACTAACTAAGAAGCTTTAGGGGGGGAGGATCAGGGCCATGATGACCCTCCCCCCGTGCCATAGCCCTAATCCAACTCTGATCTCCCCCCACAATGTCTACTTTTCTGAAAAATGAAAAATTAAATAAAATGGGAGACTTCAGCTACCTGCTATCTGTTGGAAGACAAAACTGAATCTCCAACAAATTCCTGAGACACTATCCTGACTTCTTTTTTCAGAAAATGAAGAACAAGAGAATCCGCTATCCTTGATGCAACTCTAACAGAGAAGGGTTGGTCAATGCAAGGGAAATAATGGGAACTTTGGGGGAAAGTGGCTAGAACGCTGGCATTTTTCATCTTATGGAAAGTTAAAGGTGGCTGCAGTCAAACGTACCTTGGATTTCAGGACATCTGATTTTAACAAGATCAAAGAGGTACTAGGTGGGATGCCATGAACAAATGGGGGAAAGCCCAACATGGTGAGTTACTAAATGCGCAATCACAAACAAATCTAAAGAAAAGGAAAGGGAAAGGAAATTGAAACCATCTAAAATAAAAAGAGAAAAATATTTTCCAGGTATGTTCTGGTGTCACTACACTAGCAATATCTGAAATGGGAGTTAAGGCACCTCCCAAGGAAAGAGCGAGGAAGAGAGTGAAGGCAGAGGCTGAGATGGTCTTTAGGTTGATGGAAGAAGGCGGTTGGTGGGAGTAGGGGCTGGTGATGGAAAGAAGGAGTGGAAGGAGATAAGGAACCGAGCAGCAAAATATCTTTTCTTTAGTCTACTTTCCCATGAACAAAGCCAAGGGGGTGGATCTCATTGGAAGATCCATGGGTCCCATTTGTGACGGTTGTTCAAGACTGTTCTACATCATCATCGCTCAAGACTGTTCCTAATCTGTGTTGTGCAATATTCGTTACTCATGACATTTCCATATCATTGTTGCTAAAGATTGTTCCTAGTCCTTGTTGCTCAAACCTGTTCCACATCATCACAGCACAACAACTGCCCCACAACACTTGTTGCACAATACTGTATGTGTCCCAGAGGAGAGTTTACATTAGTGGCTGCAGAAGATCACAGAGCACCACAACTTCACACAGCTCCACAACCTTCTTGCACAAGTGCAACTTTGTTGTGCAAGTACCCTGTTAGTCAGGATGTAGGCCAGTAGCTTGGAGGAGAAAAGAATCATAGCAGCAAGTGGGCAAATAAGAAGGGATGCTAAAAAAAAAACAGCCAGTCACAATGTTATGTACCATTGTATTTCTAGATGTTATGCATCCAAGATAGATAGATATAAGTTTATTCGGTCATTGACCAGCAAACATTTACAATATGTGCATCCAAGATCAAAGTTGTTCTGGACATTTATTCACTCCAGACCAATCTAGATTGCTGTGGCAACCCAAAAACAACTATAGCCAGGTCCCGCTTCTCATATGATTTAATAGGATAGAGAGCAAGTCTAGAAGAGAATTCACTAATATCTTTAGAATAAGGACAAAGCAGGAGGAGGAGGAGGAGGGCCTTTGAGTGAGCAGCTGTGGTTGAATAAAATCAATCACTACAGTAGAACAAGATTTGAGGAGGGAAACTCCAGACTTAATAACCTTTTAAAAAATGTTCTTAGTTCTGCCATAGCCTTTGAGAAACCAATGTACAACTGAAACAGCATCGTTTCAAATGTTTAGTAGCTCTCTATGAAGAAAGGGAAGAGAATTGCATGGGCCAGCTTCTTCTTTTGTTTAATGCATTCTAGAAAAGATTGAGGGGCTGGGGAGCATTGATGGGAATCTTCATGACTGTTGAAGAAAACAGAGCCGACCCTAGTCAAAGATCCAGGTACATTGCTAAAGTACATGGCATTTCTGAAAAAAGTCCCCCTACTCCACAACCCTGTTCACTATGGACTGAGAAAGAACACTCATCTTACCCCCACAGAGCCTCACCAGGGTGAAAAGGGCAATAGATGGAGTGCAGGAAGGAAATGTATTGCTGTTTAAGTAGCAACATCTCTTTTGAAGTAGAGGATTAATCCTGAATAAATTCAGGACACAAGGCCTGAAAGGCAGGCTTAGGGGGAGATAATCTGCTCAAGGCCTTCTCCTTTGCATGGTTAGAAATAGCTGGGGGATCTGCCTAGGTTTATCTGCCTTTTCTTTCCATTTACTTATCTCATTTTTAATAATATCTTACGTTTTATAGTGCCTTTCATCCTAATGATTCCCAAAATGCTATATAAACCTAGCAAACTGATAAGTGTGTGTGTGTGTGTGTGTGTGTGTGTGTGTGTGTTTTGTAAGGGGGGACGGGACAAATGTGTGTCTGTATCTATAAAAAGAAAATATACATAAGGATTACTCCATCAACAACTGAAATGCAGTCACCAAAACAGCTGTTTGGAAGCAAATGTTAGTGCCATTGGCCGTTCTGCTTCGGTGTGCTTCCTGGTACCATGGTGACATACAGCTGTCAAGATGTTACTTTCTAAGTTAGCAGAGTTGTCATATGTCCTAAGTAGACTGAGAAGTTGTCAATATTCACAAGTACACATTCATAGACATATACCCTTTACAGGGATATATATATTCCAAAGAGATCTGCCTAGGGCACACAAGTATCACTATGTAAATCTTGGATATATATTGAAACCTACACCACAGCATGAGCAGGTTTTAGTTGAAACTTGCATCACACTGTTCTTTTGCTCTAATCATCGCCCTCTGATGATGAGGACTTCATCGCCCTCTGCTCTTTTTCATTGGAAAGTTTCGAATGGAGTGGATGGACCCATAGCTTAATGGTAGAGAGCATCCATACAGAAGATCCCAGGTTCAGTCCCTGGCATCTCCAAGCAGGGCTGAGAAAGACTCCTGCCTGAAACCTTGAAGAAGCACTGCCAGTCACTGTAGACAATACTGAGCTAGAAGGACCAATGGTTTGATTTGGTATACTCTGATTTGGTATAAGGCAGCTTCCTACAATATAAAAGAGATGTGCAATCAGGCAGTATATAAATATGATAGATAGCTAGATAGCTAGATGTATTACTTGCCTGGAGTCCTTGAGGTAGCGAATGTGATAAACAATAATGGTCTCTGTGTTTGCTCACTGCCCTCATTTTTTATTTATTTTATTTATTTATTGTTAAATTTCTATACCGCCTTTCATTAAAAACAATCACAAGGCAGTTCACATAGAAAAAATTAAAACAGAACTAAAAAAACCTACACAAAATATGTTAAAATATAAAAACAGATCAATTTTAAAAAAAGTAAATATATACATAAAAATAACCATACAATATACAAAGAAGCAGCAATGGAGACAATCACATAAAAGCCTGAGTAAAAAGCCAAGTCTGCACATGCTTTCTAAAAGCCATGATGGAGACCGAGGAGTGAATAGCCACCAGGAGAGCATTGCAGAGTCTGGGGGCAGCAATAGAGAAGGCCCTGTCCCACGTGCACGACAACTGAGCTTCCTTCATTGTCATTGGAACTTCTTTCATCATATTGGAATTGGGCTTGCCTTGAGCTCTGTGTATTGTAGGAGGGATCTGAAATGAACAGATAGATGACTCATCTGATACTCTGGCTGACTTTCTTAAACCCATTGGGAAGGAGCATGGGCTTAGATGTCTTCCATCCTCATCTGATACAGTAAGGTTGTTCACATGACCAAAATTCCTGGTGGCTAGGGAGGGCTGAGGAGAAGGCAAAATTATACCTACCTTTCCCCACATGAGCAAGGGCTTGCCTGCACTCCACCACACCACACACCCACATGACTGGTGTAGGGGAGATGCCTGCAGAAGGGATCTGGAGGAGGAAGGCCTCCAGTATCCCACAATGCATTGTGTGGGCAGTGGAGAGGCTGTCCATGTCAATGCTGCAGCTCCCGGCTTCCTGGGCCACTCTGTAGGTGGCACTCTATGGTGGAGAACCAGCTGAGGTGCTGGGAGCTGCTGCAAACAGCCCCAATTGTGCACACGATCAGGGCTGTGAGGTAAGATAGGGTTTTGACCCTCTTACCTTGGTTAAAGATGAGGTTAAAAAAATAGGGTGGCCCTGCTCTGAAGCAGAAGGGTAAAAGCGGGTGCCATGGCTCCACATGTGCCTCTCTACCCGGGTTTTCCCACTCCTACACTGCTATTGCCAGTCATGAGAATGATCTCGCTATCTTGCCGCAGCTGAACGACCTTGCTGTCTTGCTGTTGTCTTGCTGCGCACATGCACATACACACACACACACACACACACACAAACACAAACACAAACACACACAGACTTTTGTCCCTTATTTGGTTGACAACCCTAGACATCAACTGCACTTCTGTCAGTGGTGGCACCTGGAGCAGGCTCCAGCATCACACTATATAATGGCACAGAAGATTGCATGCACATTAATTCATCCAAAACAGCTTCCTCTTTCCACAATCAGTGAGGAGAGAATGATAAACTAGAACTATGGGAGTATAGAGGGGGTGTTGAAGGATGTGATCCTATGTATGTGATGGACCCCATACCAACTGCATGGCATGCATTATCACAGGACAAGCCTACTTCCTTGTACTCTATATTGTCAGGAATCAGGACACCAATGGAGCAAGGGAGACACCAAAAGAAGCACAAGTGGCCAGGGCTTACCAGGCTTCCACAGGGAAAGGAGAGAAGTGGAATGAGAGCAGGGCAGAGATAAGCCAAGCTCTGGGAGCATCATCTCCAAGACTCTGTTTACAGGGCAGGGCCAGAAGAGTTGATCAGGTCTCGGGCCTTGGCCAGCCTTTCACAAGGGAGTGGGGGAGCCCTTGCAAGATGGCTGGCAATGCACAGTGTTCATTGGGCAGAGCAGGGCAGCACCAAGAAAGAGACAGAAGGGGCCAGTAGTAATGGCTCCTGGGGAGGAGATGAGTCAGTGGAGCAGGAGGAGGAGGAGGAGGAGGAGATGGCTGATCACCCTCCCCTTCATAGTTGAGACATTTTGGGGACAAGTAGCTGGACCAGCAGGCAGCCTGCGAAGGCTGATCTTGTACACAATTAATCTTTTATGCAACTCCTAATTATCTGGAATAACTAATTTGCCCGTTCCATTCAAACAATCATTTCACCAGTTTTCATTTTACCAGATAATTCTGCATACCATTTTTTTAAAAAATGAAAACATATGTTTATTTATTTAGTAGAAAAGGTATGTGTGTAGACATGCACAATTGCGGATACAGTAATAGGCCTCCCTATACCCATCCAGTTCATTTATGTTCAACAATTACCTCCCAGCCAGAACAAAACTATATTGGATTTGATAAGATTAAGAGGCATTTAGGAAAGTTTTTGCTAGTTTTTCAGTTACAGGAGTAGGATTTCAAAGCAAAGATCAAGATGATATTATTTTTTTAACCTGGTTCTCTACAAACATGGTCTTCTTGCATGGGGTCTGCTTTCTTATGATCTGTTATTACCTATTTAGCTTCCCCTCTATCAGTGAAAGTAAAGAAACTTGGCAAAGCAGGTAAAGCTCGGAAAATCAGTTTGTAAGTGATTCACTATATTTTTTCTCCTTTTAAAAAAGCAAAGAATTTCTCTAGATTGTAGCAGTTGCCTAATCCTTTTTCTTTTCGGCCCCTCATCTGACTCCTGTTGCCCTGATACAGTGGTGCGACCTCAGAATCTTTACAGCCTAGGTTTTAGCAGCAATTCTTTGGATCAAGACATCAATCTCATGTTGATTAACAGAACTGAGATATTTAGTTATACAATGAACAAGTTTAATGAAACAGAAATACTCTTTTTAATGTAATGCAAAATCAAAAGCTGCTACTTTATCATCAGACTTGCCCTCTATTGCCTACCCTGCAAACTTGTTGAAGCTCCAGAGCCAATGGCTTACATACTACACAGCACTCCACCCATAGAAGAGTGGAGCGTGTGCACTGGTTCTATGAGACTGCAAAGCTCATAGATGCTGCTAACAAATGTGATGATTTTGCTCCGTAGCTCCTAAGGATTGTGAATGAATCTTTATTTCGATCACAGATCAGAGGAAGGAAAAAAGACTAAACAACACTTACATAGTACTAATCAAGCCATTTAAGTACGATAATAACACAAGTAAAGTATAACAAGCTTTCCAATCAACTTATCTTTTGTCTGTGTTATCACTGTCGGACACGTTCCCCATAATTCCCAATGGGAGAAGCATCCTGCAGCAACGATGCAATCCTTAGGAGCTATGGAGGCTTTGTACATTTGCCAGCAGTGTCAATGGGCTTTGTAACTTCATGAAATCAGGCCCTGTGGGAAGGCCCTGCTCTTCCATCGTCTTGTGTACTGGGCAGTGCATAGTATGGAAGCTACTGTTCTTTATTTCATTCTATAGTCAGGCTCTTTTTCTCATTATCTGACCTTGCCTCCATCTTTTTCTCTTCTTGTATCATGGAGAAGCCACAATAAAGATTCAGCTGAAACATTTTGCATTGAAGCATTGTGGTGTTTGAGAGGAATGTTAAGAGAAACCAAAACCAGCACATATATTTTAAAATTAATCTTTTAATTTTGTTGTTTAAGCATCACTGAATGTATAGTGCTGGAATAATCCATTAGAGCATTTGGCATCATTGTGTCATGAAATATATTTGAGGTATAAGATGTCCCTATACCTCGATAGAGGTGTATTCCTACAGTACAACTTTAGCAGGCATCTCCTGATGCCTATTCTCAGGGCTTAAGCTTAAGATAACATGATCAGCACAAGGCCACCAAAATTGTTGTTTGTTTACAATGGGCGCTCTTTGAAGGGTGATGGTTTTGAAAATCTCTCTGTATGAAACTCTGTCCCCATATTGGCTAAATTGGAACTATTGGAGGATAGTAAGTGGAGTTATGGTGATGGCAGCACTCACAAAGCTGAAACAGTGCATGATATGCTGTTTGTGGTGGGCCTATTTCTCACTGTACCACTCCAGATGGCAAGTATGGGCTCATAGGGCGAAATGTTACCCAGACAAAAAATTCTCTCCGCAAAGTAAAATGAATGTGCGGGAGAAGGGTTCAAGCCTAGCTTTCTTCCTAACATGTTGATGGGTAGGACTCTTTTTTGAGTGGGGTGACCATCATGTGAGCCTCTGCCTGCAGTCTGGGGTGGTACAGTCCAGACATAGATCAACTACCATAGTGTAAATCTAGACTACAGTGAAGTTAAATTAGCAGGGATCGCAGGAGGCACCAATAAACAAACTACCTCACATTTGTAGGTCCTCACCAAAGGAACGGATGAGAGGTACCAAATGTTCTCAAGTGAACTCCCCCCCCTCCCGCTTTTTTTACATGAATGGGAATTTGGAGGGAGAAAGCATCATCACCCACCTATTTCCACTGCTTTGCTGCCATGTCTCCCAAATCTGCTACACATAATCTTGACTGTCTGGTAACATGATCCTGGCCAATCAGGCCCGGCACACCCTCCCTCCAGCTTTATGCCCATGGCCCATTTCTTGCTGCAGAAAACCTTGCTTGCTTGAGGACTCGAACCCTCTTGATCCTTCCTGGCTGCGTGTGGGCTCCCTCCATCCCCACCACAAAAAGTTCCATGGACCTTGGATATCCTCTTTTCTATTTTCCCCAAGAAACCCTTCAGGATATTGTTTGCAGTTCTCTGCTCTTTCTTGGATACCTTCAGGGATGCCCTTAAAGACTGCATGCTGCCAGAGGCATGTGGCCCACCCCTATTATTTGAGTGCTGTCCCCGCCACCCACAGCATAGACAGCAACACCCTTTTCCTTTGGCCAGAGGGAATGGATTTGAGGGGTTGAACAACAACAAAAAATTAACACCAGTCTTAAGGGCAGAGAAACAAGGTTCATTCAAAGAAGCATAAAGACAACACACTCTTTGCAAATCTTTTAGAGAAGGACAGTAAACATTTGGAGGTTTCAAACTAGTGTATGTAGGCCTTGCTATGTGGGCTTGAAAGCTTATGGTTTCGGGGTTTGCAAACTTGTGTGGCTGTGGGAGTTCTATAACCAGTGCTTTAAAAACAAGACCATGAAATGTGGGGTTCAGCCATGTGCAACCTCCTGCTCAATGGCATGTAGTCAGAGGAATACTGGTAGGCCTAATTAGTGGGGGATTGGGTGGGGGTTTGCTCAGAATTGCCCCCCCCATTCTTGGAGAGCAATGGCCTGTGCATGGCTGTCTCCTTCTGTCTCCCCTGTATTCCCCCTCTGTCCTGGGCAGTCTAGGCATGAGTATGGCTGAACTGGCGAGGGCCTGCAAGGGCCTTCTTCCTGAAATGGGAGGAGCAGGTGGGGTGATGTGTTTCTGGATGTGTCCCTGGAAAGCCTTGGATGAAAGGCTCCTGGTCAGGGGTGGTGTGTTACACTAGAGCTTTGTCTTGGCCATGGCCTCATGTGGCAGCAGCTGTGGGGCCGTGCCAGAGGGCCTTCTCCCACTTGCCCAGCACCCTGGAATGACAGCTCCATAGGAGCTTGTGGTGGGGCCATGGGCTCAGTGCACACAGCGGCTCTTGCCTGCTGCCCTGGCACACCCACTGGGCTGACAGAGAGCCCTACATGTAGACCCATGGGGGTGAGGTCTTAAGGGTTTTTCAGGTGTGGATGACAAGTGCCCTGCCTCTGGAACCCTGAAAAGGCCCTTGCAGTGGGCCAGGGGGCATTTGGGCCTGTGCATGTTCCTGAAGGGGAGCCAACAACAGCCCCTGTGCTCCTTGAAAGGCTGGAGTGGCTTGGGAATGGCTTGCAGGCAGGTAGGGCCCTGGAATCAGCTGCTGGGATTGGTAGAGCAGCTCTGAGGCAGCAAAGGGTGACAGGTGGTTGGCGAGACATTCCATGGAGCAAGCCATCTGTTCAAGGTAGCTAATGTAGCACTTAAACTTGTCAGAAGGTTCCAGAGCACCCACCCCCTCCCTCACAGTGTGCTGGTACACATGTACAGTTTGGTCTGTGGCCTCCTCAAAGACCCACCTCTCTTCCTCACTCCTTTTTCCTAACTCACATCTAGCTCATGCAGCAGATCACAGGTAGTCAGGGAACTCTCTGCTTGCCTTGCGACCAGGTCCTAACTGGAGGCAGTCAACATGCCTCCTGTTGCACAGCTGGGCCATGCACATGGCATAGGTCATTGGCTTGCATGCAGCAGGAGGCATGGGTGCTGGCTTGAGTGGGGCAAGAGGCATGGGCACTGGTGCGGTGGACCTTGCTGGTTGTTCTGGCAGTGGTAGCAACTGGCCAGGATCCCCTCTCTCTGGTGATGCTGTGGAGATGAGACATGGTCTGGTCCTGCAGTATAAAGATTTAGTTGTGATGAATTCTTTGGCATTACCTGCCAAGGTGTGCTGTAGGGTCCAGGAGCTCTCCCCCACGCCACCAATGGGGCATGCCTCATCCCCAGCCTAACATTTCCCTCCATTCAGCTTCTGCACCTGCTATCCCCTGCCCCCACTGTGCCATCCAACAGAAATAGAAACATGTTTTTGTAGAGGTCAGATAATACACCCTGCACATGCACCCCTCCACCCTGGTCTGGTCCTGCACCTCATACCCTAATGACCCCCCCAAAAAGATGGGACTAACACACACACACACACACACACACCACCACCACCACCACCACCACCACCATCTACAGACACCACACTACATCACACTAGTGCTCCTTCAAAAGCCAAGCACCACTTCCACCCCGCTAACATTCATGGGCAATGCATTATGGCACCCTCCTCCCCAGACCACCATTTCCACTGTGCTACTGGCATGGGCACTACAAATCCCACCTATCCCCCAGCACCGCATGACCCTTTGAAAGACACCTTTTCACTCTCCTGCCTGATCCAGCACCACACAAGCTTGATTCCTGTGGGTGTGCTGGTGGGGACCCACACGTTCTTATATGGATAACTTCATGGAGGAGAGGTCTATCAATGGCTACTAGTCGGGGGGCCACCTCCAGCCTCAAAGGCAGGATGCCTCTGAGTACCAGTTGCAGGGGAGTAACAGCAAGAAAGAAGCCTACAACTCCGGCTGTAGGCTTCCAGTGGCATCTGGTGGGCCATTGTGTGAAACAGGATGGGCTAGATGGGCCTTGGGCCTGATCCAGCAGGGCTGTTCTTATGTTCTTCATCCATATACTCCACAGCCCAGCCGGACCCAGGCTGTTGTGGCAACACCCCACACTGGACATCACTTCAGGTGGAGTGCGGTGGGACTTCTAATCTGAAAGGTCTTTTCCCAGGCCCTGGTCCTGATCCTGGTGGCTGCAAATCCCAAGTACTGCTCTCTCAAGGATCGCACAGTCCAGCAGAAAGGTCTGGTTTTCCACTTCAAAGGTTGGTTAGTGAGAGTGGTTTCAGGTCCCCTAACTGGGTCTCATCATCATCATTGCCGGACTCTATGGCATAGATGCCAGAATGTAGGTGATGTCCAGTGGGATTCAGGAACTAGACTATAACAGGTTCTCCATGGCCCCTGGCATCTCTGGAGGTTTCCCCTGCTCTTTGCACTCCTGCCAGCTTTGGGGTGGCTGCAGCTGCGTCTGAGGGGACAGAAAAGACATAGCTGGTGGACATCTCAGCCACCCTGGAGAGTATGGCAGACATGTGGGGCTGGCAGGGCACTGCAGTTGTTGCCACTGGACCACCAGGCCAGAGGAGAATGCAGTCCTGATAGAAGGGGCAGTGTGCTATCACCCCGTTGCCCAGGTGCACCTAGCTATTTCCCAGGTAAGAGCTTCGAAAATGGGGATGGGCACACAGGGCAACATGAATATGTTCTCTGTTAGCTCTTTGGGGCATGGTGGAGGCAGCAGCAGGTGGTGTTGTGGCAGTGGCGGTGGCAGCAGATTGTGGAGTGGGTCTGCTTACCCCCTGAGCAGCTGTAAGGTGACATCTGGCTGGCCCTTAGCCTCCTGTCTGGCATGTGGCGCCCCATCCCTGTTGTGGCCCCCGGGGTGACATCAGGACTGAGGCCAACATATCCTAGTGGGCCATTGTCCTGGGCTCCACTCCGGATAGCTTATTGTGTGTCATGACCTCTTTGAATTTTTTCTTGAGGTGCTGCCTCTCTTTGCACTGGTTGGCAGTGCGATTGTACCTCTGGAGGCCTATCTGGTTGGAAACCCAACTGCAGGTGCCCTCATTGTGGAAGCTGTTCCGCAGCTGGGTGTGCACTCACTTGCTGGTCCAGAGTTCCACAAAGACCCTGGTCTCTGAGTCAGTCCAGAGCTTCGCTCAGACCTATCTGGAGGCATCCCCAGCTTGATTACTCCCCATGGTCCTGGCAGTGGCAGTACCATCTGAAACTGTTGTGGGAACAGAAGATTGCTGGGAGTCCATGGCTATTTGGAGCAGCTGGGCATCCACACAAAACTAGACATTGTGGGCTACCAAACTCCAGTGGTCATGGGGCTGGCAATCAGGGCAGGTGTATGTGATGGGTTGTCCAGCATGTGCACACTCATGCAAGATTGGTCATGTGTATGGTGTTGCACACAACCCACCATAGTGGGATAGGGCCAGGTACAGGGACATTACCCTTATGCCCTCAAGGCCCCATTAAGAGTATCTACTGCAAAAATTCCTCGATAGCACAGTAGAGCACATCAAACAATGGGGAAGCTGCAGGGCAATGGATACCGCCAAGGACAACTAGGGTGGGCATCAATAACAGATTCATTGAATGCTGGTAGGGATGAAGCAGGCGGGGGCAAAAGAATGCCAAAGAGTGGCCTTGGAGGGCCCCTTGCTCCACATCTGTGCCCTTTTCTTGGAGCAAGACAAGGTTGCTCTCTCTTATCAACCCCCTCATCCAAGCATCCCCACGGGTTCAGAAATTAATAAGCAACCTTCTTAACAATTGTCAAGCTCATACATGGGGAGTACAAAGGGTCCTCCCATCATAGTATGGGTTGCCCTGTGAATACAATTGTTGTGCTAGGTACAAAAGCACAAAGGAATTATGGTGGAGCACCAAGATTGATTGCAGGGCACTGCTGGGGTGCGGTGCTGCAGTGCAGTTCTGTGTGGAGTGCACCCTTGTTTCTACATGGATGGCCTCTGACTTGGCTGGAGTGGCAAAACATGCACAGCTACACATGGGACTGTCTACTTGTCTTTCTCCCCTCCCCAAATCGAGGGGGGGGGCATCCATTCCCCCTTGACAGCAGCAGAAAGCCAGGCATGGTTGTGTCTCTTTAAGATCTCTGAAAGCATCACTGTTGCCATTCAGAATGGGAAAGAGAGGGGAGGATGGTGGGGGTGTGGTGCTGTGGCCGAGAGGTGGCTAGCGAGAGCTGCAGCATGCATCAAGCAACTACATCCCTGGGTGGGTCTGGGCCACAGACTCTATGATTGCAATTTCAAATTCAGCATGAAACTGCAGTCATGGCTGTTCAGGTTGGGATGTAACCCTTTGGTGGTCAAACCAGAGGTCTCAGTGGCAAACCTTACTGTAAACTGAAGGTTCAAATTGGAGTTTGGCAAGGCAAACCACAGGTCGCTCTCGGCTCAAAACTTTGGTTTCACAAATTCAGATGTAATGGATTTCCAACCAATGCCCCATTTAACTCTAGTTTTGTGTTATGTCTGAATTCGGCCAGTGAGTGAGAGGATTGCTGAGGTCTCTCACATAGAATGCCAAATATCATGGAAAAGAATTCTATATTAGTCTTCTCCCTGATGTGTTTATTTTCTCTCTATATATTTTTTCTATATATTCTGGTCTCATCCCATCTTAGCTGCCTTATACCAAGTCAGATCAATGTTGGTCCATCTCACCCAGTATTGCTCACTCTAACGGGCACCAAGATCTTAGGCAGGGGGAGTTCTTTCCTAGTCCTGTTACCTCAAAATCAGATCCATTTCTAAGCACAGAATCCTGCTATAGTTTCCATGGCACATTAACAACAACAACAACAACAACAACAACAAACCAGTCCATAACACCTGCCTGACTGTGTAAACAAGACATTAATAATGATGATGATGATGATGATGATGATTTATCATGCACTTTTTAAATGGCAAAGTATGTTAAAAGCATACCATTTGCCAATGTTAAAATATCTTTGCAGAGGATTTACTAGTTTACAGAAATATTTGCAAGTGTTTTTCCTGATATGAACTAATTTTAAGGGGTTTTTTGTGCCAAGGAAGGAAGGAAGGAAAAAAAAATAACATAGCCTTTTGCAATGTTTACCTTCCTGGTCTCCAGAGGCCTTGACACAGGCAACTAAGCAAGTGGCTATCTACAAGCACATAATAATCTGTCATTTGTGTTATTTAATTAAAGATTGTTCTGCCAGAAATAGTTTTTCTTCTTGTGACACAATGTGCTGTTCTTAACATGCTTAAAAACAACAAGGTATATACAATTATTATAACTAGCTTGCAGATTTAAGTAAATCTCCCATTTCAAAATAATTTGAGGGCTTTTCCTGACTTCCACAGAGGCTCTAAGATTTGCAGTGCTCAGACTAAGAGGGATGTTTGAAGGGGCATTGAAAGTGAATAGTTCTTCAGGAATCCCCAAGGGGACAACATATGATCACTTTCAGGGTTACATTCACAGCAGCCAGATGCATTTTGAGTTCAGCCAAGCACATTGCATTACTGCACTAATTTTTAGTGGCTATTGTTTTCCTTCTTTGTCACAGTGCTTCCTTTCTTCTAACAAGACAGGCAAATCTTGTCCCTCTCATCATTATTTATGTACATTTCTCAGTATTCATAACCTTAATTATATCATCTGTTGTTTGTTCCATATATTTATGCACCTAGTCTCATAATTTCACAGGTTTTCATTTTCAGATATTTCCACTTTTTTCTAGATAGGTAATAAGGGACTTCTGAAACCAGTTAGTAAAAACATTGAAATGTGGGTGTGTAGAATCCATTTTGAAACCTGCCTCTTGGTGTTTACCTCCGAGCACACATCTGTGTGTTTGCTTGATTTACATTAAGCAATATCTAAGTGCAAATAGTAATCGTACACCCAAGTATACCGGACTATATGCAATTGCCTCATCTGTTTCTTCAATTGCAGCTGCAACGCCATAGATTCCAATCTTGACAGGTAGCAAAATTAGAAAATTCTCTTTGTCTTATTAAATGTGACTCTTCTCAATAGAATTCACTTGGATGTGAGACAAGGACCGAAAATATACTTCAAATCTAAAACGGGAAATCAAGGGGGACTGTTTTATTTTTATCTGTCTTTGTGCAAGCGACATTATTATCAAAGGATATTGTAATGCCGAAAATGTACTTTGGGGATTTAAATCACGTATTAGCCTGGAAAGCAAAAAGTGCTGTAGGGCCCATGCAATATATTTTCTCATTAATCTGATTGAAAGATTATCCTTCCTATAGCTATGAAAAGTCTAATACCCATATATCCATCTTTCCTGCTAGTAAAATTCAGCTTTGTGTGAAGTCATTGTCTCTCCCGTGTCTGAGGTCCCATACTCTTCTTCATTTCTCTCTATAAGCCTGGCTGTATTAAAATAAATTCAGAGCAGGCCGCCATTTCATGCACACATTTTGATTATTTCATAAGCTGCTAAGGAAAATGGAAGTATCAGCAAGTCATGCAGGTTTACTGGTAATGTAATGCTTGTCATTACCTCAGTGGTCATGTGAAAAAGTTTAGCTATAATATCTTTGACAAATGTTCAGCGAGTCAAAACAGTGCATTTAAATGAAATGCAGATATGAATGAGCCATTATTACAATCACAACTCCAGCTTAGAAATTATTAAATATGAATATATACACTTCCCCAGCAACCTGACATTTGTAATACATAACTAGCTGTGCATTCTCCCTTACCCCCTCCACCTCCACCTCCCACCCTCACACCACATCCGTCTTCCCCCACGACCCCCACCCCTGATTCAGAATAAAGGAAGTCATTTTGATCAGAGGCTGCACACAGTAATTGAAGACACTCCTGATGATTTCATGCAATCAGAGTGGCACATTATTTGTGATGAGAATTAAGTAAAGAAGGAAAGCCGATTTATAGGTTGTCTTGCTTATGGTCAACCGCCTTTACGAAACATTAGCAATTCTATCCTAGGCAATACCCACCCCTGCTGCAACCACATCTATACTTTCCACATCATAGATTTACTGAAAATTTCATATAACCTTCATCGTAACATGCAGCTCGTCCACGATTTTAAGCTTTTAATGAAATGACGGAAGAAAAAATGTCTTAAACTGAATGATTTCTCTTTTGGAGCTCTTTTTGAGTGCTGATAGCATGAACAGTATAGATGGCTCCAGCCATAACTGTCACACAGATAATATTCTTTTATGCCTGGAGACACTAAGATGGTGCTGTAGATAACCAAAAGGAATAAACTGCCACCATCACTAATCTGCAGCTTTGAAACACTATAGCTTTTGCATGGCTAAGAGAAGGTAGAATAATCTTGGAAGCTTAATACAGGAGAAAACGCGTATAGGGCCAGAAAAGATGGAAGATTTTCATATTCTATAATGTCTTCTTTGGACAAAATTAGTCATATGACCAGGTGTTTCTTTTAAAATGTGTGTTTGTGTAAAGCACTTGAAAATGCCAAATAAACCGGAGTCCTTTAATTCTCCAAAATATTTTATGTTGAAAGTTGTGAAATTGAATTGTAGGGAATACTTGGCCTTATTGTTCCCTGCAGAATTTCACTTCCAAGATCTTCATAGGCTGTCGTACATGTGTAACAGATATTCACCACAGTGGCAGGTATCCAATGTACTGAGGTGCACTCTGAAGTCTAACCGAAATCAATGGGAGTTAAGCATGTGCACTGGATACCAGCCAATGGCTGCTCTATGCCAGATGAGGATCATTTCTGTTGATTATTTTTCAATATGTGAAAGTGAATGCTATTGAGAGTTTAATAAGAAATTGGGGAATTATTTACATCTCTGCATTGTATAGCATCTGTTTCCCAGTTAGTGGAAACATGGGGATATTGGGTATAAGGTATTGGGTAACACAAACCATTAAAGCTTAACAAAGTCTTTCTCTTCCCCCACTTAGAAAAAAATTACCTTGAGAGACAGACTGATTTATATTATGCCTTGAGAATAGATCTGATTTCTGATTGTTGTCCCAGTGCCTAATTGTTTTGCATCTATACTGCATTAAATCTTTGTGTCCATGAATGAGAGCTACGTAGTACAATCCTGTGAATGTTTACTCGGAATCAAATTCCACTGTGTTCAGTACTTACTCCCAGGTAGTATAATATTGCATTCTGACAATAACTAAGAAATACATTTTTAAAGGTGCCTATTAAGCAGAATAATTATACCTCTCCAAAATTTTAGAATTCCTTCCCCACCAGCCTCAAGTTTAGAAATATCTCATCAAAAATCCTATAGTTCTCAGATTGCTTGTTAATATAGGGTGGTTGGAGAAGCAGCAAAAGATAAATGAACTTAACAGCAGAACTAAAACCTCTGTGTAAATCATTTGTGTGTGTGTGTATGTGTGTGTGTGTGCATTTCAAAAGGATACTTTCCAGAGAAATATTAAAAATCTATTTGAAAGTCAAGAGTAATATGCAGATTCTTATGGAATATGTGGCCTCTCAGTGCTAATCTGCTAAGTTGTGCCCCCCTCCCCATATAATCACACTGCTGGGGCAAAAGCACAAAGCATGCAGGAAGCTATTAAATACACAGCAGTATTTGAAATCGAACCACGGTGACTTGTTGTTATAGCATGCTGACATTATTGGTTCTTGTATTCAGTTACATGATGATCTCTGAAGTTCACTTGAAAAAGTGTTCTATAAAGCCACTAAAGAGTTTTCAAAATCTGGCTGTAGAGGGCACAATCCACAGCAGTATTCTTTCAACCTGATGTGTACATGGAAGATGTTCCCAGGAGATTGTGATCAGAATTTCTTTTCCAGTGCCTTTTAATAAATCTATCTGATATGCAAACAAATACAATGGTGCTTAAAAACACGCCCCCAAAACAGTCAATCTTCTTTGTTCCTCCACAATAAATGAACTATTACATAGTCCTAATTAAAAAATGCAATCATTAGGCAGTAAGCCCCAGAAAATCTGGGCTGCAGCAGATCTACTAACCCTTAGAATTTTGCAGAAAGACACATGAATTACGGGGGACTGTATGTTGAGAATTGCTATTTCGGGGTCCTGTTTTCTGCAACAATTTTCGGCAAGGGTCTGGTGCTGACGCCAGGTCTTTGGGATCCCTTGTCCAAGTGCCTTCGGGGGCCTCTTTACACCTATAATGCATTGTCACTGGATGCAATGGCACAGCAGTGGCACTGCATTGTAGGTAAAGAAAGCTGGCAGTCACCAGCATAGCGGTCACCAAGACAGCTTTCAAGGGCCACTCCAGGCTGCTGCCACTGCCCTCACTAAGGTAAGCCTCCCACCAGCCTGAGTGCTGACTTTAGTGGTGGCGGCAGCCTGGAGCACTTTTTGGCAATTGCATACTCAGCAATTACCCCACCCCCAATAAGGCAGGGGTTTCCAGCCTTGGGTCCCCAGGTTTTGCTGGGCTACAACTCCTCTCATCTGCAGCCACAGTGGCTTTTATTGAAAACCCCAGCAATAAAGCAATGCCTCCACCCCTTTGCTGAGTCCAGTGATGCAATAATGAGAAGTGCATTTCATTATAGGCAACAAAAGATGATAGCCAACAGTATGGCTGCCAAAAAGCACTCTGGGCCATAACTGCTGCTCATGTAAGTTCCTGCAAGTGTCAAAGGAGACTTAGCTTGTTGTCATAGCAGCAGTTTGGAGTGCTTCTTGGTGCTCTGGAGGTCATCATCTTTTTTTCCACCAGGGCTTCAGGGGCCAGTGATAGGTGATTTTTGACCCTGGCTATTAGCCACAGTCAGTTGACCCCCGATAAGGGGACAGCTTGCAGGACCGCATTCTCCTCAAAAGCCCTTGTAGCAGCACATTCCTCATATTCTCTTGGTTTGCCTCTTCTTTCTCATGCTGCTTACAAATACAGTTGCTAGCAAAGGAACTGTATATTTAGACAACTGCTGAACCCACTCACCCACAGTTCTGTACAGATACAAACATTTTGAAACAAATGTGCACATGATTTATGTGAGCAAGTTAAGAGGAGGGGAGCATAAGAAGCTGTAGGGATGTGCACAAAACTGGTTTTGTCAGTTTGGCTAGGTTTGGGCTCCAGTCGAACCAGATCACTGAACCAGTTTGGAGCTCAACCCAGTTCAGCCCAGTTCAGATTCCCCTTTACCAGTAAAGAGGCAGTGGGGCGTCCCTAAACCTAGAGTCATTTAGTACTTACAAGTACTAGTGATGGTGTAGGGCAGTGGTGGATCTCCCCACCCCCGCTGACCTCCCCCAGAGTATCCTGTGCTGGCAGCAGTCTGGTTTGGGCACACTTCAGATTCTCTGACCCTGCTGCTGCCACCATCACCATTAGTACTTGTAAGTACTAAATGACTCCCCTCCTCCCCCTCTCGGTTTAGGAAAGCCACCTTGCCCCTTTACTAGTAAATGAGAATGCTCACCGGATTCTGCTTTAGCAGTAGAGTTTCCAAACCAGGTCAACAACAACAAAATATTTATATACCGCTTTTCAACAAAAGTTTCCAAAGCGGCCTTACAGAGAGAGAGAGAGAGAGAGAGAAATAAGTAAGTAAGTAAGTAAGTAAGTAAGATGGCTTCCTGTCCCCAAAGGGTCAGTTTGAACTGGGCCAAGTTCTGTTCAAACTTAGACCGGCTGAGGCTGGTCCAGATCAACCTCAATACTGTCGAGCCAAGACGAGCTGGTTCGACGTCAAGCCCAGCTAAAATCAAGCTGCCTGTCTTGCACACTCCTTGGAAGCTGTCTTCTACCAAGTCATACCATTGGTCCATCAAGCTCAGTATTGTCTACACAGACTGGCAGTGGCTTCACCAAGGTTACAAGCAGGAGAATCTCTCAGCTCTATCTGGAGATGCCAGGGAGGTAACTTGGAACCTTCTGCATGCAAGCATGCAGATGCTCCTCCCAGTGCAGCCTCATCCCCTAAGGGGAACATTCATGCATGCATGCATGCATTCATTCTTTCATTACATTTCTATACCGCCCCATGCAAAGGCTCTGGATGGTGCACAACAAGTTTACAAAACATAAAAACAAAACCAGTTAAAATGCATTGCTTTAAAAAATATAAAAACAATTTTAAAACAATTCATAACCAATTAAAACCAATTAAAATACTGTAAAACAATTTAAAAACCTTGGAAGGCCAGGCCACGCAAGTAAGATTTTAGGGCTCTATTAAAGGCCAACAGTGAACCTAATCTTTGAATATCTGCCTGGAGTGCATTCCATAAGCCAGGAGCAGCTACAGAGAAGGCCTGGTTCCAGGTCGCCACCAGATGTGCCAGTGGTGACTGGAGACAGAGCCTTCCAGATGACCTCAATGTGCGATGGGAATCATACAGAAGAAGGCACTCTCTAAGGTAGCCCAGACCCAAGCCGTTCAGGGCGTTAAAGCTAATAACCAGCACTTTGTATTTTGCCTGGAAATATATCGGCAGCCAGTCCAACTTTTTTCAAAACAGGCATAATATGTTCTCTCCAGGTTACCCCAGAGAACAGTCTGGATGCCACATTTTGAAGTAACTGAAGTTTCCGGACGATGTCAAAGGCAGCCCCATATAGAGCACATTGCAGTAGTCAAGCCTGGAGGTTACTAGCTAATGCACCACTGTTTTGAGATCATTCTCCTCAAGGAATGGATGCAGCTGTCCAGTCAGAAGAAGTTGATGGAAATTGCTCTTGGCCATAGGCTCCACTGATATACCAGGGTGAGGCCTGGATCCAAGGACACTCCCAAGCTGCAAACCTGTTCCTTCAGAGGGTGTGTAATCCCATTCATCACAGGAAGATCTAACTCTCCCCTCAAATTCTGATCTCCCACAATGAATACCTCCATCCCACTTGGATTCTGCTTCAATTTGTTATCCCTCATCCAGCTCATTACTGCCTGTAGGCAGGCTTTTAGAGAAGTTATGCCATTGCCTGATGAAGCTGACATGGAGAAGTAGATTTGGGTGTCACCAGCATGCTGATAACACCCTGCACCAAATCTCCTGATGACCTCACCCAGCGGTTTCATGTAGATGTTAAAAAGCACTGGTGACAGAATGGAGCCCTGAGGGATTCCATATAATAGCTCCCATTTCAAAGAGCAACTGTCACCAATCTCCACCATCTGGAATCTGCCTGAAAGATAGGAGCGGAACTACTGCAAAGCAGAGCCTCCTATCCTCAGCAATCCCAGGCGATCCAGGATACCATGGTCAATCGCATTGAACGCCGCCAAGAGATCCAAAAGAACCAGCAGAGTCACACTCCCTTGTCGATTCCCTGGTAAAGATCATCCATCAGACCAACCAAGGCCATCTCAGCCCCATAGCCTGCTCTAAAACCAGTTTGAAATGGGTCTAGATAATCGGTTACCTCCAAAACTGCCGGGAGTTGGTTAGCCACCACTCTCTCAATCACCTTGCCCAACCATGGGAGATTGGAGAACGGCCTATAACTGTACATCACTGAGTGATCTAGGGAAGGCTTCTTAAGAAGTGGTCTAATCATGCCTCCTCCAAACAAGGAGGAATCCTACCATCCCACAGCGATGAGTTAATGATATTAACTAGGCCAGTGGCGGACTGGGTCTAAAAATATTGGTTGCCAGGAGACAAAGGGGGCCCACCCACAACTATAAGGCTATCATTTACTTTTTATAAGAAATAAATAAAATTTTCAAAAATACATAAGTGGAAAAAAGGTACAATTAAAATTTTTGTGAAATAAATTATATTTTTTAGTAATTACACTGTACCTATATTGTACATATTACTGGCAGTGTACAGTACAGATTGTTATAATTGAATTTTTAATTTTTAATTTTTTTAAAAAAAATGGTGGATATTTTTAAATAGTTTGCTTGTACAGAACATTTTACACATTAACAGATAGTTCAAATGCATATTTCATGCAGTCCACTATATTAAGATTAATCGTTTGAGTTCACTAGATGATTGTGCGAATCCGTCAATAATTGCTTCTACATCCAATTCATCTACAAGTTCCTTTTCAATGGATAGCAACATGTATGATTCCAAGTTCTCCTCAGACAGTGAATTTCTTAGCCTTGTCTTTATGATCTTTAACTTTGAAAATGGCCTCTCACATTGGACTTGAGTAACTGATAGTGTGCAGATGACTTTATAAAGTTCATAAAGGTTATCATATGCCTTGTCATGAAGTCTGTTGGATGCCAGAATTTTTAGTACACACGATGGGCAGCGGTGGCAGCAACTGCCGCAGGAGGCGGCAGAGGCGGGCTGGGGCCACGTCAGGCATGCTGCCGGATGCTCACCAGCACCCACTGCCCTCCGCCAGGTGCCCCCAGCTGGCTGGGCGTAATATTCTTAAATATATTATTCATTCATTCATTCATTCATTCATTCATTCATTCATTCATTCAATTTTTATACCGCCCTTCCGAGCTGGCTCAGGGCGGTTCACAATTAAAAAGTATATAAAGTATCCTCGAAAAATGATTTTTAAAAAATATTAAAATAGTAATACGATGTAAATTTTAGTTGCATACAGTAATAATATTGGAACTTCTATTATATTTTCAAACTACTAACATTTTTAACATATTTGTCTAATCTTTAAGGGGGCCCACTTCATCAGGGGCCCACAGGGCCCAGCCGACACCCTGGCCAGTCCGCCACTGAACTAGGCCATCTCCAACAATTTCCCTGCTAGATAGAAGCAGCCAAGTTGGGCAAAGATCCAGAGAAAAAGTGGTAGGCTGCACCGCCCCAAGCAGCTTGTCCACATCCTCAGATATCACAAATTGAAACTTATCCAATCTAATACTGCAAAATGGATTGCTGGACACCACCTTAATAGACTCTGCAAAAACAGTAGAGTCCATGTCGACCCAAATACAAGAATTTTGTCCACGAAGAACCCATTTAAAGCATTACAGCAGAGCAAGGTCTCCAGGGACTGGTTAGAAAAGGAAGGAGCCTGGATCAGACACCTCACAACCTGGAACAGCTCTGCTGAGTGGGAACCTGAAGAAGCAATGTGTGCAGACCAGAATGGGTTTTTTTTTGCCGCACACACTGCTTCTGCATAAACCTTTAAATGGGCTCTATGCTATTTCCTTCCAATTTTGAGCTGAGTTCTCCTCCACTTGTGCTCCAGTCTCCTACTTTGCTGCTTCAGACCACACAACTCCTCTGTATACCAAGGAGCCACTTTTAATGCAGGTCAGAAGAGATGCTTAGGAGCAATTGTGTCTACTGCCCTGGTGAGTTTCCTATTCCAGGTTTCCACCAGGGCATCAGCTGAATCACTGGCAGCATCAATACTGAAACCCTCCAAGGCTTTTTGGAACCCTACTGGGTCCAGCAGCCATCTTGTTTGGACCATCTTAATTGGTCCTCCACATCTCCAGTGCAGGGTTGTAGCTACGAAACCAACCTTAACCAGGTAGTGGTCCGTCCATGACAATAGCAATAGCAATAGCAATAGCACTTACATTTATATACCGCTCTATAGCCGAAGCTCTCTAAGCGGTTTACAGTGATTTAGCATATTGCCCCCCAACATTCTGGGTACCCATTTTACCGACCTCGGAAGGATGGAAGGCTGAGTCAACCTTGAGCCCCTGGTCAGGATCGAACTTGTAGCCTTCTGGTTACAGGGCGGCAGTTTTACCACTGCGCCACCAGGGGCGCAGGAAACCACTGAATGGGGAAACCACTGGATCCCCCACTGACGGAACGCTACCCTGATCCAAGCAATAAACCAAATTGAGTGTGTGGCTGGCAACATGAGTTGGTCCTGAAACTAATTGGGATAGGCCCAAAGTTGTCATGACCACCATGAATTCCTGAGCTGCGTCAGACAAGTCAGCCTCACAATGGATATTGACGTCCCCCAGCACTAAGAGTCTGGGTGACTCCAACGCCAACTCAGAGACCAGCTCCATCAGCTCAGTTAGGGAGTTAGTTGGGCAGTGGGGTGGATGGTACACCAACAGCATCCACAATCTATACCTAGTTCCCTGCCTCAAAAATACACACACACTATATAAAGAGATAGATAGATAGACAGACAGATAGATAGATAGATATGCTGGGGGTGGGGGTCATCAGGAAATTTGGTGCTGAGTGTTATCAGTATGCTAATGACACTCAAATCAACTTCTTTTCATCTGCATCATCAGGAAATGGCATTCATTCCCTAAATGCCTTCATACAGGCTGGATGAGGGAAAACAAATTGAAGCTGAATCCAAGCAAGATGGAGGTGCTCATTGTATGAATTCAGAATCTGAGGGATGAGTTAGATCTTCCTGTGCTGGATGGGGTTACACTGCCCCAGAAGGAGCAGGTATGGAGCATGGGAGTATCCTGGATCCAGGTCTCACCCAAGTATCTCAGTTGGAGGCTATGGCCAGGAGTGCTTTCTGTCAGCTTCAGCTGATTTGACAGCTGCATCCTTTCCTTGAAGAGGACAACCTCAAAACAGTGATGCATCAGCTGGTAACCTCCAAGATTAACTACTGCAATGTGCTCTACGTGGGGCTGCCTTTGTATGTAGTTTGGAAACTTCAGTTACATCAAAATACGGCATCCAGACTGGTCTCTGGGGTAACCTGGAGAGATATGTCCAGGTTACCTTAGAGAGTGCCTTCTTCTGCATGATCCCCACCTCACGTGGTGTAGTGGATAGAGTGCTGGACTAGGACCAGGGAGACCCGAGTTCAAATCTCCATTCAGCCATGATACTAGCTGGGTGACTCTGGGCCAGTCACTTCTCTCTCAGCCTAACCTAGTTCACAGGGTTGTTGTGAGGAGAAACTTAAGTATGTAGTACACCACTCTGGGCTCCTTGGAGGAAGAGCGGGATATAAATGTAAAAAAATAAAATAAAATAAATAAATGATCTGAGCAGGTCCGTCTCTAGTTACCAGCAGTACATCTGGTGGTGACTCAGATGTGGGCCTTCTCTGTAGCTTCTCCTGGGCTGTGGAATGCACTTCCTGCAGAAATCCGTAATTTGAATTCACTATTGTTTGGCCTAGCTTCCAGGGTTTTTAAATTGTTTTACATGTTTTTAACTTCTTGTAACTTGGTTTTCCAGGGCTTTAAAACTGTTTTGAATGTTTTAACTGTTAATTATTTCATGGTGTTTTATAGTCTCTGTTTTTAACTGTTAATTGATCTTGTTTTGATTTAATGTAAACTGCCCTGAGCCATTTTTTTGAAGGGTGGTATAGAAATTGAATGTATAAAATGAATAATAATAATAATAATAATAATAATAATAATAATAATAATCTGAAGTTGTATGGAAAGTCCCAGTCAGAAATTGAATCACTGCTAAACACTGTCTGTATATTCAGTAGTGATATAGCAATGGAGTTTGGACTAGACAAGTGTGCTGCATTAATAATGAACAGAGGGAAAATAAGAAAAACAGAAGGAATAGAACTGCCCAATCGAAGCAACATCAAGAACCTGGAAGAGAAGGAACATTACAAATACTTGGGCTTTCTCCAGGCGATAACATTGCACATGCTGAAGTTAAAAGAAAAATTGCAAGTGAATACATCAGGAGAGTTAGAAAAATCCTCAAGTCCAAACTCAATGGCGGGAACACCATACAAGCCATAAACACCTGGGCTATACCTGTTATCAGATACACTGCAGGAATAATAGACTGGACCCAGGCAGAGCTAGAGACGCTAGATCGTAAGACCAGGAAAATCATGACCATCAATCATGCTCTGCACCCCCACAGTGATGTCGATAGGCTATACCTCCCTCGCAGCTCAGGTGGAAGAAGAATGCTGCAAGTCCATCAAACAGTAAAGGAGGAGAAAAGAGGCCTTGAAGAATATATCAAGGACAGTGAAGAAGATGCACTTCAAATGGTCAAGAATGAGAAACTATTCAACACCAATGAAACAAAGCAGGCCTACAAGAAAGAACAAGTCTAGAACCAAGCAGAAAAATGGAAAAAGAAGAAAAATGGAAAAGAAAAAATATTGACTGCATGGTCAATATTTGCACAATCAGTGGAAAATCAGACATCACCAAGACCTGGCAATGGCTTAAGAATGGCAACTTGAAGGAAGAAACAGAGGGTTTAATACTGGCTGCACAAGAAGAGGCACTAAGAACAAATACAATAGGAGCCAAAGTCGAAAAATCCACCACAAACAGCAAGTGCCGCCTTTGTAAAGAAGCAGATGAAACCGTGGACTACCTAATCAGCTGTTGTCAAAAGATCGCACAGACTGACTACAAACAAAGGCATGACAAGGTAGCAGGGATGATACACTGGAACATCTGCAAAAAATACAAGCTACCTGTAGCCAAAAATTGGTGGGACCATCAAATTGAAAAAGTTGAAGAAAATGAAGATGTAAAAATATTATGGGACTTCCGACTACAAACAGACAAACATCTGCCACACAATACACCAGATATAACTGTAGTTGAGAAGAAAGAAAAACAAGTTAAAATAATCAACATAGCAATACCAGGGGATAGCAGAATAGAAGAAAAAGAAATAGGCAAAAAAATCAATCCATGAGATTGAAAGGCTGTGGCAGAAAAAGACCAAATAATCCCAGTGGTAATTGGTGCCCTAGGTGCAATTCCAAAACAACTTGAAGAGCACCTCAACACCATAGGGGCCACAGAAATCACCATCAGCCAATTACAAAAAGCAGCTTTACTGGGAACAGCCTATATTCTGCGACGATATCTATAACAGCAACAACATTGACAATAAAATTCAGCCATTCCAGGTCCTTGGGAAGGACTTGATGTCTGGATAAAACAAGCCAGTTAATAACACCTGTCTGACTGTGTAAACAAGAAATAATATATGTCAACTGTCTCACAGGGGCCCTGGCAAGGGAAATGGTATTCTTATGGACCACAGCCTCTCCACCACCTTGCCCACTTCCCCAAGCCTGTTCCACAAGAGAGTAGATTGGTGGGAGAAGCTGGGCCCAAACTGGGCCACTAGCCTCCACCTTCCAGGTCTCAGTCAGACAAGCCAGGTCAGCTACCTCATCCATGAGCAAGTCATGGATGATTTTCGTCTTATTCTGAACTGACTTGGCATTGCAAAGTATCAATGTGGATAGGTTCTGTGGATAGTTGGAACTGCTTCCTGTGGCCAGAGAGCTGACAGGACATATGGAGGAGAAAACAATGGCGATGGTGGGAACAGTGGCAGCGGGCAGGTGGGAGGGGGAGGCAGCGGTGGGGCAGGCAGCTAGATGTTCTGCGCACGGCCCACATAATTTATCATATAATATAAGATAGCTTAGTGGTTGAGCATCTGCTTTGCCTCTGAAAGTCCCAGGTTCAGTCCCTGGCATCTCCTGGTAGGGCTGGAAAGATTCCTCCCTGAAACTTTAGAGAAGCCACTGCCAGTCAGTGTAGACTGTATTGGGCTAGATAAACCAATGGTCTGACTCAAAATAAGGCAACTTCCATTCTCCCTATAACAGGTGACACAAGAGTGGTAACAATTGTTGATTGTTTTTAACTTTCTTTGTTTTATTGTAAACCACCCTGAACCAATTTTGGAAGGGCGGTATAAAAATTGAATAAATAAATAAGATATTTCTAAGGGTCTAAGAAATCCACTTTTTTGTGTGTGCGCGCTCTCATATGTCGCTCTATGGTTGCATAGGCCTGCATCTTTGCTACAAGTGGTAACATTATGAGAAATAGCACATAAAAATTGCAAAGTTTATTTATTGCTCATTCTTTGAAAGCACCTGCTAACTTTTTCTGAATGTGGTGGGTGTATTTGCTTTGCAAGGTGCTGTTTCTGCTCTTACCGATCCAAGTGATACAAGTACTGAATTGTAATTCTGGATGCCTACAAGCAAAACTAAGAGAGCCGAATCCTAGCATTTAGATGACCTAACTGATAAATGAAATTACGAAGCATTACCTACTGATTATATCAAGTCTAAATGACAGGGTCTACACATGAAATCCAGTAAATAAAAGAAGATACCAGATTTCACCATCCACTGAAAAGTGCTGAAAGAGAATATGGGAGCCAAGATCATAATGTTTGGACAAGGGGTTCATGCTTCTGTTCATCCTTGCCAACTATAGCATTCAACCATCCATTAGCAAGTACTACCATAGAACACATATTTTGTAAACATGTAGGATTTTTTTTTTTTAATGGAAATATATATTAATTTATCCTTTCTAGTGGACAACTAAATCTTTTATAATCTTATATGAATTGAAGCATGGAATGAAAAGTTTCTGACACCTATAGAAACTGATCATGCCATTTCTCATTAAGTAGTGGAATTATCTGCTTAAGATACTATATTCAAAATTCACTTGAGTAATAATTCTTGAAAAGGTAGAGGACACTTTTAGACCCCCCCATGATGACTGTTTCTTGCTCTAGAAAGATGAGCATGAGATGCTGAAAATATCTCAAGCAGGGGGATATTTTGTGCTGTATGAAATATGTGCTGCATGAAATTTTTCAAGTTTTCCTGTATCATTTTAGCAGGGCATTGGAATTGGCACATGTAGAATCCAAGGGAAAGAGTTGTGGTATGCAGTGACAAGGCAATGGAGTGGAATCAGGGATATTAATAGTTTAATGAAACAGATATTATGTGCAGAGAAGCAAAGGCAGAGACTGCTTTTCCCTGCTCTTGCTCCTGGCTGTTTTGTTGTGTGTGTTTTAGCCCCGCCTCTCCTCCAGGATTGGAATACAAGTAACTAAAGCCCCTTTCAAAAGCTGGCCTGGATCAAGGAATGGATTAACCAAAAAAACACCACAGCACATGGCTAAGGCTTTGCACATCGGAAGAGGAAATGCTGCACACTCAAGTTCATTTCTCAGTGTTGCCATTACATCAAGTATTATATTTGATATTCTATGCAGTACTAAAACAATGATAAAGAAATCACATAGTAAAAATAACACCATGAAAAATAGGGCTGCACAGTTCATCAGTTATGTCCTTTTGCTACTTTTAAAGCTCAGCATGATGCTATATAATAGGGAAGAGAACTATAACTGCTGGGCTTTTTAAAAAAAAGAAGTAGTAGGCAGGTAAATTTAGTATCAATAATAAAATTATCATTGTATTGCAAAAAATATTAAGAATGATCAAATCTCATGCATCAGGGAATAATCTGATCACTCTAAAGGTCAGGAATCAATTTATCTGTCCAAATGCATGTTTTGTTTTGTTTGATTTGATTTGCATGAGGACTTTGTATTTATTCACTTATTCATTCATTTAATTTCCCACCCTCCAATGGCAATGTGTAAAGGACTACGGCAAATAATAATGGTCAAGGGAAGAGGTGGGAGGAGGTCAGGTATGTGTTTGACAATGGCCACTTTATCAGAGCTCCTATAGGATTTCAATATATTCCTTGTTTTCTTAAGTATAATTTATAAATTTAGGGCATGATCCAGGCATAGTTTAAGTGGGTATGAGTGACACCACCCAGTTCTGCTCTGCTGAGTTTTGGCAGAGAGCAAAATGAATCCATTTTCTCCATCACTGCCAATTGTTGGAACAGATAATGGAATCCAAAATTGTTCTGTAATTCACCCCACAACCCACCCTCCTGTCTGCATGAGATCATCAGATATGGAGGCATTTTTGCAAGTACAGCCATGGTGGTAATGCAAGACTCTCCCCGAGCTGAAAGCTTGTGATGCAGACCGCTACTTACTCCTCACATTGTCTAAGATAGGTAGTGCTAGGCAAAAAAATGTTGCTAGGGAAAAACACTGCCTTGAAAGCTGATTGGCCCAGAGCCCGCCAAAAAGCAGGAGGCCCCAGATGCACATATCCCCACTTCTCCCCCATCTCTACTTTTAAGCTCCATTGATTTCAGTAGTAGAATTCAACCTATTTTTCTCATGGGACATATGAGTCTACATTAATGCAGAATTAAGGATATGTTTAAATCTCTCCCATTGGAATTACTGGGACTTAAAAGTGTTTAACTTTGGCTGAATGGAACCCATTGTCCTTGTGCAAAAAGTATAACAGTTCCTCTACAATCTAAATTATCTGTCACTTCCTTATGCTAATATCCAGATTAATTCAACTTCCTGCCCTGCTGTGACAACAAATTAGCAATGATGCTACTAACCATCCATTTAGAATTAAATAAAAACAAAAACCTTTGCCATCTGTGACTCTTGTGTTATAGAAACCTAACTTCTTACCACCCATAGCTTCATATTTACAGAATGGAATTTTCCCACAATTTCTGTAGTTTACAAAGATATCACTCACCATCATTGGACAACCAATATGGCACCGTGTAGTCTATCACCTTCACTTACAACAACAAGTACTACTACTACACTTTTTTTCAACCAAAGTTCTCAAAGCAATTTAATATGGTTTAAAAGCTGTTTAACTTTTTAACCTGGCCTGCCTAACTTTTAACCTGGCCTGCCTAACTTGTTCCCCACTAAGTCAAAAGCTTTCCATGAACTATAGATTATGATCTGCCAGGAACTTTATACACACACAAACATATACACACAGAGAGACAACCCTGTTTTTGCACTCCCAAGAAAAGAGCAAAACAAGAGGTTTATTGAGTCCCTCTTGGGCCACCATACATAGCTGTCTGGTGAATTGCATTTGGCTTATACAGTTGTAAAGACCAGAACTACCTAGTTACTCAAAAGGTGGCCTGTACGACCTTATTTTGTAAAAGTGGATTAAACTCAGTGATCCATGTATTTCATGCTCACCCATAGCAGTCTTTCTTTCACTGGGGAACAACTTTGTTCACGCAAAACTCAAGAAAGATCTATATATGGGCCACTTCAGTTGAGTACCTGGAAAATCAAACCATAGAGTCAGGAGTGTAGCTAGAATTGAACAAGGATGGGGAAACAAATGTCCCTGGGACTCTGAGGGAGGGGGGGGGGCTCTCCAACTGGGCAACATATCACTCTTTGTTTTCTCCCTCCTGCCTCCATGACTCACTAGTGTAATGTTGGTTCCTGATTGGAGGACTGATCTCAGCTTCAAGTTGAGGTTTATACGTTTTAAAAAATATTTCCGAGCCAGAGAAAGGTGGACAGTCAAGTGGGTGTGTGAAAGTGTCTGCTGACTGCTCCCTCAGTTCAGATTGAGCTGGCTTCTCAGTTCAGATTGAGATTTATATGTTAAAAATGTTTCTGAGCCAGGAATATGTATGTGCTCAAGTGTGTAAGCCAGTTCACACAACCAAAATCCCTAGTAGCAAGGGAGGGCTGGGGGGAAGGCAGGAGTATACACACAGTGGAGCTGACTGAATTTGGGATCTGGAGAAGGACATCCTCCAGTATCCCACAATGCATTGTGCAGCTACCAAAGAGGCTACCAAAGGCAATGTAGCCGCTTCCAGCTTCCTGTAGGTAGCACTCTGGGATTTAAAGGAAGCTGGGCTGCTGTGAGCTGCTGCACATGGCCTCAATCACACATACAATTGGGGCTGCCAAGGTTTTGCCCTGTTAACCTAAGTTAAAAGATTGGTAGACGAACAGGAGGGTAGCCCTAGCAGCAGGGTAGGTCCCGAGGCTTCACACGAGCTTCGCTACCTAGGTTTCCCCACTTTTAGCTGGTCACATGAACAAACTTTATGTGTGACAGTGTCTGTATGCATGGGGAATGTGCAATATTATTTGCTTAGGAGTGAGGGAAAGGGTGTGTCAAGAATGTTTTCTTTTACAACATGTGTCCTTGTAGTTATTCCGCCGCAAAGATACAAGTGCGGAGAGGAATACAATTGGTGGACCAGGGACCCATCTTCACTTTTTGTGCCAGCACCCACTTCAGCCTTGGTATGCCCTTGTATAGAACCAAGTGTATTGCTGTATTTACCTGGTCAGACACAATCCCAACAATTAGAATCCATCGAGCTATCAAAGGTGCTTTTTTAGATGAACGTCAATTTCCCAGATACAGGTGGTCAAAATATATAGAGGTCTTTTACATAACCTCACTGGGAGGGCATGCTGCAGGGAAGGCAGGAGCTTGTTATTATTATTGGATTATTATTTAGTCAATTTCTATACCGCCCTTCCAGAAATGGATCAGGGAGATTTACACAGAGAAATAATAAATAATTAAGATGGATCCCTGTCCCAAAGGACTCACAATCTAAAAAGCAACATCAGATAGACACCAGCAACAGTCACTGGAGGTACTGTGCGGGGGGTGGATAGGGCCAGTTACTCTCTCCCTGCTCAATAAAGAGAATCACCACATTAAAATGTGCCTCTTTGCCAAGTTAGCAGGTGTTAGCTTGTGTGCCTTCCCTGGCAGATGAGGAGCCTCTGCCCTCCCCTCCACCACACTACATGCCCACATGAGCAGCGGTGCAGTGGAGGGAGACCTGGGAACTGGAGGACTCCCCCCGCCCGCATCCCAGGGTGCTCGGAGCATGAGATTTGCCGCTGCTCTTGTTATCCACTCCTCCCCAGAAATGGTGGCAGGCCGGGGGGAAGCCATTTAACCTAGAGGCAATTGCCCAGACAATCGCCAGCAGAGGTTAAGCAAAAACCTTGGCTAAGTGCCGGGTTAAAAAGTGGGGCTTGGTGTAGGGCAGCAACCTCACCCTCAGCACTTCACACATGCAGCCTAACTCAGGCTGGGCTGCCCTAGCCTGGCTTAGGCTGTGTGTGTGAATACCTTATAGTGTGACTATACAATTATGTATAGTAAACCAACAGTATATCACACCAATAGCCACCTAATTTTAAGCACCCAACCACAAAGTATCTATTTACAGATAGTCATTCAGATAAAATTAATTGGGGGTGGGAGGCTAGGAATTCTTAATTTCCTCACTTCTGCTTCTTTGTTGTTCTGTGGGTTCCCTGTGCCTTGCATTCTAAATTTTGGTTTAGGAGAATGTCTAAAATTAACGCTTGAATTAGAGCGTGCAGTTTGCCACTGCATTAAGTTCCTTCAGTTCATTTGCATTTCAGAGTTGAGCTTCAACATTATTGGTTAGTACATGCACATGGCTAAAATACTGGGGGAAGCACTCTTGATGGGATCATGGGGATGATTCCATCAAGATTTGACTTGTGTAGTATTTACTGATCATAGAATGAGAATGTTAGATTTGGAAGGGACCTTGGACCTTCTAGTTCATGACTGCACAACTTTGCCCCACCTGAGGAAGTTGGCCAAGTTTGACAGTTCAATTTGAATTCTAACTGAATATGAACTGAACCACCAGTCTGTGAGATGGGTCGGTTGAACTGGCCAGTGGACCAGTCCATTCAGTCAACACAGTTTGAGGGTTATGATTGTAAAGGTTATGATTGTATGATTGATTTATAAATAAAATAAATAAATAGCCCTTGAAACAGATCAAACTGGTCTGTATTGGACCGGGCCCAGTCTGGTTTGAACCAAGTATGAGGCTGGTCCATTTTGAGTTCGAACCTGTCAAACCTGGTCAGTTCAAATTGAATCTGGTTTTATTCAAACCAGTGCTGCATACCCTATCTCATGGAGCACTGGCACTTTGATCTTGTGCCCTTTGAGAAACGGTCATCAGAACACTTGCAAAGTAGGTCCAGAGTATTTCATTCTTATTTTCACCTGCTTGCTTGGGGGATGCCAGGAATATCTTGCCCATGTCTCTGATGAATGTTTATTCCTTCAGTCCCTCCTCAACCATCTCTCATTAAAAAAAAAAAAGATACTATAAAATCACCTGCCAATCATGGTATTTTGGCCATTTTTCATTCCAGGAACACAGCCACTGCAAGATATGGGAATTGTGTGATCCACAGTGTTTAGAAAAATGGGGATAGCTATGCCAACTGAATTACCAGCCTGCTCCCCAAAAGATTCTTATCTGATTAATATGTTTCTTCAGAACCTAAATATTTCCAGTGTATTTTCAGATTTTTAAAATGCTTCTTTCATCTTAATTAGTGTCTGGTTCAAGTCACATCAAGCATTAAGTCCTAGAAACATTATTTTTTGTGTGTTTGGTCCCTTTCATAGGCAGCTTATAGATATATATAAGATTATAGGATCAGACTGTTAAAAGGCAACAGAACTCATTCCTTTTTTAATCAATGTTTCTTGAATGATGCCGAGAGAGACAAGAAGATCCTAATTGCAGCATGGACCATGGAAGAAAAGAAATGAAATGAAAAGGTCACGCAGACTGTACTCCCTCCACCGAGGGAGGGTCAAGGTGGTGCTAGAAGCTTGTCATCACCATTTCTTAGGCCTATTTGGAGAATAAAAAGACTGAGAAGGAAATTAGCAGGGTGAGACTGATTTGAGACATAAATGAATGGTGTAAGGACTGCCGAGTCTGCAGAAGTTGCATGAACTAATTCAGGAGCAGTGGGAATGATCCCTGTATTAACATAGAATGGAATCCCTATATTAACATAGCATGCTGGAATTCCGAGAGGGTTACTGGCACCTATTAATTCACTGGGGGAGAAAGAGGGGGGATGAAGGGATGAGCTTTCAAACACTACACACAGCTTTCAGGCTACCTAATTTTAACTCAAAATTCAACATGAGAGAAAAAATACATATATCTGTCTTGGAAACACAAAAGAAAATGGAGGCTAGGCATTTCTCTCATACATCGTTCAAGCACAGGTGACTCTTGTGACCAACAGTCTCCTTATGCCATGCCCTCGATAGTAAGCTGACCTTCACCACATCCATAATGTGAGGATGGGAAGATACTGTATTGTTAGTGCTGTATCAAGGCTAGCACAAATCTCACATTAAAGTCATTTTAAAAAATAATGTATGAAAGGCCAAAGTCTCCATGTGCTATTTGATCTTCTAATGGAAGATCATGTGAATGGAATACATTGGGATGTCTTTTCAGCCACCTGCTAGAGGTTCTTTCATAAGAATTTTATTTAACAAAACTATCTTCAGTGAATAACATCATGACCACCTTAAGTGGTGCAGCAGGGAAATGCTTGACTAACAAGCAGAAGGTTGCTGGTTTGAATCCTTTCTGGTACTATATTGGGCAGCAGCGATATAGGAAGATGCTGAAAGGCATCATCTCATACTGAGTGGGAAGAGGCAATGGTAAACCCCTCCTCTATTCTACCAAAGAAAACCACAGGGCTCTGTGGGCGCCAGGAGTCAAAATCGACTTGATGGCACACTTTACCTTTAACTCTCAAGAGGTCTGAGATATCTTTTCTTAAAGGAAGGAAGTTTATAAGTTCTGAAATGGGAAGCTTCTCAATGTAGTAATCCCTAAAAAGAAACCACCTCCTAAACAGATTTACAAAGAGAACTTCTCTTTATTCAGGAATGCACAGTGGGAAAAGAATGCATGTGCCAACTCCCAAGAGGTACAACAGAATTTTCAGTATTCGTGTTATAGGGTGCAATCCAAAGATCCTCATGTTTAGTAAGGTAAAGTCTGCCGTCAAGTCGATTTAGACTCCTGGCACCCACAGAACCCAGTGGTTTTCTTTTGGTAGAATATAGGAGGGGTTTACCATTGCCTCCTCCTGTGCAGTATGAGATGATGGCCTTTCAGCATCTTCCTATATTGTTGCCGCCCAATATAGTACCAGCGGGGATTCGAACCGGCAACTTTCTGCTTGTTAGTCAAGCATTTCCCTGCTGCACCACTTAAGGTGACTCTTCATGTTTAGTAGTAGGCTGTATTCACATTAATGAGTATGAGAAATTTTTATATCAAAACACAGTGTGGGTGCACATCCCAGTATAGTATATCCTTATATAACTAGGATACAAGTCCAATGCACAGACATTTCCCCTAAAGGACCAGATTCACAGAAAGGGACGAGTGGTAGCTCAGTGGTAGGGTGTCTGTTTTGCATGCAGAAGGTCACAGGTTCAATCCCTGGCATCTAGGGCTGTATCTAGGAATGGCATCAACCCACCTACTGACCCAGAAAAAAAATTCACAAAATAAGTAAAAATCACCCGATTGCCTTGTTTTGCAGGTTGGGTGGTAGGTAGCACCCATGATGCCCAACCACCCAACCTGCTTTGGTGTCCCTTGGCACTACCTATGGCAAACAATGGGCTGGTTCGAGTCCCACTATTTCCTATGGGTGAATCAGTTCAAATTCAGTTCAAATTCGGTTTAGATTCAAACCCAAATACCTGTTGGTTTGATTGGATCAGTTTTCGAACCCACGGTCCGGTTTGAATTCAGTTTTAATTCAGACTGAACCACAGAAACCAGTTCCATGCGTACCCCTATTTAATACTCAATTCTTCCTCGGATTGCATCTCTATGGAAGCCACAGATAGATTCCGGCAGACCTCACTCTAGCCTTCTGCTTGTACCATGGTTCTTTTAATGAAACCAGACTTTCCCTTGACCACTTTTCTGCCTATCCCTGTTTGTGAATGCAGTATCTTACAGTGGCATTGTGTCAACTCAATCCCTATTTATTTATCTACATATTTAGATCACTAGACTACCACATCCCAAAGGCCTAGCATGAGTAACTCAGCTGTGCTAATATAGCAAGAGACAGTTCACTGTCACAAAGGCTAACAATCTAACACCTATGTCAGTGGCTTACAGAAAGAAAACAAAAGAGATGTAACGGAAATTAAACAAAGAGGACACAACTCTTTTAAGGTTTCAAATGCAATGTCAGTATATGGGTGCCCTATTAACCATCTAAACTATTATTATGTATTCAGAGAAGGCAAGCTTTTGAAAGCAGCTATCCCTGAGCCCTGATGGTAAAATCAGAATGTCAGACTGTGTTCCCTGAGGCTGAGACTCTGTTTACCACTTTCCCCTGTGGTGAAGGACTACACTGCAGCAGCTCTTGACTCTCCAGGTCCTATTCTGATCACACCCTATGAGGCCTGTTACTGGCTTCCCTGCACAGGAAGGATATAAAAGGCTTCCTTTCTGAAGTGGTCTTTGCCTCAGTTTCGAGTTTTTCTTGCTGGTATTTTTGCTTACCTCCTTGATCTGTCTGCTCAGCTTGACCTCTGGCATGTTTCTGACCTTTGGCTCCTGGTGTGTCCGCTGATTCTTGACTGTCTGCTTGGCTTGACCTCTGGTGTGTTCTTGACCCTTGGCTACTGGTTTGTCCCCTGACTCCTGTCCTAACTATCTGCTCCGCTTAGCCTCCGGTGTGTTCCTGACCTTCGGTGACTGGTTTGTTTCATGATTCCTCCTTGGCTTGATGACTGGCATGTCCATGACCATCTGATTTTGATTCCTGGGCCTTGACTGTTTGCCCAACCCTCCTGGCCCTGGCTTCTAGACTTGCACCACCTCATGGCTGCTGCCCACAGCTCAACTCTGTCACATAGAATCATAGAACTGAAATGGGTCTTGTAGGCCATCTAGCCCAACCCCCTGCTCAATGCAGGAAATCCAGATCTAGCATCACCAATAGATGGCTATCCAGCCTCTGCTTAAAGACCTCCAGTGATGAAGGCCATCCACAGCTAATCAGGTCCATTGTTGAACTGCTCTTGTAGTTAAACATATATTAGGCGGCCTTCAGAAAAGCCACTACCAGTCAGTCTCATTCCCCTGGAACCTGATGGAAAGGAGAGATAGAGTTGGTTGTCATCTTCATACTAAAGACACCACCCTCTAAATTCTCAATTTCTAATGACAGCCTCATGTTGATGTTAAACAGAATAGGGGACAGTATAGATCCCTATGGGGATACCAGAAATCAAAGACCAGCATTGAACAGGAATCCCTCAGCATTATCTTCTGTTTACCCCTGCTAACTGAGCAAAGAGGCACCCTTTAAAGTGGCAATTTCCTTATATTTAGCAGGGGGAGAGCAATTGGCCCTATTCAGCACCAGCACAGCATCCCACCAGTGGCTGTTGCTGGTGTCGCCTTTGAGCTACTTTCTTAAACTGTGAGCCCTTTGGGGACAGGGAACTATATTATATTATTTCTTGTTTACACAGTCAGACAGGTGTTATTGACTGGTTTGTTTTATCCAGACATCGAGTCCTTCCCAAGGACCTGGGATGGCTGAACTTTATCATCAATACTGTTGGTTATTATAGATATCATCGCAGAATATAGGCTGTTCCCAGTAAAGCTGCTTTTTGTAATTGGCTGATGGTGATTTCTGTGACCCCTATGGTGTTGAGGTGCTCTTCAAGGTCTTTTGGAACTGCACCAAGGGCACCAATTACCACTGGGATTATTTTGGTCTTTTTCTGTTTATTTTTCTTCTATTCTGCTATCTCCTGGTATTGCTATGTCGATTATATTGACTTGTTTTTCTTTCTTCTCAACTACATATATCTGGTGTATTGTGTGGCAGATGGTTGTCTGTTTGTAGTCGGAAGTCCCATAATATTTTTACATCTTCATTTTCTACCACTTTTTCAATTTGATGGTCCCACCAATTTTTGGCTACAGGTAGCTTGTATTTTTTGCAGATGTTCCAGTGTATCATCCCTGCTACCTTGTCATGCCTTTGTTTGTAGTCAGTCTGTGTGATCTTTTGACAACAGCTGATTAGGTGGTCCATGGTTTCATCTGCTTCTTTACAAAGGCGGCACTTGCTGTTTGTGGTGGATTTTTCGACTTTTGCTCTTATTGCATTTGTTCTTAGTGCCTGTTCTTGCGCAGCCAGTATTAAACCCTCTGTTTCTTTCTTCAAGTAACCATTCTTAAGCCATTGCCAGGTCTTGGTGATGTCTGATTTTCCACTTATATTGTGCAAATATTGACCATGTGGGGCTTATTTTTTCCATTTTTCTGCTCGGTTCTTGACTTGTTCTTTCTTGTAGGCCTGCTTTCTTTCATTGGTGTTTAATAGTTTCGCGTTATTGACCATTTGAAGTGCATCTTCTTCACTGTCCTTGATATATTCTTCAAGGCCTCTTTTCTCCTCCTCTACTGTTTGATGGACTTGCAGCATTCCTCTTCCACCTGAGCTGCGAGGGAGGTATAGCCTATCAACATCACTGCAGGGGTGCAGAGCATGATTGATGGTCATTATTTCCCTGGTCTTATGATCCAGCGTCTCTAGCTCTGCCTGGGTCCAGTCTATTATTCCTGCAGTGTATCAGATAACAGGTATAGCCCAGGTGTTTATGGCTTGTATGGTGTTCCCGCCATTGAGTTTGGACTTGAGGACTTTTCTAACTTTCCTGATGTATTCACTTCCAATTTTTCATTTAACTTCAGCATGTGCAATGCTATCAGCCTGGAGAATGCCCAAGTATTTGTAATGTTCTTTCTCTTCCAGGTTCTTGATCTTGCTTCCATTGGGCAGTTCTATTCCTTCTGTTTTTCTTATTTTCCCTCTGTTCATTATTAATGCAGCACACTTGTCTAGTCCAAACTCCATTGCTATATCGCTACTGAATATACAGACAGTGTTTAGCAGTGATTCAATTTCTGACTGGGACTTTCCATGCAACTTCAGATCATCCATGTACAGCAGATGGTTGATTTTACTCAGAGGCGTAACTAGGGAAAACGGCGCCCGGGGCAAGCACTGAAATTGCGCCCCCCCCCCCCGCTGCGCCCCCCCGCCGCCCCCCCAACATACATCTGACTGACACACATGTTTCAGAAAACTTTTATTTTAAAAATTAAAAAAATTAAAAAAATTACCAAAAATTTCAAAATGCACTACATACTTAGGTTTTTCCTCACAACAACCCTGTGAAGTTGGCTTGTATCTCAAACATCAGAATTATGATGCAATGATGATTATTATGATTATGATGCCCCTCCCTCACGCCCTGGTTCTGTTCCTGACTTTCCCTTGTCAGTGACTGTATTTTAACAAAACGAAAACCAAGGACTCCAAAGTAATTCGAGGTACTAGGGTGATAGTGCTAAAGACTCCTTATTCTCCCGCTGTTAAAGAAAGACTCCCCTTTTCCAAAACTGCACGCTATTTACACCAGAAAAGGTTTCAAATGGAGGGGGAAGCATTTATGCATTTATGCTTTGTTTTATGTTACGATTTCAAAGTTAGAAAAACTATAAAAGGGCCATTTTAGAGAAGATATGCACTGCCTTAGTTGCAAATCCTGCTTTTTTGAGATTCCCTGCAATTGAATAAAGCGATAATATACACCTTTGCTATTTAAATTGGTTGGAGAGTATTTATGACAATAAAAAATGAAATGGCATTTCAGATGCAACATTGGTTGCCTAAGACCACTCAGATTTAACTAATCTTCATCACATTGACAAAAAGAGCAATTAAAATTAAAATCCATGACTAAAACCAAACCACTTTGGGGTTGTTTTTAATGAAAGGTGGTATATAAATTTAACAATAAATGTTTAGAAGTATATACTTTCACCCCCTGCCCAATCTACAATTAATTTCAGCTTATTTTCAAAGGGCTTCAAGTTTTATTTACAAATTGCTTGGCAGCACCAATGTTTAAGTAATCGCTAATTGCTCCTAATGATAGTTTTACTTATTGTTAAATTTATATACCACCTTTCATTAAAACATTCTCTGTTCATCTGATTTTCAGTATGGTTAATTAAATCGGTGGAGGTTTAGACTTTCCTGATGGGCTGAAACAGCTAATCCATTTTGATGATGACATGTAATTAAATTAGCTTGCATTACATAGTGAAAAAGTCCAGGAAGGGAGAGATGGGGGGATGTGGAACCCAAGGTTCCACATCCCCCCATCTCCCCCTCCCTGAACCTTTTCAGTTAAAACGTGGTTAGATTTTAGGGGAGGAAGGACTTGAATGAGCAAAAAGGGGAACTGGTTCGGGCGTTCGGGAAGTTGTTCAGAAGAGGGAGTTGTTCAGGAAATTTGGTCTGGTGCGTGTCCTCCTCTCGACGCATGCGCGACTGGTGGCGGGGTGGCGGGGTGCGCCGGGGAGTGAGAGTCAGAGACTTGGACTACGAAGACGCCGGGGTGCCCAGTGCTGGATGAGCAATGCCAATGGGGGGCGCGCGCGCCGGGACTGGGGGAGGGGGACTGCTCTGCAAAATAAAAATAAAATAAATAAATAAATAAAAAATTTCCGGCAAATCGGCGGGGGCACTTTTTGGCGCCCACTGCCAAGTGGTGCCCAGGGGCACGTGCCCCCCTGCCCCCCTATAGCTACGCCTATGATTTTACTTGATGTTTTAGATGTTTGGTATCCGAGGCCTGTTTTGTTTAGTATTTGTGAAAGTGGGATCATGGCGATTACAAACAACAGAGGGGATAGTGAGTCCCCTTGGAAAATGCCTCTTCTAATGCTAACCTGTCCAAGTGTCTCACCATTGATTGTAAACTATGTACTCCACATGCTCATTGCTTTTTTTAAAATAAATATCTGAATGTTTTTGCTGACACCAGTTGTTTCTAAACATTTTAGTATCCATGTGTGAGGCAATGAATCGAAGGCTTTCTTGTAGTCAATCAATGCAACACTTAGATTTGTTTTTCTTCTCTTCCAGTTTTCTAAAATCATTTTGTCAATCAGCAGCTGGTCTTTTGTGCCTCTGGTGTTCGGGCAATTTCCTTTCTGTTCAACTGGAAGCTGTTTGTTAGTTAATAAGTGTTGCATGACTTCATCTGCTACTATTCCAGTTAATAATTTGAACATGGTTGGCAGGCAGGTTATTGGTCTATAATTACTTGGAACTGTACCTTTTGCTTGGTTTTTCATGATGAGATGAGTTTTCCCAGTTGTTAGCCATTGTTCAATATCATCTCCTTGCAAAATGTGACTGAACTGTTTTGATAGTTGTTTATGAAGGCTTGTTAGGTGTTTAAGCCAAAAGCCATGCAGTTCATCGTCGCCTGGTTCAAGCCTGCTTTTTTATTATAATCTATTGGATTGTCCCATAATTTCCCCCAGAATTGCACTGTTTCTTCTATTTGGTGTTTCTACGTTTCTTGTAGTTTCTCCTTCTATGCTTTGGTAGAAACGTCTCTGATTCGACTGGAATTGGAGATTCTGCCTGTGTTGTGTAATTCTGGCTTCGTATCTGCTAATCTTCTTTGACACTGCTGTTCTTTGCTGCTTTATTATTTCCAGGACATCTCTAATTCTCCTTGAATCTAGGTGGTATTTTTGGATCAGATACAGTTTGGTGTTTTCATTCTTCAGCTTCTTGTCTTTCATATCTTTCAATTTACTAGCATCTGATCTAAGGCTGGAGATTTTATTTTCTAATCTAATCTTCCATTTACTGTAGGTGATGTACTGCTTTCTTTTTTTACAGGTCCACTGATCTTATATCCGAGCTCTTGTGGTGTTGTTATTGTTGCTGCACTGTACAATAGTTGGTTTGTTTCTTGCAAATTATTGGTTGTTATTTCTGCAAGTGCAGCATTGACATCTTTTAATGCCTGAGCAAGTTGTTTTTTGGCAACTGTTTTCAGAGCTGGAAGTCGAACCCTGGTGGTTGTTTGGTTCATGTGCTCAGTTATTTTTTGCTTTAGTTCTTGTTGCTTTTCTGTTAAACGGCATTTGGGTTTTTGAGGTGAAGGCAAAGGGGAGGTTGCCTGGTTTTGATTTTGAAACAGTTCAGCAACAGTGGCATCCTCGATTTCCAATACCTCCTGAACCTCGCCTGAGCAACTGCTTCAGCTGGTGGTAATTCTTCTTCCATATCTTGAGCCTGTGTTGCTCTTTGCAGTTCTTCCAGCTCAACTCCTGTGAATACTTTATTTCTTATTATGAATCTTCTCTGGTCTGCTAGCCTTTGTTCTATTATTTCTGTATCTGGATGCTTCTCTTTCCAAATTTGGTACATTCTTTTTAAATAACCTCTTCTAGTTGGACTAGACTTGTAATAGCAGATCATTATTTCCTTGTTGGCATTTTCTGCATATATTTTTTCGGTTAAGCGACGTTTCTTCCAGTAACCTTGCAGTCTCCAGCCCTGGTTGCTCAACTGAAGATCCTGAGTCCTGTTGGCCACTTGCCACCAGATGTCCAAGGACTATAGCACCTGGCGTGGTCCTTGTTGACCTGGGCGACGACCGATCCGGTATAGATTTATTAAAGTTACGTCTCACCATATTGTTGATGGGAGAGGCACTCTTTGTCTGGCTCCTCTGGTGAGACCTGTCCAGTATGGTTGGACCTCTGGCATAGCTCTCACCTTCCTCAGAGCACACAAGCCCCACAACCACGCCAAGGTAGTGCCTCACTGGGGGTTATATTATTATTATTATTATTATTATTATTATTATTATTATTATACAGTCAGACAGGTGTTATTGACTGGTTTGTTTTATCCAGACATTGAGTCCTTCCCAAGGACCTGGGATGGCTGAATTTTGTTGTTGTTTTATATAAACAACTTTGAGAAGTGTTGTTGAAAAGTGGTATATAAATATCCATAGTAGTAACTGTTCCTCCAGCACCAGAACCTCCATATACAACCTCCATATAACCCCCAGTTTCTGACTTGGTCAGCCAACCCAGAAGGATACTATGGTCAATGGTATCAAAAGCTGTTGATAGGCCCAGCAGAAAAATCAGGAATGCACTCCCTTTTATAATTGCTGGTGAATGAGACTGCATATATTTCAAAACCAGGTGTAGAGCTTAATTGGAAGGGATCCAAATAATGTAGGAGCCTGATGTTGTGATGTCACCATGTACTCAGATACCATGCCATATTGGAGACATATTGTAGACTGTCCAGAAACTATCCAACATGGTAGGATCATTGGAAGGCTTTTAAAATAATGGTCTTACTACTGCCTCCTTAAGGCTTGCTGGAATTATGCCTGCACAAAAGAGGCATTCTGTACTTCCCTTATCCATCTGGCTTCTGTCAGCCAAAGCACAAGAGTTCAGTGCAAGCTAATAGTCCTCAGCCCTGCAAGCATCCTGATCACATCTTCAGTCTGCAAAAACTGAAAGATATCTGACACAACAAGCCAAGCAATTTCCAAGAATACATCTGTTGGTTCTGCAACAACTGTGTCCTAGTCAGAATGCAACAGCTAGGCTTGACTATTGTAATGCACTCTATGTGGGGCTGCCTTTGTACATGGTTCACAAACTACAATTGGTACAGAATGTGGCAACCAGACTGGTCTCTGGGTTTACTCGAAGGGACCATATAACACCAATTCTAAAAAAACAGCACTGGCTGCCGATATGTTTCCGAATGAAATACAAAGTCCTAGTTTTTACCTATAAAGCCCTTAACAGCTTAGGTCCAAGGTATTTAAGAGAGCACCTTCTGTCGTGAATCCTGTCGCCTATTAAGATCATCTGGAGAGATCCAGTTACAGTTGCCGCAAACCTGTTTGGGGGCGACTCGGGACCGAGCCTTTTCTGTGGCTGCCCCAGGGCTTTTGGAATGTGCTCCCTGCTAAAATAAGAGCATCTCCTTCTCTGTTTGCCTTTAGGAAGACCCTGAAGACATACCTGTTTTCCCAGGCCTTCAGCTGAGACTCAATTTTTAAAATTTTAATGTGTTATTAATGTGTTTTTATCTATAATGATTTTATCTTTTTATGAATTTTAAATGTGTTATGTTTTATCTTTTTAATTCTGTACACAGCCTAGAGATTTTTATACTAAGCAGTATATAAATTCAATAAACAAACAACAACAACTATGGTGTCCAAGTCAGAATGGATATGGACAGCTTTTTCCACAAGTGTCTTGCAAACCGGTCACAGTAAGCTACCAAGTGATCCTCCTCTCTGCCTCTTGGGCCGGAAAAGTGAGACTTGTTTTGCTAGCATCACCTGCACAGAGTAGCCCTTGGTCTATGACATTCATTAGGGAACTAGAGGTTGTACAATCTGTGCTATTTATGGAAATATTTAAATCTTTCTCACTCTCCTGGCTCAACAGATATCTACTGGATACATTTCAACCAAGCTATTTCCCCTCCAAATTTTCAGAGTTGCTATAGCTCAAGCATTTATATTTCACTGCCTAATGCTTTTCAAATTAAATTTCATCTAATCCCAGTGGATTAAAAAAAAGTAAACCTCGGGTTCATGTAAAAATAAACATTTCTGAGAAAAACTTCCCCCGAGTGCTCTTCTCTTTTCCTAAGTTATCTGCCTTTGTGAAATATTCTGACATCGGAACAGAGCTATTTAGGACATTTCTTATTTAGGAAGTTTGTGATCAGTTTGAAGTTCGACCTATGTGCCAAAAGATCAGTTCTTTTGGCACATAGGTCATGGAAACATACTTTTCAAGAGAGCATCCTCAGATCTCTAATTCAGCAGAAAATAACTACCAAATCTTCTTTATTAGAGTATCAGACTATTAACAATTCAGGAACATTCTGTCACCTGCTTTCACAGAAATCTTTGTTTCTCATGTGATATTCAAGATAACAGAGAAAGAAAAGATTTTCCATTAGTATATTCAGACTGCTAAAAGAGTTCATAGGTTTACAGCTCCTTTGCTTTTATTCTAGCGAGCAGCCTTTAATAATCAATCCTATTGTATAATCAGTAAGTACAACAGATACAATAGCAGATATATATATATATATATATATATATATATATATATATTTGGCTTGTTTAGTTTCACCGTCTTGATTTCAGGGCAAGATTGTGATGTGTGACTCCCATTTACCCTTGAGCTCAGCATTAAGATAATTGCATAATAAACTACAATCAATGAGAGCCTTTAAATATTGCCACTTTATTTTCAGATGTTATTGTTTTTAAACACAAATCCTGACATCCAATTTTGGCTAACACATATAAAGTGGCATTCAGAGTGGAAAGCCCATTTGTCTGGAGGACGGAAAAACCTAAAAGCTGGTTTATCTTAGTTATTAGATGTCTTATATGGGAAATATTTATGTTTTCTATAAACAGGAGGAGGCGAACATTCCGAAGGTCCTGTTTTTAATTTCATAAAATAAGTAAACAGTTTCTCATTAGCTCATATTTCAACATTTCAATTCTTTTTATTTATTTTTCATGTGACTATTTTCTCATCAGCTTGTTGAGGCTTGATGACAGAAAATATGCTGCATGGGCAAGCCAAACCACAGTAAATGTTTCGGTCTAACCCGGAGAGTCTCCGCCATTTCTTTTTATAATTTATAATAAGATGTGACATGTCAATTTAAACAAAATACACAATATTTGCTGATGGCAGTGAAAACTTTATATTAAAATAATGTGTTGCTGTTAAGAACAGATAATTGAGCATACCAAACTGGAAGGTTCTCCCTGGCAAAGCAAATGCAATAAAGCTAATGTCTGCTTAGGAAAAGGGTAACAATAATGCAACTAATATTTTGGATCTAGAATAATTTTGTACACTTTCCAATTCTGACCAGTTGCAAACAATTATCTGTGTTTGTTCTTTAAACTTTGAGGTGAAAAATAACACATTTCAATTAAAGTGGACTTTTCATTTTAGAAAGAATTGTAAAATAATATTAGCAGGTATTATTATTATTAGTGTTGTTATTGTTATTGCTGGAAACCAGTGCTATATTTTTGTCTCCTTTAATCATCTTGTTTCTTGAGTTAACCATTTTTTTCTCCTGACAGACAACTATCTTCCATCATCTTTTGTCATACAAATAGACCCTAAAGGATAAAACGAGTCATAAGGCTTTTATACTGTCAGTGTTCTTGACATTTTGTTTTGATGTTGTTGAGATTTACATGCTCATCTTCAAACCACCTGCACTGGGAAAAACCCCATTGATTTGAGGATTAAAGCCTTACGTTGTCTCAAAAACTCTAGAGCAAGAGAGGCCAAAGTGTTGATTCCTACAAGTCAAGCACCCAAACCTTCATGTGCATAAGATCTATATGAAGACATCATTTTACATATTCAGACTCTGATCCACCAGAGCACGTGTGGAGCAGCAAGATGTAGCTCTTTGAGTTGACATCCTGCCAATCAGCTGTCTGATAGGGAAACAGGCCAGGGGAGGGACAGCATCTAGTCCCCCACAACTCTTCCTGAGCAGCTAATCAGTAGGATTTGAGCTTGCTGTTTCTAAAGGGGCTCTGACTGTTGGATTAGACTGGGGAAATGTACAAATAGCGACTACTGGTGTTTGTTATTCTCTACTCAGCCAGACATTTGCACGTATAAGTCTGGTCTTAGTTTCTGATCTAATTGCTTATTGCTCCCAGCTGGATTAGGATTACATTGAGCTTGTGCACACAACCTCTGGCGGTCGCTGCTAAGGGCTGCGGGGAAGGTAGGAGCTCACCTGCCTTCCCCAGCAGAAAAGCAGTGGCAGCACTCCCCTCCACCACACTGCACACCCACACAAGCAGCGGTACAGCGACAACAGGAGCTGGGAGTGGGAAGACTTCCCCGTCCCACATCCCAGAGTGCCATGCAGCATAAGCACAGCAGCACCCCCCCCCCACCGGCTTGCTGCTGGAAATGGCTGTGGGCCAGGGAGGAAGCCTTTTCACCTGATGCTGACCTCGTACACAATTGCCTGCTGAGGTTAAATGAATTGCAGGTTCATTTAACCTCGGCTAAATACCAGGTTAAAAAGTGGGGCTAAAATGTTCTTGCCAGGATCCAAGGGCACCCGATGCTCCTGATGACATGAGCCATCTGGGTCACCCCAGCTGGCTCATGTCATGTGAATAGCCTCATTGACTTTCTATAGTTTCTGGTAATCTGTTTAAAATCCAGAATATAAATGCTAAACAACATGGGAAACTGTTTTTACATAGTTTTTGCCATATAATTCAGTCATATTTATCCTCTCTGTTGCAGCCTTTCTTTCTTATGCAGTTGTTGCAGTCATATGGCTAAGGTTGGGACAACTCTCACTTGGGACAACTCTTCATACAATATACATTACTTAGGCAGATACATTAGAAGACCACCCATAATGGACTACTGGTTGTGGGTATCAGACATGAGAGGTTGCCATAGTGTGACCACATGGTTTCAAGATGCTCTTCTCAATAGTACAGACTAGAAACCTTCCTGTTTTGAAGATAAAAGCTGAGATACTGGATGTTATTGATTCTGTCCCAGGTACCACATTTCACAAGGAATTTCAGGGGGAAAGGATAAAAATAACAGAAATTGTGGGCAGCATATGAATAGAAAGCAAAGGAACTGATTAATGAAAGCTGAAATTAATATAGGTGATGTAAGAGCAAAGGGTAGTACAGGGTCATCTGCAGCAATGGGCTGTATGAACAATGACATTTTAACAATAGATTTTAAACATAGTGGACTGATTCTAAAGTACAGGAGCTTTAACAGAAAGGAGGATAAATGTTTTTAAAGGCATAGAATATAAGACAATGGGTAAAATGGTTGTCTCAAAAATTATGTCTTTTCAACAACTCAAGCCTCTGAGAGTTCCACAGAAACTCCTTTGTCAAATGGATTTCTATTCTTCACTCAGTGGTTTCATTTCAGTTTTCTCTTCTGTCCCAAATGTCACTAAATAATCTCATAGACTTAGATTAAAATCTGTGACAGGTTTTAGAGGAAATAACTTTGACTTAAATTCTTCACTCTGCGCACTCTAATGGTCTCTAGGATTATTTGTAATTACATGTTTTTCTCCCCTCACTATTTTTATTTTTTTTATTTTTGCTACCACAGTCAAAGCAATTGTCCATGATAAATTTTTTCCCAAATCCCTTCTTCTAACCCACCTTTTCTAAGAAGCCTGTGGCATAACCCTGGGGGAAAAATGAAATTTATTCTGACCTTTCCCCATTTCTTCCCCCAGCCTTTGCATCTTTATCCTAAACCGTTTCCTTGCCTGTTTTTCATTCCCCCAAACTGCTCTGCCTGTCACTTTTCTCTCCTGATGGGCCCAGTGCAGTTTCAGTGCCTTAGGGACGTGTGGAATACCCTGTGAGATATTTCCCTTGCCTTTTTAAAAAAAAAGTGTTCTGCTTCCTTTGAAAATTCTCAGATATTTCTCCTTGAAACACCTTGAAATTTTACTTTTTCAAATTTTTGGTACAGATCCTAGAGAAAATCAACTAGGGAAGCTTATTTTGTTGACAAAACCATGGCTACAGAAGGTTTTCGATGACCCTTTTTGATCACCTGTTATTTGGAAAAAGTAGCCCACACAGACTGTGTTTAATATCTGTTCAGCAGCAACCCATGTTCTAAATTATGGGCCTGCTGCTACCACATCTAGTTAGACACTAAATCCCACTGTCCCTTATACTGTTCAGGAAACCACTGATCCAAACAAGAGGCATGAGTACTGCTTGTGAGCCACTCCACAGCCCACCCACATTGTTTGCAAAGGCAGAGCTGCTCCATGGATATTAAGGAGGGCATCACTGCAGTTGTAATGCTACTCCCATTGAGAATGATGAGAGTAGCATTGCAATGATGCACTCTTTAGCCATGGAGCAGCTCTAGTACCTTTGCATACGAGGGCAGGCTGTAGAGTAGCTCACAACAGAATGTGTGCCTCTTGCTTGAATAAGTTGTTTCCTGCACAGTATGGGAGCCACTGAGTTCAGTGGGAGATTGACTTACTTAAATTTCCAAGTGAAAGTGATGGAATTTTAAAAAGTGCCTAGTTTGGGCTGAATTCTGCCCCCACCCCCACCCCATAAAGACTGAATAGGCCTTTTCTGTTTCACCATTCAACACAATGATTCTCAATGCAAAGGAAAGATGATGAAAGAAAGATGAACCCATGTCTTTTGCCTTTGAAATCCTTTGAGATAGATAGATAGATAGATAGATAGATAGATAGATAGATAGATAGATAGATTCCAAAACAAAATAGGATCCAGAGCATTGTCAGATTGTGAAGAGATGTTTCTCTCATCTTTAGAAAACTTCCTTTATATTCTGACCAGTTGGGGGGGGAATTTGAATGAATAGCATTTTTTTTCATGTATGTATTTTATTTATTTTTAAACAAAATGAAAGAAAAAAGAACAGAAATAAATAAATTTTGCAACACCTCCTGCATCAGGAATGTTAAATATCAGAAGTAGAATTAAGTGGCCAGCTATGGGAGTATCTGTTCTTACCTGAGAAATTAAATGTTCAGAATCTGATGGACCAAGGTTTTCACTCAGATCATAAGATCATTTACTTGAGAGTAAGTCCTGTTGATTTCAGTGAAACTTACTTCTAAACAAATGTGTTTTAAGACTGGAATGAATCTAAGTAAAAGGCAGTGTGAGAGAAGAGAATGAGCTTGGGGTCCTTCCAGTACTGTAATGAATCTATCACCTGTTAGTAAAATGCAAGTAAAAATAACAGATACCAGATGTGTAATAAGAAATTAACAGAGCAAAGCATTTATATAGTTCAAGTGCTTTCCACATTAGTCATTAGATTCTAACTTAGCATCCACAAAATCTTTGGAAGTGACAGAGCTTCTCTGAAAGAGAGGTAAGGAACTGGATTGTATTGTTCATCATCTAGACATTTTGAAAGGAATGTATGCTGGTAGTGAAAATAGAGCACTGGGGCTAACTATAGCTCAGTGGTAGCATGCTGAGAGCAATGGGTTTCAGACTTAATCCCTGGCATCTCCTGTACTCTGGCAAAGACTTCTGTCTGAAGCTCTGGAGAGCTGCCACCAGTCAGAGACAATACTGAGCAAGATCAACCAATCGTTGACTCCATACAAGACAGCTTCTTAGGTTCCTAAAAGGCCATTATAGTAGGTAGTGGTGTGCATGGACCGGTCCGGGGCCATAGAAAAGGCCTCCAGACCAGTCCGGAATTCCAGCGGTCCAGTGGTTCGGAAGGGCGGGGGAGTGTCTCTTTAAGGGGGGCCGGTAGTACTTACCCCCACACACACCGCTGGTGCTTCTAAAAACGTTCTTGGGGCGGCAGAGTTCCTCCCTGCCGCCCCTGCCCCCGTCGTTGTCTCTGTAAGCCTTAAACAACGAAAAAATGGTGGCGCGCATGAGCCCTTCGCAGCGCGCACGCTGGTCTCCGCCGCTGGTGCACACGCGCCACATATGTCACGCTGCGCACACCAGAAGCAAAGACGAGCGCGCGCTACGAATGGCGCATGCATGCTGCCAGCTCTTTGTAGTTTAAGGCTTACAGAGACAACGACGGGGGCAGGGGTGGCAGGGAGGAACTCTGCCGCCCCAAGAACGTTTTTAGAAGCACTAGCGCTGGAGGGGGAAGAGTGGCAGTGGGGGGGGAGGGTAAGTACTACCACCCCCCTTAAAGAGACACTCCCCCCAGTGCCGGACCACGCTTCTGTGGTTCCGTGCACATCCTTAATAGTAGGCTTGTGCCCTAAACGTTTTGGAGGCCATTATGAAGGCCTCCGAAACGTTTCGGCGCTGGGGGCGGTTTCGGCACCAAAACGCCAACAGGGGTAGCACTTTAAGGGTGGGGGAGGGTGTACTCACCCCTACCGCCGCATTTCCCCCACCGGCGCGCTGTTGTTTTTAAGCCCCTCGGGGCATCAGCGTTCCTCCCTGCCGCCCCGTTTCCCCCGTCGGCCAGAAGTGGCCGGAAGTCACGAGCACGCGTGCACCCGTCGTGCGTGCGCACGCACACGGCAGAAGGGCACGCACGCACGACGGGCGCACACGCGCTCATGACTTTCGGCCACTTCTGGCCGACAGGGGAAATGGGGCGGCAGGGAGGAACGCTGACGCCCCGAGGGGCTTAAAAACAACAGTATGCCGGCGGGGGAAATGCGGTGGGAGGGGTGAGTACACCCTCCCCCACCCTTAAGGTGCTACCCCTGTCGGCACCGAAGATTTTCGTGCAGATCCCTACATTATAGTGGTCCTATTTCCTGATACTGAAGTAAAAGCAGTTGACACAGTGTTTGCGGGGCAAATAGGATAGAAGTAGATCTTCTTCAGTTTGCTTGAAATGCAGCATTAGTGACTGTGATGCAATGCTGGGAATCAATTAGTGATGGGCAAACCTCTGTTGACTCAGTTCAGAACTGGCTCTGAATTTTAAAAGCTTTCTCCATGAACATTTGGTGAACAGAAACTGATGTTTTCCCAAGAGTTCTCCTGCGTTATAATGCCTCATGCACATGGATGGTTCTGCACATGTGAATTATCATACTGAACTCTGGCCACATGCACATGCAATGCAGAAGTGGAGTTGAAGGGGCCAGAGGTTGCCAAACTGTTATGTCTGAATGTGTGCAACTCTGATCTCATTTGGAAAAGCGACCTAAGGTTGTGCACCGCAAACTCCAGTTTGAACTCTTAGCTTGTAATGAGGTTCTCTGCTCATACCCGAGCTTTGAGTTTGGGAATGCTACGAGCAAATGCAAAACTGGAGGCTTCATTTGCTGTAGCTGGACTTGAGGGAGAAAGTTCCTCCCTCTCTCTGGCTGTGATTGGCTGTGTGGGCTGTCCTTCAAGCAAGAAGGAAGCCCACACAGACAGTTCCCCCTCCTCTCTGCAGTCTCCCTGATTGCAGAGAGCCCAGTGTCCTTTTAATCCAAATGTGGACAGGAGAGAGGGTGGGGGGAGAAGAAACATGGGTCTGCAGTTCCACATTATATGCAAATATGGCTTCTGGGAATTGTAGTTTTATTTCTATAACCATTCTGTAGTATCAGACACTGCCTGGAAATGCATCCATCACCACCCAAAAAATAAAAAGAGAGTTTTAGACATGGATAACTAGGGGAAATATTGGCACAAAACAATAACTGATTAACTCAAAAAGAGACTTACCAAACATAAGTTAGGTAGGCGTAAGGACCCATCCAACTATTTCTCCATCAGCTTATTTAATGTTATCAGCAAAATTTATGCAAGGCATCTTCTGACAAAACTTCTAGACTGGATTGATGTTAATAACATCTTAGATATCGAGCAGGCAGACTTCCAGGAGGGCTGTTCCACTACGGAACATGCTTTTACCCTGCAATTTCTGGCAGAGAAATACTCTAGGTGCCCAGGTTCAGCACTTTATGTAGCATTTATTGATCTTAAACCTGCATTTGATTTGGTTTCTAGAGAGAGACTTTGGTCTAAACTGGAAGCTCCTGGTATAGATAAAAGATTACTCAAGCTCGTTAGCCTGCATAAACCAAATCTCTCTGGTTTATTTTTAAATTGTTAAATTGTTTTAAGTTTTTGTATATGTTTTAAACTTGTTTTATGCTATTGTTAACTGCCCAGAGATGAAAGTTTGGGGCGGTGTACAAGTTTGATAAATAAAATAAATAAATAAAATAAGCATACTTATTTGAAAGTTCGTTATGACCCAACTGGACAGTTAACATCGGAAATTCCAACTTTCAGAGGAGTACTCCAGGGCTGTATACTTGCTCCTGTTTTATTTATCATCTGTGTTAATTCTGTGCTCACTTGTTTGTCCACCCTTTCCATTCAACCACAGAAGCTAGCCAATAGGCATGTCTCCATACTATTATATGCGGCTGACATGGCTATTATGTTTAAGACACCTGTAGGCCTTAAGCATGTCCAAAGTCTGTTCTCATCGTTCTGTAACAAAGAGTCTATTGAAATAAACTATAGTAAAACTAAGGTCTTAGTGTTCACTAAGCGAGCTAGGCTGTATAATTGGTCTATAAAAGGCCACAAGATTGAGCAAGTTAATTCCTTCAAATATTTAGGAATTACAAAAGTAATATTCCATGTACATGAAGAACATTGTTATCATCCTGATCTGGCAAAGAACTTCTTGGAGAGATGGTGCTCAAAACATAGTGCACCTAGCCATTACAAGATAGACAAAGGGGTGTACCAAATAGACAGTAAAGAATCTCGCAGTGGCAGCCATACGGATGGGCTGTGGAACCCTAAGGAACATATTTATACAAATGGAAGGGACTTTATTGCAGGAAGGATATGTGAAAATTGCCCCCCTTCCCCTCTGAACCCAGTCTGCTGTGCAAGAAGCCTTCAGCACAGGGATCCTTGTACACCTGTGGCCCTCCTTCCATCACTGGAGGGCTGCAGTGAATGTCAGCCAGTGAATGGTATTTTACATCAGATTATGGGACATCTAGGGTCAATTCCCTATTTGGGAAGTCGCTGGTTTTCAACCTATCATACCTCACAGGATTATTATGATTAAAATAAAGATATATCGTAATCATCTGCCCCGAGTCCATTGGCACAAGGTAAGGAATAAATGAAATATGCTAAACACAGTAATTTGTGTAACAATGTGAAGAGAAAAACCCATCATTTGTTGTTTGACAGAAGAATCTGGAGGACAGAGATGAATGGATACTTTTCTCATACAAAGCATCTGTGTTAGGATTTTGAATTAAGATCCTTGAATAAGGATAAGCAGAGTTTTAAGAGTCTTTTCTGAATACCCAGCTAGATGGAGTTGGTGAAATATCAGCATCTACCCCCTCTAGATCTAGTAATGAGACTGCAACCTTTCCTTTGGGATATAAACCTCGCCACAGTCATCCCTTTGTCACTTCAAGATTGGATTACTGCTGTGTGCACTAATAGAAGCTTCACTTTAACCTTCAACTAGCATGAAGTGCTTTCCAAATGATTTTTGAGAATTAGAAGTTGAAAGTGCCATGTCTGAGATCATTATAGTGAGGGTTGCAGCAAGTTTGGAAATGCCCTCTTCTTCTTTGATAACCTCCTAAAATTGACACAACTTGAGCTAGTGAAGCTAACAGCCCTCAGATGTGAGGGAGGGGAATCAGGTAAGGTGACATTCTCAGTTAGGGTGAGGAGACACACACATGCTCATCACTTGGTAACTGCAACATCAAGTGATGAGTTTGCATGGTGGGAAAAGAAACAATAATGATAAAATACTGCAGTTGGCACATTTATATTTATTAGAGGGAACTCTGACATTTCTTCAAATACCATAATTTTCAGTTTAGGCAGTTCACACATTTAGTTGCAATTCTATGGGCACGTACTATGAGTAAGTCTCATTGAGTGCAGCAGGATTTACTTCTGAGTAAACATACATAGGCTTGGACTGCTGGGTCTGAGTCACAATGGCAGTGACATAGTTGCCTCAGGAAAAACCTGATCTTGTATGGAGAACCATTCATTGGGGTAACCTCGTAACAGAGGTTACTGTGTTCACCTTGTAACATAGGGGAATCTATGCATTTGAAGTAGATTTTTATCATGCCAGTAACCCATTCCTACAAATGTTTTTAAATAAATTAATATAAAATTATTATATAATTGTCTTAATCAGAGTGAACATTAGAACTGTACATCCCATGGATCTGATAAATAAATCCATGGTGAATTAAGTCCTATTGGGGCTTTTTCATTAGAAACAATTCTGATGAAACATTTTTCATTAGAAACTATTCTGATAAAAACTGTCTCCAACATTTATTTATTTATTACATTTCTATACCGTCCCATCCAAAGTCTATGGGTGGTGCACAACAGGAAAAATACAAATCAAAAATCATTTAAAACAAACAGGTAAAAACAATATAAAAACAAATTTAAAACAGTTCAGAGCAATTTAAAACAATTAAAAATACTTTAAAACAATTTTAAAACCTTGGAAGGTGAGGCCAAACAAGTATGTCTTTAGGGCTCTCTTGAAGGCCAACAACGAGCCCAAACTATGGATATCTGCCAAGAGCTCATTTTCTGTAGGCCAGTAGCAGCTACAGAGAAGGCCCAGCTCCGAGTCGCCACCAGATGTGCCTGTGGTAACTGGAGACAGACCTCTCGAGATGACCTCAATGTGCGATGGGGATTATACAGAAGAAGGTGCTCTCTAAGGTAACCCGGACCTAAGCCATTCAGGACTTTAAAGGTGATAACCAGTACTTTGTACTTTGCCCAGAAACATATTGGCAGCCAATGCAACTGTTTTAAAACAAGCATAATATGGTCTCCCCGGGTTATCCCTGAGACCAGTCTGGCTGCCACATTTTGAACTAACTGAAGTTGCTGAACTAAGTAAAAAGGCAGTCCCACATGGAACACACTGCAGTAGTCAAGCCTGGAGGTTACCAAGTTTTAAAATAGTTAACTTCAAGGAATGAATGCAGTTGTCGAATCAGCCAGAGCTGACATGAAGAAGTAGATTTGGGTGTCATCAGCATACTGTTAACACTCTGCACCAATTCTCCTGACCCCACTCAGGGGTTTCATGTAGATGTTAAAAAAGCATTGGTGACAGAATGGAGCCCTGAGGGTCTCCATATAATAGCTTCCATTTCAAAGAGCAACCATCACCAAGCTCCACCATTTAGAATCTGCCTGAGAGATAGGAGTGATGCCACTGCAAAGCAGTGCCATAAGGATACCATGGTCAATGGTATCGAATGACACCAAGAGATCCAAAAGAACCAACAGAGTCACAACTCCCTCTGTCCATTCCCTGGTAAAGACCATCCATCGGGCCGATCAAGGCCATCTCAACACCACTGCCTGCTCTAAAGCCAATTAGAAATGGGTCTAGATGATCGGTTTCCTCCAGAACTGCCTGGAGTTGGTTAGCCACCACTCTCTCAATCACTTTGCCCAACCATGGGAGACTGTAGATCGGCCTATAACTATCCATTGCTGAGGGATCTAGGGAAGGAGTCTTAAGAAGTGGTCTAATCATTTCCTCCTTCAAATAAGGAGGCATCCTACCTTCCCTCAGTGATGAGTTAATGATATTAACCAGACCATCACCAACAATTTTCCTGCTAGTTATATGCAGCCAAATTGGGTAAGGATCCAGAGAACAAGTGGTAGGCTGCATGGCCCCAAGCAGCTTGTCCATATTCTCAGGCATCACAGATTGAAACTGATCCAATCTAATACTGCAAGAGGGATTGCTGGACAACACCTTAATAGACTCTGCAAAAACAGTGGAGTCCAGGTCAGGCCGAATACAAGAGATTTTCTCCCCAAAGAACCCATTAAAAGCATTACAGCAGGACATAGTCTCTGGGGACTGCTTCAACGTGGGAAGAGCTTGACTAGTTCAAAGGGGACTGGTTTGAAGGAGCCTGAATCAAATTCCTCACGACCGGGACAACTCTGCTGAAGCAATGCACGCAGACCAGAATTGGGGGTTGTTGGGGTTTTTTTTTTGCTGCATGTACCACTTCCACATTAAAATGGGCTATATTCTGTGTCCTGTCAAATTTGAGTTGAATTGAATTGAATTGAATCCTCCACTTGCATTCCAGTCACCTACCTTGCTGCTTCAAATCCCACAAGTTCTCTGTTTACCAAGGGGCCACTTTTAAAGCAGGTCAGAATGGATGCTTAGGAGCGATCATGTCTACTGCCCTAGTGAATTCTCTATTCCAGGTTCCCACCAGGACATCAACAGAATCACTAGCAGCATCAACATTGAAACCCTCCAAGGCTTTTTGGAATCCTACTGGATCCAGCAGCCTTCTCAGGCGGACCATCTCAATAGATCCACCCCACCTGCAGGGCTGGGTTGTGGCAGTGAAACTAACCTTAACCAGGTGTTGGTCCATCCACCACAGGATCCCCCACCCACAGAGCACCCCCCTATCTGAACAAATCAAGTATGTGACCAGCAACATGTGTTGGTCCTGAAACTAGTTGGGATAGGCCCATAGTTGTCATGGCCACTATGAACTCCTAGTTGCACCAGACAAGTCAGCCTCAAAGTGAATATTGAAGTCCCCCAGCACTAAAAGTCTGGGTGACTCCGAGACCAATTCCGTCAGCTCAGTTAGGAAGTCGCTTGGGCAGCTGGATGGATGATACACCAACAGAATCCCTAATCTATTGCTAGTTCCCAGTCTCAATATAAATCAACTCTCTCACCAGGGCCCTAGTAAGGGAAATTGTATTCTTATTATAATCTTATGGACCATAGCCTCTCCACCCCACCCCACCCCCACCCACTTCTCCTAGTCTGTTCCACAAGAGAGTAGCCTGGTGGGAGAAGCTGGGCCCAAACTGGGCCACTAGCCTCCCCCCATCCAGGTCTCAGTTATACAAGCCAGGTCGGCTCCCTCATCCATGAGCAAGTCATGGATTATTTCAATCTTATTCTGAACTGACCTGGCATTGCAGAGGAGCATGGCCAGGTTTTGAGGGTAGCTGGAATTGCTCCCTGAAGCCTGAAAACTGACAGGGCAGCCGGAATTTGAAACAGTTACTAAATTACTAGTTTCCCTTCCCCTGTAATGGCCAGCTGCTCTGCCAGTGCCAATTCTTCTATTCCCCACCACAACAGTAATAGCTGTCCCAGAGCTGCCCAGCATCACCCTTTCCAAGAGAGCCCAAACACATGGCAGCAAAAAGCCTGGCACAAGTCACTAAAAGGAGGACTAACAAACCAGGGTGGATTTGATTTAAATCAAACTGATTTAAATCACGATTTAAATCACAATTTAAATCACTAGCAGGGTGGATAAAAATCAATGATTTTTTTAAAAAAAATCAAAAAAATCAGATTTTTTAAATTTAAATCGGATTTTTTTGATTTTTTTAAAAAAATCATTGATTTTTATCCACCCTGCTAGTGATTTAAATCGTGATTTAAATCGAGATTTAAATCAGTTTGATTTAAATCAAATCCACCCTGTAACAAACTGTAGCCCAGACCTCCAACCCTGCCTTATTATAACCTTCCCCCACATACCTCAGTCCCACACCAAAGGCCAGCCCATTTTAGTGGCTGGCTTCAGTGCGTGGCCACCCACAGGTCAGCCACCTTGGACTTGCCACCAGTGCTCCCTCTGTCCTTATAAGCACCCAGAAACTCAGAGTCCCTCTTCTCACAAGGGCTCCAAGATGGGGCTGACAGACCTAGTGAATACCACTAAGATTAAGTATCATGAATTGTTATTGTTTAATTAGAACCTTGCACCTAATGTAAGTATGATAACTTTTTGGAGTTCATTGAGAATGTCAACAAGCATATGGATAAAGATGATCTAGTTGACATAGTATACTTGGACTTCCAAAAAGCTTTTGACAAAGTTCCCCACCAAAGGCTCTTGAGTAAACTTAACAGTCATGGAATAAGGAGACAAGTTAATATGTTTATTGGTAACTAGTTGAAGGACAGGAAACAAAAGGTAGGAACAAATGGACAGCTTTCACAATTAGTTGTTTTTTAACATTGGAGGGAAGTAATGGGGTCCCCAGGAATCTGTACTGGGACCAGTGCTCTAAAGGCTGGTTTAAACCTACCACAGGTATTGCAATGGTGGGAGGGGGACCATTTGAGTGACAATAACCTCAACAAATCGAATAAATGGAAAGTGGAGGCGGTTCCTGATTGAGCTCCCACCCACCTCAGGTGGGTGCAGGGCAAATTTTTTTTAAAAAGTTTGTTGCTTTAGAGTGATCTGAGAACCAAGTTCAGTAAGGTGGGAGAGGGTCGGGGAAATTAAAAATGATTCCAGTAAACAAAGGGGAGGATGGGAGGTAAATAAGACCTGTAATGTGTTTATCTGAGTGAGCCGTGTGTGAGAAAAAAAGACTCTGAATTCAGAGGTAACATGAAAATGGAAGTCTCTTCACTTTTGGTTTCCTAACCCGAATGTCAGAACCCAAATGTCTGAATTCAGGGAAATTGAGTTTGCGGTGGAAAGCGACCCATGGTTTCCCTTCCGAAACTCCACTATGAACCTTTGGTCAGAGTGGAGTTTCACCATTGCAAACTCCATTTCGGTGGTACCCACTTGCATATAATGTACATGAAACCACTGTACGTGAAACCATCAGGAGGTTTGGTGCAGGATGCTACCAGTATACTGATGACACACAAATCTCTTTCTCCATGTCAACATCATTTGGAGAAGGCATGACCTCCCTAAATGCCTGCCTGGAGGCAGTGATGGGCTGGATGAGGGATAACTGAGACTGAATCCAGAGAGGATGGAGGAACTTATTGTGCATAGCTGGAACTCGGGAGAAAATTCTGATTTGCCAGTTCTGGATGGGGTAACACTTCCCCAGAAGGAACAGCTACACAGTCTGGGGGTGTTTCTGGATCTTAACCTGTCCCTGGTGTCCCAGGTTGAAGCGGTGGTCAGAGATGCTTTTTATTAGCTTCGGCTGCTACACCAGCTGTGTCCGTTTCTTGAGATAAATGACCTTAGAACTATGGTACACATGCTGGTAATCTCCAGATTTGACTACTGCAATGCACTTTATGTGGGGCTGCCTTTGTACATAGTCCAGAAACTGCAGTTTGTACAGAATGCAGCAGACTGGATTGTCTCTGGGTCATCACGGACTGCTGATAAGTTTCCAGGCAGAATACAAGGTCTTGGTTATAACCTATGAACAGCTTAGGCCCTGGGTATTTAAGACAATGTCTTCTTCGCCATGTCCCCCACTGCCCTTTGAGATCATCTGGAGAGGTTCGTCTACAGTTGCCACCGGCTTGTCTGGTGGCTACTCAGCGACAGGCCTTCTCTGTTGCTGCCCCAAGGCTTTGGAATGCATTCCCTGTTGAAATAAGAGCCATCTCTGAAAACTTTTTTAAAGGTAGTTGAGACACATATGTTCACCCAGGCTTTAAATTAGATTTACAGTTTTTAATAGTTTTTAACAATTTTAACGTTGTGTTAAATTTTAAATTGTTTTAATGTTTTAATTCTGTTTTAATTTGTACTGTTTTTATTGTAAACCACCCAGAGACATAAGTTTTGGGCAGTATATACCTTTGGTAAATAAAATAAAATAAATAAGTCCCTACTTTCACAATGCAGTGCTGGAGGGTGTTGAATACAGGAAGCTGTCTTCCTATGTATTGGTGATTCCAATGTATTGGCAAGTTTGTACTGGCGATTCCCATCTTCTAACAATAACAAAAGTCTATTGAAGTAGGGGCAAATTGGCAGAAGCCCAGCATTGTTAAGGGCAGTAATGCTTTTCCTGGATTGCACCATTTCAAGCTAGGGTAGAATTGCATATTTGCAAATTCTCCACCCCCCATCCCCAACACAAACCCAAATATACACTTTTTAAAAAGCTTTAAATCCAGGTCCAGGAAAGGGTCTGTTGCTTAATTCTGAGTATAAAGTAAACATAAAGTAAAAGTGGTTATCCCCTTCTTTGCCCCAGGCAGCAAAGTTTCTTGAGCTGTCCATTCTCCTTCTTAAAATGTGGGCTCTATAAATGGATACAGTATTCAGAATGAGGTCTGAGCAACACACAATAGAATGGAACTATTGCTTCTCATGACCTGGACACTATGTCTCTGTTAATGCAGCCTAAGACTGCATTTGTGGTTTTTTTAGCAACTGCATCACATAGCAGGCTAGGGTTGCGCATTTTGTATTTTTTCTGTTTCAATTTGTACCAAATCCGAATCAACCCCATTTTGTATTTTGTCCAAAATTAAGCCTTCCGAATCACCCCAGTTTTGTTTTGTATCCAAATTAATCTGAATCTGAATTAATTCAGATTAAAAAATGGGTCAAAAGAGTGGGTGGGGGTTATAGTGCCCAATGAGTGGAAGCTACCACAAAAATTTCAAAGGAATTGGGAAACAGCTGATTTTGGGTGAATTTTTAAAGTTTGCACGTCTTTCAGATTTTCTTCATAGGGTATAATGGAGATTTCAGGAAAAGTATAGCTTCATGCGGGGGTGGGGGTGGCCCAGAGTGGAGTGTGGTTGGTGGTAGTGCCCAGTTGGTACAAGGAAGCTACCACATTTTTTTCAGAGGAATATGGGCTGATTTTTAAAGAATTAATGAAGTTACGTGTCTTTCAGATTTTCCTCGTAGGGTATAATGGAGGTTTCTGCAGTCCCATAACTCCACTTGAGGGGCACTGGGGTGGCCCAGAGCAAGTGGCAGTGTAGTGCACATAGGGTGCCAACCACCCACATGGGTTGCCAACCCATGAAGTACAGGGTTTTGTTGTTCTAGAGGTGTTCTGAGAGTAGATTCTCTAGTAGCATATGAGAGTGGATTCATGGTTTTTCATTAAAAATCTCATTTGCTACCAGAGAATCTAAACTCAACACCTCAGAAACAACAAAGCCCAGTAACCCAATGGGTTAGCAATCCAGGGGCATGGTTGGCACCTTCTGCGCACTACACCACCACTCGCTTCGGGCCATCCCAGTGCCCCCCAGGTGGAGTTATGGGGCTGCTGAAACCTCCATTATTCCCTATGAGGAAAATCTTAAAGACGTGTAAACCTCAAAAATTCCTAAGAAACCAGCCCTTTGCCCTATTTGGAATCTGGGTGCACCACCCTTGGGGCACTGCCACCAAACGCACTGTTTTGCCCCCAAAGCCCCACATAAACAAGTTGAAAGAGTGAAGAGAATGATGAACAACAACAACACTTAATTGTTTGGCACAGTTACCTGAGAATTTTGCAGCGGGTGGGAACCTGTCCCGTGGCACTAGCACAGCAGCACAACCCATGTGTGGATTCAAGCAATCTTTCAATAAAAACACTCCCTCCCCATGGAACAGTGACCACAGGTCATTTGAGATAGCAAGATAGATCAATGAACTGCCTTGGTACTATGGAACAGCTTCAAATGTCCTTAACTGAAGTGGAGTGAGCCGTAGCCCAAACAAATCAGCCTACTGTTCAGAATTGTTGAGATTTATGATCACTGACGTAAAGTAGTAAATATGTAATTGCAATGAGGTACTTATAGGGATCTGTTATATTTTCAAGAAAAGGACAGTAAGCTAAAAAGTTTAACTGAAGTACAAAGTTTGGTTAGAGATTGGTTTCAGTACCATCAGTTAAACCAGGCATCCCCAAACTGCGGCCCTCCAGATGTTGCTGAACTACAACTCCCAGCATCCCTAGACACAATTTTTTGTGGCTGGGTATGCTGGAAGTTGTAGTTCAGCAACATCTGGAGGGCCGCAGTTTGGGGATGCCTGAGTTAAACGAAGTCTATAAGAAGGATCTTAAAGTTGGATTTGAGGATCAGATGTCGAGATTTGAGAAGGAGCTATGTGAAAATGATGAAAAATTAGTTTCTAAAATGTATAAGCTCTTGCTTTTAGAGGAAACAAGAGACAAAGTGGTTAAAACAACTATGGTAAAGTGGGCTGAAGATGTGGGGTGTAATATAGAAATGGCAGCCTGGGAAAAATTATGGAAAACCGATTTGAAGTTTACTGCATGTTATGCTTTAAAAGAAAATTACTATAAAATGATGTATAGATGGTATTTGACACCAAAAAAACTGGCACTAATGTATAAAAATGTTTCAAACAAATGCTGGAAATGTGGACACTCCGAAGGAACCTTTTTTCATATGTGGTGGACCTGTAGGAAGGAAGGCTAAGGCCTATTGGGACATGATATATAATGAGTTAAAGAAAATATTTAAAATGACATTTCCTAAGAAGCCAGAATCCTTCCTGCTGGGAATAACACAAAGAGTATTTTCTACAGCTAATTTAACATTTTTTATGTACGCTTCCACGGCAGCCAGAATAATATATGCACAGAAATGGAAGAGTAATGAACTGCCTTCAAAAGAAGATTGGCTGATAAAAATTTTGGAATATGCAGAGATGGCAAAACTTACAATATTGATAAGAGACCAAAATTTAGAATGTTTTAAAGAAGATTGGAAACCATTCTGGTTGTATCTAAAGAACTATTTTCCTACTATTGACTTTACAACAGGGTTTGAAATTTAGTAATAATTGCAGGTGGGGTAGATTAAAATCGTGTTTGTAAGGTTTAAATTTATGTTCTGAATTATTATTATAGCAAGGGTTAATTCTATAGTTGATGTTTCATGAGGAGGTGTGAGCGGGAAGTCCATATTTGTTTATTTGTTGTGAATGTTAATGTTATTGTGAAAATTAATAAAAATTTAATTTAGAAAAAAAAGAGATTTATCATCACTGCATTTAAGAAAGTGCAAAACCATGGATCATGGTTACAAGAAAGAAAGAAAGAAGCAACTAAGATTCCTGTGGATGTCAATAGATTGACAGGGGTATTCCCTAACCACCCCTCCTTTTGTCTTCTGTAGTCCCATGTGGATGACCTGTCCCTGCAATGGCAAAAGTTGTGAACCACTGGCTTAGACATCATGTCCCACCAAATTACATTGTGGCCTAAATTACATTAGACTGCTCAACTTGGGCAACAAAACTTAGACTCCACTATAACTCATAAAAATCAGAAGAAAAACAAAATAGCTCTTCAAAAGACCCCTGAACAAGTCAAGAGATTCTTTCTAAACCTTTGGAAAGAAAAATCTGTGTAATTTCAGAACTTTCCTAACCAGCTTCTCGAAAAGCTTCTCCACACAATTTATACCATGGCTTTTAGCAAGAGCTTTGGAACTGCATTGAGCTCCCAAAGATATTTGGGTATTTCTGTCTCAAAATGCTGTCTTCCAAATCCCTTTGCAAGGTCAGTTTGCATTTCAATCACACTGAATACAACACATACTTAACTAAACCATTCAACAGTTTTTTGGCATATTTTATCTTCTGCTAATCACTCAGTGCCTCAACTGGAGTGGAGAGAGTCAGAGAAGTCAATTTGAAGTCAACAAAGAATTCATTCTTAAACACAGTCATTTCGATTTGGAAACAAAAATCTCTCTTTTTTAATTCTTGATTTTGTTTTGGTTACAAAACCTCCAAAATTGCCATTTTCGGGCACAAAATGTTTTGTGCCCAAATCGAAATGCACAAGCCTATAGCAGGCTCATATTTATTATCATTATTTTTGTTTACACAGTCAGACAGGTGTTATTGACGGGTTTGTTTTATCCAGACATCGAGTCCTTCCCAAGGACCTGGGATGGCTGAATTTTATTATCAATGTTGTTGCTGTTATTATTATAGATATTGTCGCAGAATATAGGCTGTTCCCAGTAAAGTTGCTTTCTGTAATTGGCTGGTGGTGATTTCTGTGGCCCCTGACACAGCCTTTCAATTTCAATTTGTAGATCTTTGTATTTTGTTATTTTTTATATTTCTTTTTCTTCTATTCTGCTATCCCCTGGTATTGCTATGTCGATTATTTTAACTTGTTTTTCTTTCTTCTCGACTACAGTTATATCTGGTGTACTGTGTGGCAGATTTGTAGATTTGTAGATTTGTGGCAGATTTGTAGTTGGAAGTCCCATAATATTTTTGCATCTTCATTTTCTACAACTTTTTCAATTTTATGGTCCCACCAATCTTTAGGTACAGGTAGCTTGTATGATGATGATGATGATGATGATGATGATGATGATGATGAATTTATATACCGCCTAGTATAAAAATCTCTAGGTGGTGTACAGAATTAAATCATAAAATAGAACACACTTAAAATTCATAAAAAGATAAAAATCATTGATAAAAACACATTAAAATTTAAAATTTTAAAATCATTCAGCTCACCCACTAAGACACTAAGTTGTGGCTGCTGGGGCAGTCATGGCTATGGGTAAGGCTGTCAGGATGAGTGTGGCTATGGGAGCTGCTTGCTCTTCCAGGGGTGGGAGGAGTTATAGAAAAGGTTCTCCCCCAAATGTTAGTGGTTCCTGTAGTGCTGCCAGAAAAAGAGGGGGCCCCACAAACCTCGTTTTGCAGTAGGCCCAAAAATCCCTTCATCTGAGTGCTCTTTAACTTGTTAATAAATGATCTAGAAGTTGAGATAATTTCTAGATGGCCATATTTGCTAAACAATTCAGGGTAGTGAAATCCAAAACAGGTTGTGAGGAGCTCCAAAAGAATGTCTCCAGACTTGGGGAGTGGACAACAAAATGGCAAATGTGGTTCAATGTAAGCAAAAAATGGGGAGAAAATGGGGCAAAAAAACCCCCAACTTCACATGATAGTGTCTGAACTGTCAGTGACAGTGTCTGAACTGTCAGTGAGTAACCAGGAGATCTTTGGGTCGTGGTGTACAGCTCATTGAAAGTGTTGCTTCAGTGTGCAGCAGCTGTGAAAAAGACAAATTCCATGCTAGGGATCATTAGGAAGGGGATTGAAAATAAAAATGCTCTTATTATAATGCCCTTATACAAATCTATGGTACAGTGAAAGTTGGAGTATGGCGTACAGTTGAGGTCACTGTTTCTTAAGTAGGATATTGTTGAACTGGAAATGGTTTAGAAGAGGGCAACCAAGACGATCAGGGGCCTGGAGCACCTTCCTTATGCGGCTGGACTACAGCATCTGGGGCTTTTTAGTGATGTGCCCGGACCGGTTCAGAGGCGATTCTACAGGCCTCCGGACCGGTCCGGACACGGGGCGGTCCGGTTAGGAAGGATTGGGGTGGGGGGTTCCATTAAGGGCGGGGGAGGTTTTACTTACCCCTCCCACGCTTTCCCCAATCTGGCGCCATATTTACTTTACAAATCAGGCGGCAGGATACCTCCCTGCCGTCCCCTTCCCCGCTGGCTCCTTGTTCTTTTCAAATCGGGTGGCAGGATACTTCCCTGCCGCCCGTTTGCCCGCTTGGCTCGTTGTTCTTTTCAAATCGGGCGGCAGAATACCTCCCTGCTGCCCCTTTCCAGGCTTGGCTGCAAAAGGCTTCTTAAAGTCTTAAAGTATCCTACCGCCCGATTTTGGAAAGGAGCCCAGCGGAAAAGGGGTGGCAGGGAAGTAAACCCTCCTCCGCCCTTAATGGAACCCCCCACCCCAGTGCTGGACCACAGCTCCGCAGTTCCATGCACACCCCTAGGGCTTTATAGTCTGGAAAAGAGGCAACTGTGGGGAGACATGATAGAGGTGTATTGAATTATACATGGAGTAGAGAAAGTGGAGAGAGATACCGGTATATTTTTCTCCCTCTCTCACAACACTAGAACCAGGGATCATCCCATGAAACTGAAGGCCGGGATATTTAGGATCAACAAAAGGAAGTGCTTTCTCACACAGTGCATAATTAATCTATGGAATTTTCTGCCATGGCATGTGGTGATGGCCACTAGCTTGGATGGCTTTGACAGGGGCATAGACAAACTGAATATAGGTCTATCAATGGTTACTAGTCTGGTGGCAATAGACCAGGCCACCTCCAGTATTAGAGTCCAGATACCTCTAAATACCAGTTGCAAGGGAGCAACAACAAGAGAGAAGGCATTTCCTCTCCTCTTGCCTGTGTGCTTCTCAGGGGCATCTGTTGGGCCACTGTGTGAAACAGGATGCTGGACTAGATATGCCTTCGGCCTGATCCAGCAGGGCTGTTCTTATGTTCTTATGAGTTATGTAAAGGCAACAAGAAATTTTCATTTTATTTTTGCATAAAGGATTGCCTTAAACTGTAAACTTTCACAATTCCCATTAGAGTTCCAAGACCCATTTCAGAGGTGGGGGGAAAGTGTGAAAATGAGAAGCCCCATTTCAATGATAACATTGGCTAATTTCATAGCTGAGTTAAAAGCTAAAGACATTTTTGAGTATTTTGTTATGCTATCATTACTTGTACGAATAATCCCTTGCAGCTTTGGCAATTCACGATAACATACAATATATACCCATCAAGATATCTCATGACAGGAATGAAATTTACTCGTGTCATCCTCATGTCTAACCAACTTACAGTCACAGAAGGTTTTTTCTCCTCACAGCATGCTGTTTCATATATGAATAAGCTGATATGCTGAGAAAATGCAGCCATTAGAAACAACCTCATGCACCATCTAGAGATTTCATTTTCACTGTCCGGCTTTGATAATATGGGTAAGCAGTTAAATAGAAAAATATTCTCTTTGATATCCCTACCCTTTAATTCCTTACTCTGTTTGAATATTAACTGAATTTGTGCTCTGTGCACAATAAATGTTGCAATCACAGACATAAGGTCATTCATTCTTCCCTTAGCCCAGACCTGATTCAAACAAACAGGCAACAGCACAGTGGGCCTTTATATCCACCATGTGAGAGCCACTAAAGTGGCATGATATTTCTGTCCAGCAGCTTATTTTATGGATCTACCTGCTTTTGCCATGACACTGTAGGGATGAGTATGAGCCGTTCGTGCAGCCACCGGCGGGTGGGGAGTGGTTCCTTTTCAAAGCAGGTAAAAAGCACCTTACCTGCTCGGCCACCACTCAGCCATTTTTCCGCCAGCAGCACCCACTCTCCAAAAGGCTGCATGCAGCTGCAGCTCTGTTCCCTGCAGCTTCCATGCGGCGTTGGCATGCACATGGCTGGCACACACATGGCCAGCGTTCGAATGCCAGCACCCAAGCCAGTTTGGTGCTTCCCAGAGGAGGTGCCAAACTGGCTCATGCACATCCCTAATAGGATCTCACCACATCTAAAAAAAGGACATTGTAGAACTGGAAAAGGTACAGAAGAGGGCAACCAAGATGATCAGGGACCTAGAGCACCTTTCTTGTGAGGCAAGGCTACAACACCTGGGGTTTTTTAGTTTAGAAAAAAAGACGACTGTGGAGAGACATGATAGAGGTCTATAAAATCATGCATGGTGTGGAGAAAGTGGATAGAGAGAAATTCTTCTCCCTCTCACATAACACTAAAACCAGGGTTCATCTCATGAAACAGATTGCCAGGAAATTCAGGACCAACGCAAGTACTTTTTCACACAACGCGTAATCAACTTCTGGAATTTTCTGCCACAAGATGTGGTGACAGCCAACAACCTGGTTGGCTTTAAGAGGGGTTTGGATGACTTCATGGAAGAGAGGTCTATCAATGGCTACTAAGAGGGCTATAGGCCACCACCAGCCTCAGAGGCAGGATGTCTCTGAGTACCAGTTGCAGGGGAGTAACAGCAGGAGAGAGGGCATGCCCTCAATTCCTGCCTGTAGGCTTCCAGCAGCATCTGGTGGGCCACTGTGTGAAACAGGATACTGGACTAGATGGACCTTGTGCCTGATCCAGCAGGGCTGTTCTTATGTTCTAACTGCCAAATTAGCACCCAAGTTTGCCAATATTAGATTCACTGAAAATTAAGTTACTAATGCCATGGCGGCAGCTACAACTGCAATTAGGGTGCTTACATCTCATTGATTTAAATAATATTTAAGAGTCTAACTCACCCAGGACTACAGCAAAGGCTTGTTTAACTTATTATTATAAAAAAGTGAAAGGCCATGGAAATATGTGGAAAGGGTTTCATGATAATTTATTTTCCATGAGAACACATACAATTCAAAACTGCTTCTTCTCAATGTAACACAGAGACAGGGGCACAACTAGGTAATTTTGGAACTCAGACCTGAAGGGCTTCGGAGGGCCCCCCACTGCCACCTTTTAATTTTTAAAAGAATTAAAAAACAAGAGACTAGAAGTGTGAACACTGTAAGATATTCCCCTTAGGGGATGGAGCCACCCTGGGAAGAGCAGAAGGTTCCAAGTTTCCTCCCTGGCATCTCCAAGATAGGGCTGAGAGAGATTCCTGCCTGCAACCTTGGAGGAGCGGCTGCCAGTCTGTGTAGACAATACTGAGCTAGATAGACCAGTGGTCTGACTCAGTATATGGCAGCTTCCTATGTTCCTATGAATACAAAAACAAACTGTTACCAGCTGAGCTTATTCTGCCCACTCCGAGAAGCCTCCCTGGTTGCAACTGCATCTCCAGGCTTGGACACTGTATTTTTGCTATGCTCAGGAGCTGCATCGCAGTGTGAGCCCCCAGTCTATGTTATACATGGGGACAAGTCACTTATTTGGCAGTGGACTGGTTGCTCCTAGATCTGGCTACAGGCCCCACAAATTGGAAGGGGGATTAGATCCACACTCCCTCTTTGTGCGAGGGGGCCTGACTAAGCAGACTCCAAGACTAGCTACTGTAAGTGTCTAGCATTCAAGATCAATTCAGCCTTGGAATGAAATCTAAACTCCCCTCTTCCTCTTGCAAGAGAGAAAACACCTGTTGTTAACAAAGCACTCAGGCCACGAAGGAAAGGAAGATAAAACAACAGACTCCATTACAAAAGGGATGAATCAGTGATGTAACTTTGAAGAGGCGCCCATCGAAACTCTTGATAAAATTATTGGGAATATTCTTTAAACTTCCCTGCACACTCCAATTGTAATGCTCCAATTGTAACATGCTTTATCTAAGGTTACCTTTGAATACTTTGAAGCTTCAACGGGTCCAGAATACAGCGGCTCACCCACTCATGGGTGCCAGAAAATATGACAGGGTAACACCTCTCCTGCAGTCGCTGCACTGGTTACCCATTCACTTCTGAATTCAATTTAAAGTCCTGGTTCTTACCTCAAAGCCTTGCCGGGCTTGGCACCTGTTTACCTATTCAGCCATATGCTAGGTGACTCTGGGCCAGTCAATTCTCTCTCAGCCTAACCTACTTCACAAGGTTGTTGTGAGGAGAAACTTAAGTATGTAGTACACCACTCTGGGCTCCTTGGAGGAAGAGCGGGATATAAAATGTATTTTTTTTTTTAAATTAAAACCTCTCTCTCAAGCCAATCTTCTTGAGTTCATATCCATGCACAAATTAAGGCTGATTGGAACTGTCTTCCCTTTTGAGCTAAATTCCCCACATTTGCCCAAACTAGGGGATGCAGACCAATCACCCTCAAGGCAGTTTCATTAACAAAGCTAATAAAGGATCAGACTTACCAGCAGCCCGGGAGTCTTGCATAGCAGGGAGCTTCTTCCAGACCCTCATCCCCTGCCTGTAACTTCTTGTTTGGGTCTTACTGATTGGAACAGCTGCTACTCAAGCTGCTCCAGTCAATCTGATTCTAGGGGCTTCTCCTGCTACTGCCCCCTGAATGAACTGAAATAATGGGTTAAAATGGGTGAGTATATTTTAAATACACTTTCTCTTCTTCCTGAGAACAGTGCCAGGATCAGATTGGTTGGAACAGCTTGAGTAGCAGCTTTTCCAGCCAGTAAGACCAAAAGAGGAAGTTGCAGGCAGCAGAGGAGGGGCTGGAGGAAGCTCCCTGCTCTAGAGGATTCCCTGGCTGCTGGTAAGTCTGGTTTTTTACTAATGTGTTTGTAGGGTGGGAGTGGGGATGCAATCCCTGCATTCTTCTTTCTGTCCCTCTTTCTGCCCTTCCTTTCTGCCTTTCTTTCTCTTCTTTTCCTTGTCTTTTTTGCTTTCTGCCTTCTTCCTCCCTCCCCACCCCACAAAACCTTTCTGTTTTCTGCTTCCTTTCTTTTTTCCCTTCGTGCTGGCAAGCTTAGGTAAATACCCAAGCCCGCTGGCATGGTGGAAGTGTGGGGGTAGGCTTCTGCCTCGGTGACCAGGTTCTCCCCTGCCCCTCCTGCTCCAATGCCAACCAGCTGCTACCGATCCCTATGCCAAATCCTTTTTCTCTGGAATCTCACAGATTCTGCTACTGTCTACTGTGGACAGTAAAAATCTGTTGATGTAGGTAACTACATTTAGAGTGTGAAAGGCTATTGAACTTCAAGGCCACCCCAACTACCAATAGTTATTTTCCTTATACCTCTACTTGTCAGTAGATGTAATGTTCTAATTGGCATCACAATTTAATGTAAACTGCACTGAGCCATTTTTGGAAGGGTGGTATAGAAATCAAATCTAATTTAAACAAAACAAACAAATAAATAAATAAATGTTCAACACTTGTAAAATGAGTGTACAGTGTACACAGTTACCGATCTGTACACAGGTACAGTCATTCATGTGTCACACTGAACACAGGTACAGCAGTATACTTCCTTTCTTTGCCATGCAATTGAGGGGCCTATGCCCAGGTTCCCTTTTAACATGAGCACAAGTATAGTCATTCACACAAAAACATGGGTGTGTGTACAGACATCTGTACACACATACAGAATAATATCTGAATCGGGCTAATGTCCTTTGCCTCAGGAAGCAACTTTAGAAAGGGAATATTCAAAAGTGAATTATGATGCCAATTAGAGATGTTGTCTGAAGTTTGGATTATGACCATGATTACAGTGTATGTATTTGTTTATTTATTTATTTTATTAGAAATTTCTTGTAGACCGCCTCCTCCAAAGTAGGGATGTGCAGAACATTTCAGATACAAAATGTTTTGTACCCAAAACAGCCTGTTTCGGGTGTTTTGTAGACAAAACAAAACACCCATTTTCCAGATCCAAAAGTTTTGTATACAAAACAAAACGCCCCTGTTTCGGCCACAAAACATTTTGTGGTGATCTCTGAGTCAGTCTCCATTTTGTGTTTGACATCTCTTTGAATTTCCCACCCTTCCAGCCTTCTGATCAGTGACGTAAATCATGGGCTGACCTGCTGACAATTCCCTCCTTGTTCCCCACTGGCTCTTTTGCTTCTTCCCACTCTTTACTGACCCCACATTGGCCAGGGGAAGGGTTGCTAACCCATGGGGTGCTGGGTTCTGCTGTTTCTGTGGTGTTCTGCGTGTAGATTCTCTGGTAGCATATGAGAGTGGATTCTTGTTTTTCACTGAAAATTTCATATGCTACCAGAGAATCTACAATAAACACCTCAGAAACAACAAAACCCAGTACCCCACAGGCTTGTGGGTATGGGGGTGTTTGGCACCTTATGTGCACTACAGAACCCCTCGCTCTGGGCAACCCCAGTGCCCCCCAAGTGGAATTATGGGGCTGCTGAAACCTCCATTATTCCCCATGGGAGAAATCTTAAAGACACATAAACTTCAACAAATCACAAAAGATCAGCCCTTTGCCCAATTCCTTTGAAATAATTCTGGAAGTTTCCTTGCCCCCATTGGGCACTACCACCCACCACACTCTGCTCTGGGTCATCCCTTTCCCCTTGATTTGAAGCGATACATTTGCTGGAATCCCCATTATTCCCTATGGGAAAATTCTTAAAGATGTGTAAACTTAAACAAAATTCACAAAAAAAATCAGCCCTTTGCCTAATTCCTTTGAAATTTGGGTGGTAGCTTCCACCCATTGGACACTACCACCACCACCCACTCTTTTTGCCCTGGGACCCTTTTTAAAAATCCAAATTGATTCGAATTCGGAAAATTTGGCTACAAAACAAAACAGGGCTGATTAGGTTTCAGAAAATTTGGGTACAAAACAAAACGGGGATGTTTCGATTCGGATACAAATCGAAACAAGAAAATTCCAAAATGCACACCCCTACTCCAAAGACTCTAGGTGGTGAACAATGGCAATAACGATAGCAGTAATTAAAACAAAATTAAAGGGCAAAAGCCTGGCGAAAAAGGTAGGTCTTAAGAAGGACATTAAAAGCCACTAAGGAAAGGGCTGAACAAATCTGAGGAGGGGAAGAAGGGCCACAGAGAAGGCTCTTCTGCGGGCCCAGGCACCATACCACACCAGGGCCCAGGACACTAAGGAGGGCCAACAGGATTCTGTTTAAAAGCTTAGCACAAGCAATTCAAGTAGACTCTGACATGTGGGCTGTAACTTAAGAGAAGGACTTTATGCCCAATAGAGGCATTCTGGCAGCTGACTACAGGACTGAGCCATTAAAGTATAGTCATTGTGATTCTTGAGAGAATGGAATATCTCAAAGAGCTTTTACAAGATTGTTCATGAATGACTACTTCAACATAGGAAGTGGGGTGCAACATAAACTGTGTGTTTCGATGTGCACCTTCTTGCTGATGTCCTCACAGCAGCTAATTTCCCCATATGCACAAATACACGCAGAGGACACTTCTCCTCTCTCCTGTTAGGAATGTTTGGACATTTGAACCTTTTAAAAATAATAATAATAATAATGAAAGGCTTCTCACATCACCAACATTTCCCCAACACTTTGAAGTCCCAGCACAGTAGGGGGTTTTGCCTCAGTGCTGATTTCAGAACTTCTTCCTCTATGAATAGACCACTTCTGAATTTCAATCAAAAGTGGAGTCATGAAATACTCTCAATTTAGTCCCTTAGAAATGGTAAAGTTAAAAGCAGCTGAATCACAAGGGGTAAGAGTAACTGAAAGTGAAACCTTGGTGATCAGCATCATTGAAATAAAAGGCTGCCTGAAAAATAGAGGCAATGGCCTTTGCTACTGCTGCTTTGTTGCTTCCCCTGTGGCAGGGCTTCTTTTAGCATTAAGTTTTTATTAAAAGATCAAATCAGAGTTTTGAAATGCCTCTGATTTTGGCCACTTATAACTCAACAACCCAAACGCAACAGCCATAAAAAAAATATTGTTGAGTAAACAAAATATTTTATGTGCAAAAATGAAGAGTTGCATTAGCTTCTAGCATCTTGGTTCATTTTTAGCCATCCTAAGAACAGGCTTTTGGGGGAGGGTGTTTGAGGGCAGGGAGAAAAGCTTCCTTACTTCTTTCCGAGTTTTAAATGTGTGAATACCAAGTATATAGAGTTTCCCAGATATGGACTTTTACCCTGGATTTGCAACAATTTCAATCCCCCTGCAACCATTTATGTTCAGGAGGTGGTTTCTGGAGTTCCATGGATCCTGCTGAAAACGGGGAGTGGCTCAAAGCTATCAGTGACTGTTACCTGTGAGTAGTCCTGTTGGAAACAATGGGCTTACTCATGTGTAACATTTGCTGTGTAGTGGCAGGGTGAGCTCATTTGTATGATGCTGCTGTGCTGGCAATTCCCATCCCATTTTACCAGCCAAGTATGTTTTGCAGGAACTTGCATCCTTGTTTTCTCAGTGACTCACTGTGACTGGCCCTGTTGAAGCAGAAATTCCCCGGGTTCTGTGACAGAGACTGACACCAAGGTGAGAGAAAGCAGATTTATTTATTTGCTGGCAAATGGCCCCAGTGGAATAATTTCCAAAGTCTGAGACCCTGATCACACTGCGGCCATGCCTTTTATACACATAACAATTTACATATAGTGGGTACAATTCTCATTGGTAAGCATCACTTAATCGTCATCTTAACAATTACTACCAATCAGACAATTTCCCTACTAAACTATAACTAAGCATTTCCCCCCTCCTTCTCCCTGCATATTACTACAAATATTTCACTCCCTGCAGCTGTGGCCTTCAGCGAGTGCCGGCCAGCAGTTTGTTATCTAACAGATAGCAAAGGGGCCCCCTGTCTACATACCAACAAGTGGACAGGAGTTTATTATGCTGTCAGCAATTTGTAATTAGAGCAGCTTGGTTTATGCAGACTTTCTTTAACCATTTCTTGACCATAAAACTGAATCTGCCTCACTGTGGCCCCAAGGAGAGACTTCTTCTGTATTGTGTGTCTCTGCTGCTCTACAGCTGAGCAAGCTCCCTCCAGTCAGGAAACATATGCTTCCCCTTTATGCATCACTGTGGAGAGGAGGCTAGTGTTGAACTGTGGAGAAGGGGTGTGTCTCCGCTCCCCCCTTGCAAATACCCCATGGGATTCTGTAATCCAGAGGTTACTGGTGTTTGAACTGTGTGGAAAAGATTCTGCGGTGGTTTCCCTCCCACTTGAAAATGAAAAGAAAACACACCATTGGTCCCATAGGATTTTGTGATCCAGTCAGAGGAAGGCTGGTGTTTGAACTGGGTAGTAAAAGTGGTATGTTAGTTGTATTTATTCTCAAATTATCCTGTTTTTAGTAAAGCATGTATATATTATACTAATTAGCATGAGCCTTCCCTCTAACAGGAAATTCCAGATGTTATTGATTACAGCTCCCAGCATCCCCCGCTGCAATGGCCTTTGGCTGGGAATTATGGGAGTTGTAGTCAAAACATCTGGAATTCCCTGTTAGAGGGAACACAGATTAGCATATGTAAATTTTATGCAATTTTTAATGCAAAAATGAAACTTTTTAGAGACTTTTTTTAAAAAAACCCAGTACCAGCTATTTTTACTTTTTGATGATAGGTTTCAACTATTTGCAAACCACCTGGACCTGGCAAGGTATCAGATTTCACACCATAGAGCGCTTGCTGTTGTGTGGTGACTTCAGGTACATTCTAGTATAATCTCTTTATGGCATAGATATTGAGAAGGAAAAGGTTTTGAGGCAGCAAATGCCACAGTGGTAGTGACAGTTGAGCAATACTGGCACAGGATCGAATCCCTTAACTGAACCTTTCTGACCCTGTTTCTTTGTGTCTCAGCCCCATCAGTATCTTGCTTATCAGCTGCAGCCTGATTGGCTGCTTGTAGGGTTGGAACCTAGATTTCCCCGTGCAATTTGAAGAGCATTGAATGGTTCCTCTGGGAAAAGACATCTCAGCATTTTCTCTCCTGGTAGGCTTTGCATCAAATCCTAAGGGCTAAATTATACAAGACATTAAACAGCTCACCATCTTTCTGTTTGTACAGAGCCATGGGAGATGAAGGAATCCAGATCAGAACCATGGTGTGGAAGACAAGGGGATTAGCTCTTCCACCCACACCAAGGGCCCAATGAAAATATACTTTCTTCTCGAAGCTGCTGTTTGTTTCAGGAAGGAACAGGTTTGCACCAAGGTCATTACCGCCAAGGTTTGGTCGACAATTTTTGTCAGGAGTAAACCGTCTCTCATGTATTGCTCCTGATCCAAATTGGGGGAGCCAAAACATCTTTTTTAAAAAAAAAAGAACACATAGATGTAAAGATTGGCCTACATGATGAACAGCATTATGGGGCCATAATACTGAGCCCTGGGGCTGCTGCAGACTCCTAGTAGAACAGGTGATAGTACAAGCAGTGCTACTGCAATTTTCCCCATTTGTGGCAATGGGGACAGCTGTGGAAGTACTGCTTGTACTAACACCCATTCTTACCAGTATAGGGGCTGCCTTGGGATTCTGCAGCAGCCCTGGGAAGCAATGTTATGGCTCCACAATGCTGTGCATCATGTGCATCGTAATGTTTAATGTTGCATCTGTTTTGTAATCGGGTACCAGATTAGGTAGATGAGAATCAGAAGAGCAGGAGCAAGAAATTAGATTAAAGACAGGCTAGTGGTTATTTATGTATTTATTTAGCATCATTTGTATTATTTTAAAGTTTTACATTACACCTTTCTTCCATGAAATTCAATGCAACTTACAGAAAGCATAATTTATAAACAAAATATATAAAAAGCCTCCCCCTCGCTGGACAAAATAAACAGAGAAACCATCTAACAAGATATATAAATGCCAGATGTTTGTTTGATGTATTCATGCATACAATTTAAAAACATGTATTATTATTTATTTAATTAACATATTTTTATACCACCCAAAACTTGCATCTCTGGGCAGTTTACAACAAAATAAAAACAGAAAATAAAACATTAGTTCAAATCATAAACAAGAAATTTTTAAAAACAACAATATAAAATTTTTAAACAATATTCTAAAACAGCATTAAAACCATTAAAACAATATTAATTAAAAGCCTGGGTGAACAGATACATCTTTAAAGACTTTTTAAAAGCTGTCAGAGATGGGGATGCTCTTACTACACTAGGGAGAGCATTCCAGAGCCTCGGGGCAGCAACAGAGAAGGCCCTGATGATCTCAGTGGGTGGTGGGGTTCATGACGAAGAAGACGTTCTCTTAAATACCCAGGGCCCAAGCTGTTTAAGGCTTTATAGGTTATAACCAACACCTTGTATTTTGCCCTGAAACATATTGGCAGCCACTATAGCTCCTTCAATACAGGAGTATTATGGTCTCTCCTAGATGACCCAGAGACCAACCTGGCTGCCACATTCGGGACCAACTGTAGTTTCCGGACTGCATACAAGGGCAGCCCCTCACAGAGTGCATTGCAGTAATCCAGTCTGGAGGTTACCAGCAGATGAACCTCTGTTTTGAGGACATTCATCTCAAGAAACGGATGCAGCTGGAGTATCAGCTGAAGCTGATAGAAGGCACCTCTGGCCACTGCCTCAACCTGGGACACCAGGGAGAGGCTTGGATCCAGAAGCACTCCTAGACTGCGTACCAGTTCCTTCTGGGGAAGTGTGACCCCATCCAGAACAGGCAGATCAAAGTCGTCTCTTGAGTTCCGACCCCGCACAATGAGTACCTCCATCTTATCTGGATTCAGTCCCAGTTTGTTATCCCTCATCCAGCCCATCACCAACTCCAGGCAGGCATTTAGGGAGGTTATGCCCTCTCCTGATGATGCTGACAAGGAGAAATAGATTTGGGTGTCATCAGCATACTGACAGCACCCTGCACCAAATCTCCTGATGATCTCTCCCAGTGGTTTCATGTAGATGTTAAACAACATTGGAGACAATACGGATTCCTGAGAGATACCATACGAAAGCTCAGATTTTGAAGAAAAGCAGTGTCCAAGGGAAACCATCTGGAACCTGCCCGAGAGAAGGGATGCGTGAACTGGTTTGGGGGTTCAGGGTCAAACCAAACCCCCACTGGTTCTGTTCGAACCGGAACTGAACCCTGCAGCAGTCCGCAAACTTTTTTTTAAAAAATCATTTAAAAAAAAATTACCTCTAGCCCCTTTGGGGGGCTTCCTAAAGGCTGCGGGGAGTCCGTGAAAGTTCCTCCTTCCCCACCAGACTCTTAAATCCCTGCCACGGCCCATAAAATGGTGGTTTTTGGCCCATTCGGGCCTCTGAAATTGCGCGTGGTGGCCATTTTGCCTGCCGCCATGCATGTGCAAATGGCCTCTGTGAGGCCTGGCATGGCCCAGGGCCACACAGAGGTAATTTGCACATGCATTGTGGCCATTTAATGACCTCCGTGAGGCCCTGGGTCATGCCAGGCCTGGCAGAGGCCATTTGCACATGTGTGGCGGCAGGAAAAATGGCCGTCGCGTGGACCCCCCTGGCATTTAGGAAGCACCCTAAAGGGGCTAGAGGTAATTAAAAAATATTATTATTTAAATTGCGAAAAAAAACCCTGAACTGAACTGGGGGGGTGGTTTGGATGGGGACTGGACCGAACAGGTCCAGTCAGGTTTGAGTCCAATCCGGACTCAAACCGAACCCGGCCAGCTGGATCCATGCACACCCCTACCCAAGAGGGTAGGGTCATTTGCACATGCGTGGTCGCCATTTAATGACCTCTGAGAGGCCCTAGGCCATGCCAGGCCTCACAGAGGCCATTTGTGCATGTGCGGCAGCAGGCAGAATGGCCGTAGTGCGCAATTATAAAAGCCAGAATGGGCCAAAAGACACTGTTTTATGGGCCATGGCAGTGATTTAAGAGGCCAGTGGGGGGAGGGGGAACCTTCGTGGACCCCCCAGCCTTTAGGAAGCCCCCCAAAGGGGCTAGAGGTAATTAATTTTTTTTAGCATTTAAAAATAATCGCAGAAACACACACACCCCCCAACCGAACTGGGGTGGGGTTTGATAGGGGCCAGACCAAACTGGTCCGGTCTGGTTCGAATCTGGTCCTGACTCAAACCGAACCCTGGTTCCATGCACACCCCTACTCGAGAGGTAGGAGCAGAACCACTTCAAAGCATTGCCTCCCACTCCCAACCCCCTCAGACTCTCCAGAAGGATACTATGGCCAATAGTATCGAAAGCCACCAAGTGGTCCAAAAGGACCAATCAAGTCACACTCCCTCTGTCAATTCCCAATTAGAGGTTATCCATCAGGCTGACCAAGACAGTCTCCACCCCATAGCCAGCCCGAAAGCCAGTTTGAAATGGGTCAGGATAATCAGTTTACTCCAAGCCTGTCTGGATCTGGGAGGCAACCACCCTCTCAATTACCTTGCCCAGCCTCAGAAGGTTGGAGACAGGCGTGTAGTTACTCAGCTCTGAGGGACCCAAGGTAGGCTTCTTCAGAAGTTGTCTAATAATCGCCTCCTTAAGTCACGGAGGCATCCTATCTTCCCTCAGAGATGCATTTATAATCTCTACCAGGCCTTCTACAACAACCCCATTGCCAGATAGGTCAAGAGAACAAGTGGTAGGCCACACTGTTCCAATCAGCTTGTCTACATCCTCAGGAGTCACAAACTGGAACTGATCCAACCTAACCACATAAGAGGAGTTGCTGAACACCTCTATATCAGACACTGAAGTAATTGTGGAGATGGAATCTAAGTTGGCCTGAATATGAGAGATTTCCCCCCACAAAGAATTTGTTAAACACATCACAGCAGGTAATTGATGGTTCCAGATTCTGATTCAAGGGAGGAGGGGCACATACTAGCCCTCTCACAACCCTGGACAACTCTACCAGATGTGAACTTGCAGAAGCAATATGGGCAGAAAAGAATCGCTTCTTTGCCGCAGGTATTGCCTGAGCATAGGTCTTCAAATGAGCTCTATATTGCAGTCTGTCAGATTCAAGCCGAGTCTTTCTCCACTTGCGCTCCAGTCGTCTACCTCGCCGCTTCAGCCCCCATAGTTCTTCCGTACCAAGGGGCCAATTTTGAAGCCGGTCAGAGAGGACGCTTAGGAGCAATCATGTCTACTGCCCCGGTGAGTTTGCTGTTCCAGTTCTCCACAAGGGCATCAACAGGATCACCATCAGAGCCAACACTAAATCCCTCCAAGGCTTCTTGAAATCCTATTGGATCCAAGAATCTTCTCGGGCGGACCATCCTTAAAAAAAAAAGTTTTTAAATAAGTTTATCAATATAATAGTAAGCAGAGTAAAACACAGTTACATCTCTTAATACATAAGACAAAATAAAAACTATAAAACAAATCAGAAAGAATGAAGAAAAAGAAAAGATTTTACACTCTCCACTAACCGAAGTTCAAGAATAATTACAGTAAGTGTACAAAACAAACTACAAATAAAATCCTAATCTCGAAGATAAATGATGACCTTGTCGAATATTAAAGTTAATAAAAGGTTCCCATACCAGCATGAATGACTCTATAAAGGTATTATTTATATAAGCAGTGACTTTAGAAATAGTCCCATAATTTAAGAAACCAATAATCTAAAGATGGGATATTCGAAATACGCCAGTTAGTAGCATAGAGAATCCTAGCTGCAGTAATCATATATAAAGATAACTCATTAAACTTGGTAGGAATATGGGGCCTAGTCATATTTAAAAGGAAAAGTTCTGGCAGAAAGGGAAATTTAATTTCCAAAATTTGTTCCATTTTTGAAGGAATTTGTTTCCAAAACAACTGGGATTTATTGCAAGTCCACCACATATGATAAAATGTTGGTTGCATTTCCAACATTCCTTTGGGAAGTGGTTGTTAATAGTCAATGAAGTTATGTACCACCTAAAGAACATCTTGTACCAGTTTTCTTGCAAGTTATTACTTGAAGTAAATTTAATATTCTTCTTCCATTGATGTTCCCAATCAGAGATATCTATCGTCCTGTTAATATTCTGCATCCATTTTTTCATACATTCTTTAATCTACTCAGTCTCTGTCTCATATTTCAGTAACAACTTGTACATCCCACCCAGCATAAGGTGTATATTTCGATTTATTAAATCTTCAAAATCAGTTAATTATTGGAGTTTTTGCTTTTGTAGCTCTTTCTGAACAACTGAACTAATCTGAAGATATTGGAACCATGGAGGTTGTTGAGTCTGTTCTGACTGTTCTGACATTGTATGGAAAGACTTCACCTTAGACTTGTCCTGAATTAAACTCTGTAAAGTATATGAGTTCTCTCTCCATAATTTATATCTGTAAGACATTTCTTCCTCATAAAAATACACGTTCAAAATAGATGCCAACGGAGATAAACTTGGACTTATCCTTTTTTATATTTATCCCAAACGTGTAAAAGACTGTTTCTAATGGTATGGTGCTGTATCTCCGGATCCTTTCTTTTTCCAGTAGTCCATAAAAGCTTAGGTAAACCTATGGAGAGACCAAGACTTTCCATACAGCTAAGACAACCATAAGGGCATTTAATCCAATTAGAAATCCAAGTCAAATAGCTGGCATAATAATAGAGCTTCAAGTTAGGAACAGCTAAGCCACCTCTCTCTTTTGAATCTTGCATAACCTTAAATTTAATTCCTGACTCTGCCACAATTTCAGTGTCTTATCTTCGGTCTTTATTGGAATCATCTGAAAGAGAAAACTCATTCTCGATAATATGGCAGACCATCCTAATAGGTCCCTCACCCCTGAGAAGGTGGGGTATGACTGTGAGTCCAACCTTAACCAGATGGTGGTCTGTAGGATTCCCCACCCACGGAATTCCCCACCCACGGAACAGCACCCGATCAGAATGAAAGACCAAATCAAGTGTGTGACCCGCAATGTGCGTCAGTCCCGAGACCACTTTAGATAGACCCATAGTTGTCATGGCCGCTATGAACTCCTGAGCCGCCCCGAACAAATTGGTCACAAAATGCATATTGAAATCCCCCAGCACCAGAAGCCTGGGGGACTCCAACAGCAAACCTGAGACCAAGTCCGTCAGTTTCGTTAGGGACTCTGTTGAGCAGTGGGGCAATTGGTACACAAACAGAAGTCCCAGTCTATCTCTGGTCCCCAAACCTAAGTACACACATTCAATATGGTCCGACACCTCAACAGGGATCCTGGTAAGGGAGATTTTGTTCTTATAGACCACAGCCACAGGTAGAAAGATGAGAACAGTAAAACCGTTAAAAAAGAAATACCCTACAAATTGTAAGTCTCCATTCACAGCACAGTATCCATCCCCAGACCCCAGCACAACATCCCTCCGGTGGTTGTTGCTGGTGTCTATTTAATGTTGAAAAGTGGTATCTAAATATTCATGGTTATTCATATTTGTATAAATGGATTGCAGTGGTCTAGGAAAGATGGCAGAAGAGAGAGACTATACTGTGCTGTCGAATCAACTCTTTGGAATCAAAAGTTCCACAACTGTGGTGCTACCACTGAGATGGCCTTGTCTCTGGTACCTGCTAGCTGAATCTCTTTTAATGCTAGGCTCCATAGCTAATCTCAATGCTCATCCCAGATCATTTTGGAATGTAAAGACCATTCAATGTGGAGAAACCGTCTGAGAAAATTCTCCAGTATTTTTCCTTCGGAAGAAATCTCTTTTGAATTCCACAATCTTGAGTTCAGAAGCTAATTGGTAGCCAGTGTAATTGGAACAAAATTACATTTGATAATATGTGCTCGTTCCATAAGTCTAGCTGCTTTTTATACCTGACTAAACAAGTGACTCAGACTGAGGAGTCAAGCTTTGTGCAACTGCTATTGGAACCAGCCAGGCCCCTACTGGTTCCTCAGGTCAACTGAGCTGGGCTGAAAAGGTGCAGTACCACCTTCAGCCATTATAAGCATGATACTGCATATCATTAACCAGGCCTAACTTCCTCTGGGAGCTCTTTTTGCAGCACAGGACGTAAGGTACCTGAACTCTGCTACCAAAGTACTTGCTGAGAGCTTCCCAATGCTTCAATGTTCTCTGGAAATGTTGTTGACTACAACTCCCAGTTGCAATGGCTGGGAATGATGGGAATTGTAGTCAACAACATCTGGGAATCCCACCCTGTTGCAGGGAAGCCTGGTTGGCTCTAGTTCAGGGACCACGTCAGGCACTCAAGGTGACATGCCTTCACCTCAGTGACCTGAGATTCTCTACAGTCTCAAAGTGTTATAACATTTTTTTGCCACTCAGGAGATGTGCTGTTGAAAGCCACACACACCACTTTAAAGACACTCTTTGGAGTCTTAATTTAAAACAAAGAGCCTTTTGGAGCTTCTGCTCAGTTTTTATTTAGCCACATGTTGTGCCCAGGACTTGAATGAAAAATTAAACAAGTTTGATTTTCACAGGATTGCATACCTGTTCAGTGGAAAATGCTTCCTGTCAAATATGCAAATATTGACATAGTAATGAAAATGTATAAAACTTTAGCTCAGCTGTTTCACTGGGCAGTTGGCAGATAATTTCACAGCATGAAAGTGCTTTTGATCCAGCTTTCCTAATGGCTGGGTACATAGCCTTGAACAACGTATAGCATGCTGGGGGCAAAATAGTATTTAATACAAAAATGTCACACACTCTCTCTCTCTCTCTCTCTCTCTCTCTCTCTCTCTCTCTCTCTCTCTCTATATATATATATATATATATATATATATATATATAAAATCCCTTTGGATTATGGCAGTGGTAGTTTCCTAAAACAGAAGTGTGGCTCCCCAGATTAGGATCCAGCATCCAGGTCTTCAAAGTGGTGTGCGCGGTTTTCAACAGCACGTCTCCTGAGTGGCAAAAATCTGTTACAACACTTTGAAATTGTAGGGATAAATGTTTAACAGCCTCAGGTCACTGAGGTAAAGGTATGTCAGCTTGAGTGCCTGGTGCAGTAAGAGTTTTGATTACACAGCCTTGGGATTGCTTTCTGGATCTTGCCTTCAGAACCTGCAGGCACCTCTAGCCTCTTAGACACTGAACATCTTAACCAGCACAATGATTTAATGCTGCTCAAAGATCTCAGCTGGGATGCCTGGACCTCTCTACAAAAGCAAACCTGTGAAAGTGTACTTGCTGCATGAAATCAGCTTCCTCCTATTTCTGTTTTTTTCTCCTGTCCAAGCTTTGGTGTGTTTGTCAGTCAATTGCTTTTCCTTACCTGACACCCTCTCCCAGCCCTAACATTGCTGGAGGAAAGATTTTGATGTCTGTGTAGGATAAATACACACGTTTGTAGCTAAAAAATTCCATGTCCAAGAAACACCAAACTTACCTGCAATCTCCTCTGCCCCCTTGTATATTCTTTGGTGTATTACCCATCTTCTCCTATAGCTTCTCTTGCAGCTTTTCAGGACCGGCTTTCATTAGTCAATATTTTCAAGGTTGCATCCAGTAGAGATAGAGATATAAAGTTTAGGAATGAGAACTGCAAAGCAGGTTAGTCCTTCAGCAGAATGGAACTGTATTGAATTATATAGAAAGCTGCCTTATACCAAGTTAGGTCATTGGTCCATCTAGTTCAGGGGTGGATCCCGGGATGTGTGTAAGGGTACAGTTACACCCCCTCTGAATTTGGAACACTCCTCATTGAGATTGGCAATAGCTGAGTCAAAAAAAGGGTTAACTTTCCTTCATGCTCCTAGTCCTGCCCTCTCCCAGCCTTATTGGTTCGCCTGGAGTCTTGTGCTCCTTCCCCGCCCGGCACTTGAATGTAATTGCAGAATGGGGCAGAGAACATTGGGCTTGTCTCCCTCAAGGATGGAAAGTAAAATGTCTCTTTTTGTTTTTGTTCCTGCCTTTTCTTCCTGAAACTGCTTATAGTTCTAATCTGGTCTGTTTGTGTGCTCTCTTTCTCTCTCTCTCTCACCCCCACCCCCCGCTTTTATTTTATATATATATATATATATATATATATATATATATATATATATATATATGCTGCTTTTTAGCAACAAATTTCTCAAATGGATTAAATAGCAAAATATGATAAAATAGTTCTTTCTACACACACACACACACACACACACACACACACACACACACACTATATCTTAAATGTACCCATCACTAATCCAGTGTGTGGCAGCTCTCGTGAGAGTTTGTGAGCAGCTGCCTGGATAGTGACAGGGATGGGGTGAGAGAATGGTGGTGGCAGTGGGGAGGGAAAGTGCTGGCCAGGCTAACAGGTGGGAAGGGAAAGCACCGGTCAGACCAGCCGGCGAGGGAAAACAGGGAGAACGGGGAAGAAGGCGGGGAGAACAGACTGGGCTTGAAGGGAGTGGGAGCGAAAGGAGAACTGACTGGGGCTGAAGGTGGGGGTGAACCCCTGCTAACTTGACAAAGAGGCACCTTTAACGTGGTGATTCTCTGTATTTAGCAGGGGAAGAGTAACTGGCCCTCTCCACCCCCAGCACAGTACTTCCAGTGACTGTTGCTGGTGTCTGTCTTGTGTTTCTTTTTAGATTGTGAGCCCTTTGGGGACAGGGGTCCATTTTGTTTATTTGTTATTTCTCTGTGTACACCGCCCTGAGCCATTTTTGGAAGGGCGGTATAGAAATCAAATGAATGAATGAATCAAAGGAGAACAGACTGGTGCTGAAGGGAGGGGCGAGATGAAGATGGGGAGGAGAGACAGGGAGAACTAGGGGAGCAGATTCTCTACACAGGATCAGCTAGTAATTACTATTTTGCTTTGTACTTGTAACAGTAACTCATATATAACTTCCATATTGTCTTTTTAATATGCTTGCAATGGACTAAAATGCCCCAACTTCTTGAAAGTAGCTTCACAAATTGGAGTGCATGAGGCTAAAGTCAACATAAATATGTATATATTTATGTATTTGTTTTATAGACACATATATATATATTTTATTATGACACATATCCTGTTCTTCCTCCAAGGAGTTCAGGGTAGTGTAAATGTTCTTCCTCCCCACTTTTACCCTCACAACAATCCTATGAGGTAGGATTGGAGGAAATGAGGAGACTGTCTCACCTAAAGTCCCACAGTGACTTTCATGACTAAATGGGGAACTCAAGTCCCTCAATCCTAGTCTTAACACTCTAATCATTACACCACACTGGTTCTCAACTGTGTGGGTATTCATTGCAGGAGAAATCTGATTCAGGAGAAAAAGGAGATTGATTTTTAGCGATGAAGCAAATTAATGGGGAGGAGAGTGTTGGATACCTTTAGAGAGCATGAAAGAGTTTAATGTGGGAAGGTTGTGGGCCTTGGCCCCACAGGGCAATCTAGTAACACCTCTGCAAGGGAAAGAGGAAGAGGGGAGGATTGTCCATGCAAAATCTTGTATTGGCAGGTATGTTTAGAATTTCTTCTAAAAGGAAATTTAACTGTCAGGGAAAGAGAGAAAGAGCAGGGAGGAGGAGGAAGACAGCAGGTGCTGCTAGGTGGACGTGAGGCAACAGGTGGCACAAGACTGTGTGGCTCCTCAGAAGTGCATCAGAAATCCAATCTGGCCCACCACCAGATCTGAGTTTGACACCCCTGGCATAGTTCATTTGCAAGAGAAATAAAATCCAAGTAATAATAGTTTTATATATGAAAAGAAAATATTTTATTGGGCGGGGGGGTGGAATCCTGTTGCACCACCTGCAGTTTCCTGCTGGATCCATCCCTGATCTAGTTCAGTATTGGCTACACTGACTGGCAGTAACCCAGCAGGAAGGGGTGCTCACTGGCGCTATGCCAAGGATTGAACTTGGGAGTTTTTGCATGCAGTGCAGATGTTCTTGCATGGCCTACAGTGCTTCCCCAATGGAGGTCTCTATACTGCTCCAAACCATTATGGCTACACTAACAAGTAGCAGAATGAGCATGGTGACTATGGGCGTAGCTTGTTTTGAAGTATTTGTGAGCTGTTAATTATGCAAAATATCATAGGGCATAATCCAGGCAAATTTAGCACTTCTAAGGGGGTACTCTTAGGCACAGTCATCTTGGAGTAAGGTCTTTGAATATAATGAAAGTGGCTTCTGAGTAAACATTCTGAGGATTGTTTTGAATGTCAGACAGATTTCACTGGAACATATTTAAGCATGTGTTAACTATCCCATGAAAATCAGTGCTTAACTCTTGGTTGCATTCTGTCCATGGTTTTCAGAAATATAATACAGTTCTTTTTAGGAAACAAAAGAAAAATATTTATTTTTCTAATTTTCATTTGTGCTTTCTAAACAAATTAGGCCAGCATACCTGCATGTCATTGAATACACCTGTTCACACAATCATCAAAATCAGGATAGGAAGTAGTTCCCTGGTTTGCATCGTCGTGTCAACTCACAAAAATTCCTCTAACCTAAGTTGCTCAAATTAGGATAGCCCAGCTTTTGTACCCTGCTCTTAACCAAGGTAGGAGAAGAGGAGATCTCTCCAGCCTTGTTTTTCTGGTTGTATGGATCCAGTTTGAGGTCATTCACAATCAAAAACTGTGCTCTACCCAGGTTTGGTAGCTGTGTGTGTTCCCAATTTTCAGTTTGGGGGAAGCAAGGTAGGAGGAAAACCTGGGTAGCTTTTTCTGCTACCTTGCTTCCACACAATCACTTCTACCCAGGTTTCCCTCTTACATAACTGAAAATTGGGAGCACACACAGCTCCCAAACCTGGGTAGAACACAGTTTTTGATTGTGTGAATGACCTCTGTCTCGTAATCCACATCAGACTGTTCTCCTAGGTTGCACACTCAGGTGCCAGGAATTTTTGAAAAAAGATCAGGCTATCTACTGGCCTTGGGGGAAATCACATGTGCAGAGTGCATGAAAAAGCCCTCTGTGATAACAGCCTGTAGCCAGTGAAGTTGTTCACACAACAGGTTGGGCGAGGCAGTGGGCAGGTGGGGGGAAAGGCTGGTTAAGCTTATCTTCCTCCCAGATGAGTGATGACTTGTTTCTGGAATTGTAGACTGCGCTCCCAGATGAACAGTGCTGCATGGTGCAGTGCGCACCTCTGGAGACTGGAACAATGCGTCCCGGCCTCCAGGAATACCAAAATGCACCGCACGACATGCACAATGCATCAGGAGATTCTCCCAGGAGTAGGGGTGTGCACACATCTGCTAAGGGTGGTTCAGTGCGAGTTCAAAATGAACTCGAACTGAACTGCTTGATCTATGATGGTCCAAAGCAGTGGAAGTCTGGTGCGAACAGTTGAACTGGGTTGAATTGGTTTGAGCTGGTTCAGATGCTTGTAAAGCAGAATCTGGTAAGGATTCCCCTTTACAATCATTGGTGGGGGGATTTGAAAAAGGGCGGACGGGATGGGTGGGAGGTCACCTTGCACACCACCACCGCAGGCCAGCCGTGGCTCCCCTAGGCCCTGCCGGAGCTCCCCCGCATCAGCCTGGGCCGAAGCTTGAACTGGGTTGCACACCCTAGATGCCCATCTCTGTGTCCACTGGGGCTAAACATAATGCCAGTGAGCACACAATCCCAGAGACTGGGTTAAGGGCTCGCTCAAGCCCTTAGCTCTGGCTAACAGCCAGGTTTTAAAATGCAGCTAGGCGGTATTGCCCCGCCAGGGACAGGCCTGATCCTGGCAGTTCTCATGCGCAGCTTAACCCAGGCTGGGTTTCTCTAGCCTTGGTTAGGCTGCACATGGGAACAGCCTCCATGTTTGTGTTACAAACTATGCAATAAGAGCAGTAGCAGAGGGAGCGGTTTTCCGTCTCTCTTCTGGCATGTATATGGAAATCAGTGCACCGTGTCCCCTCTAGCAATTGTGCCTCCCTCTTTTTTTTTTTTTATGAATGTGCACAGATTACAGAACTATCTCAGCAGAATGACATCCTGATTCCTTCCTTTCTCTCTGACACAGCCTTAAACCACATGTTGTTTTCCCCAGCCCCTCCATTGTGGAGTTTTATTCCCACAATGACCTTTGAATGACCCCGTCATCTCATTCAGTACTTGTGCTGATCCGGTTAACACCATACAATTAATTACATGTGAAGCCATTTTCCCTGGAATCTATTCTAATGCATTTTTTAAAATGTCTTTCCCCCCCGCACTTGTACACTAAAGGTTTCATAATCTACATACCAGCATTTATTATCATTTCTTCAAGCAAGCATAAAACTTGCACATTTTCTTTAATGCTGTTCCTGCTTTATTTGTGATCAATCCTTTCCAGTATTTTACTCTGACAAACCTTTGCTGCACTTTCATTTTTATAGTACCATGTATTATACATTGCCAAGAAGCACACAAAATCAGATTTGTTGAAATACATTTCACAAATAGAGCATGATCCATTGGGTTCAATGCACCACTGATGGAAACAGGGAGTGCTCTTGTAACAACCCTACTGTGACACCAAATATCATTGCCAAAGGAGGTTCCTTGTCTCCATTGCATTGTGTCCAAAGCTTTCATCCACCTTCATTACACTGGATTCAACAGCCAATAATCTGTTCCGGCTTCTAAAACAGTGTATTCATTAATGGTGTTAAGAACTATATGGGCTGTAAGCCTTATTCAGACATTGAGGTCATTCACATGACCGGGCAGGCAGGGCGTCAGGCGAGCAGTGGAGGGTGGGGAAGGCTGGTTAGACTCACCTTCTCCCCAGATTACTGCTGCCTGTTTCGGGGAGCATAGACCACACTCCCAGATGATCCGTGCTGCATGTAGGAATGTGCAAACAGGTCCGAATTTGAACCGATTCAAAATTGAACTGGTTCAGTCCGAAGGTTCAAACTTGGACCAAACAGGACATTGCATTGCCAGTGCTAGTCCGAGTTTGAACCAATCGGGCCTGGTGCAGTTTGAACCAGTTTGAAGAGGCTCAAAGGCTTGAGCTGCCATTTGAGGTCCTAGACTCAATTTTGTGTCACTTGTCTTGCTTGATTTCATTTGCTGAGCTCCTGCTTCCCTGATTGGCCAGATGTCTCTGGCTCTCTGACAGGCTTTTCAGTGGTGCCAGTCAATTGATCAGTCAGTTTATTATGATCATAGATCAGCACACAGTTCAAATCCAGATACAAGAGTCCCCAAAAGTGAACTTCAATACCAGTGCATGCATATATAAATACATACACATAAAGTATACAATTAAGAAATATTACATAAAATATAAAATAGAATAAGATACAAAATAAAAATAAAATGAATTAAGAACCTGTATTAACCATCTCCGACACACCGTGGGTGGGTCTTAATCGTAGCTGTACAGAATTTGGCCACCAGATGAGAGACATCGGTATACGTATCAGAAAGAAATGTTTATATAAAACTCATCAGAATTGGATATCTAAAAACAAGAGGAGCAATAAATCTAAGACGCAGATCACAATAAAATGAGCAATACAAAAGCACATGACCTACTGTTTCAACATTGCCATTCCCACAAGGACACAATCTCTCCAAAACAGGAACCCTCCTAAATCGACTCTCTAATACCACAGAGGGCAACACATCCATCGAGGCTAGCATCAGGGCTCTTCTGTGGGTTGGCTATGTCATATAGTACAGATAGTTGGCTAGTTTTTGCAAGGGCTTAACTGCTCCAAACCACCTGTAGCTTGATGCCCGACCTAAATCTATTTGGTGTCCCATATCAATAATACATTGCTTAAGGATCAGTCTGGCATTCTCAAAGCCCAGTGGGGAGTAGAAATTCTATTGACTGTCCATATACTCTTAATTTTTCAGTGATTAAGTGGGTCCAATCAGAGGGGTGTTTGTCCTTTTATATACCAGTCAGAGGGGTGTTCATCCTTGAGAACTGGCACCCTGTTGACCAGGGGGGAGGGCAAAGGTGGGGGTTCCAAAAGCAGGAAGTTTCAAGTTCTATTTAAAGGCAAGCCCTGGCCTTGCAAAAATAACTCTTGCTGCTTGCTGTTGCTGGGTGCTGCTGGTGAGAGAGTTTGGCTGCAGATTTCTTGTGCCTGCCTGCCAATGTGCTGCTTGTTGTCCCCTCTGCCTTTTTTGTTGCCCCCCCCTCCACTCCTCCCCACTCTCTCTTCTCCACAGTAATTTTCCCTGGTTGGTTGGGTGTGTGTGTGTGTGTGTGTTTCTGCTAGATTTCTTGTTTTCTGAGAGAGTGACTGTCTCTCCTGCTCTGTGCCCACTGGCAGGGGCCACAGGCCCTTTGACCTGAGAGGCCCATTTCCCTGGTTCACCCCCCTGCCCCCCCTCCTCCTTTTTGCTGTTATTACTGACTGGGTGCTGCTTTTAATCCAGGGCTGAGTTGAAGGGTCCTCAGCTCAGCAGCCTCAGTTGACTTATTTCATTTTGCCTTTTGGCGGGGGGGGGGGGGTCCTTGTTTTCTCTGGAGCAGGTGCTTTTCTTTTTTAACCCTCTTCCTGCTGTGCTCACACACTGACTACTCCAGACTCCAGTGCAGCGGCTGCCTCCCCTTTCTGTCCTCTTTCACTCCCTTCCTTTTTTTCCTCACCTGTTCCCCAGCAAATTTTCCCCACCAGCTTTTTATTTCATTTTATTTTATTCAGAGTGTCTTTAATTTGTTTGGGTAACTCACTAAAATATGATAAATAAATGATAAATAAAATAAAATATATAGGTCACCAGAAGGCTGTCCATTCTGCCCCCCCCCACGCCAGTTTTGCCCGCCTGCTGCCAGCCCACCACTGGTCAGGTAAGGTGTCATGTCCCCCCTGAAGAATGGGGGGGGGGGGAATAAGTTTCTGCAGGTCAACAAGGGGTAAGTGGTTTCTTTTTTGTGCCCCTTGTCCTTAGTTTTCATCAAATAGGGCCTCCTTTCTTGTTTGGGTTGGAGGAGGATTTTTTCTGTGCTTTTCTTTGCAGGTTTCTTATTTTTGCAGGTCCCCCTTAGTTGCCCCCCCCCATTATATTTGTATTGTGGTGTTGTTGTGGGTGGGTAGATGTGCAGTTTAATTGGGGGGGTGGATAGGTTTTTTTTAAGCCCACCCACACAGGGGTCATGTCTGAGTGTTGTGAGGCGAACAGGGTTCACAGCAGGGTGGCAGAAAGAGGCGGGAGGGGTCACCAAACTGGTGCAAGAGGCAGGGGTGGGGGCAGGGGAGACACCATCATGGGGTCCCACAGGTCTCCATTGGCGATTTCTTTGCCCTAGGTGAGGTGGTGGCAAAAAGGCCTTGGAAAGAACTTTTAGATGCCGTGATGTGTCTATACCTACAAAGGTTAGAATCATTCAGACAATGGTTTTTCCCATGGCACTCTATGGATGCGAAAGCTGGACTTTGAAGAAGCAAGAGAGAAAAAGTATTGACGCTTTTGAAGTGTTGTGCTGGAGAATACTTTTGAAGATAACATGAATAGCCAGGAAAAGAAACAAATGGATCATAGAACAAATCAATCCAGAATTTTCACTTGAGGCACAAATGACCAGGCTCCAACTAACATACTTCGGACACATTATGCGAAAACCCAGCTCCCCTAAGAAGTCCATAATTCTTGGAAAAGTTGAAGGCAAGAGAAGAAGAGGACGACCAGCAGCAAGGTGGATAGACTCGATTACGACAGCAATGAATGCACCTCTGAGAGACCTTAAAGGCCAAGTTGAAGAAAGATCATCCTGGAGAGAATCTATTGATGTGGTCACTAAGAACTGACACCAACTTGATGGCATTTAATCAATCAATAGAAAAAAATGTAAATATGTGAATTTGCAGATATGTAGATTTTTGAATGTGTACATAGGTAACTTGTCTTGCAGGGGGAGGCATTGTGCTTGGGACTGTAAAAATGTGGGACTGTAAAAATGTGGATCTGTAAATATGTAAATATGCGAATGTGTAAAACTGTAAATATTTGAATATGTAGAACTAGCGGCTGTAAATGTGTAGAAGTATTGTACAGGTGTGTATGTGCAGGTCTGTCTGTGTGTGCACATGCGTGCATGCGTAGAGGTTTTTGTTGTGTTTTTGAAGCTTTGGTTTGTGTAGATAGTTGGTGCGCACATACTACAGCTGTATAGATAAATGTGTGTATATACTCGTAAATAATGTATGTGTATAATGTGTATATATACTATAGCTGTATAGATGGATGTGTGTTGCCCGTGCATGCCAACTACCACAGGAACCACATGGCAACTTGAACTGGTTCTAAAAGGTTCTACATAGGGTATAATGAGGACTCAAACTGGCCCATTATTCCCTATGCAGGACACCTAGGGGCATAAAACCAGGGTGGGTGATAGGCACCCACCATGGGTGTCTACCACCCACCAAACCCCGAAGCAACTGGACATTCCTGCAATTTTTAATGAATTTCTGAAGATTTTTTTAAAAATGCATTCTCCCCATAGGGAATAATGGGGATTTGAGGATGCCCCAAATGCCCCCCTGTGGGGTACCTGGGCACCAAAGTGGGTTTGGGTTCTTACCACCCACCCCTAAGTGCTCTGCATAGGGGCACCCCTATTGTGCCTCTAGGTGCTCTACATAGGAAATAATGGGCCAGTTCGAGTCCCCATTATACCCTATGTAGAACCTTTTAGAACTGGTTTGAGTTGGGTTTGAATTCAAACCAAACCAAGGGGGGTTCAAGGAGAACCAAAACCAAACCTACCCACACTGGTTCGAATTGGGTTCAAATTTGAACCAAACAGGCCAAGCCAGTTTTGTGCACACCCCTAGCTGCATGCCTACAGTGCAGAGCTCTGGAGACCAGGATGACGTGTCCCAGCCTCCAGAGGTCCCACAATGCACTGTGCAATATGTGCAATGCATTGGGGGATTCCCCCAGGAGAAAGGCACCCTAGGCGCCTGTCTCTGTGTCTGCTAGGGCTACACATAGCCCCAGCTAACACACATACCCAGAGAGGGCCAGGCTACAAAGTGGTGCTAGGTGGAACTGCCCCACCAGGATCAGACCCGATTCCAGCACTTCTCATGCACAGTCTAACCAGGCTGGGCTTCCTTAGCCTGGGTTAGGCTGCATGTGAGAACAGCCTCATTATGTACATGCACACAGGTGTCTCTACACATGTACCTGTTTGTTGAGTGAATGACTGTATGAGGTCATTTACATAATCAAAAGTTGTGTTCTACCCAAGTTTAGGAACTGTGTGTGCTCCCAATTTTCAGTTTTGTGGAGGCAAGGAAGGATGAAAACTTAGGTCAAAGTGACTGTGTAGAAGCAAGGTAGGAAGAAACTCTACCCAGGTTTTCCTCTTCCCTTGTTTCCACACAATCACTTCTACCCAGGTTTTCCTTTTACCTTGCTTCCACGCAACCAGAAATTGGGAACACATACAGCTTCCAAACCTGGGGGGGCGGGGGGAGACAGTTTGACTTCTCAGAGTATAGAGAAGTCAATGTGGGAGTAGATGTTTATTCAGGTACCCAGCTCCTAAGTCATGCAGGGAAAAATAAAGAGTAGTTGGGACTGAATATTACTGTGGATAATTAAGAGTTGCTGCCAGATGTAATGGCAGCAAGTTGGTGGGAACCTGAGGTTCCCAGGGAGTGTACGATTCTACTACAAGCTGCAAGTTGTGGCCATTTCATGACATTCGAAGCCACCAGTGTCAGATTGCCAATATCAGTTTCCCTTCGCCACTGGAATATGTGGCCCAGCTTCAAGTGATGGTTACAGATGTCAGGTGAATGTCTGTTCATGGAGGGACCCAACTTTGGCAAAACAACATTGGTGGCTTCAGATGTCATGAAATAGACAACTTGCTGTTTGCACCAGAAGCATGCAGTCTCTGGGAGCCTCATGTTCCTGCTAGCTTAATTGCTGCCATTATATCTGAAGCTGCCTAAGGGTCACTTGACCACGGACACAGCCTCTCCCACCATTGACTCTAATGAAAAGATTTTTTTTTCTAAACCAGGAATTCCTAATGTGTTTCAAGTTGGCATTCTTTTTCAGGAGTTAGAGATAAGTGGATTTCCTCTGTTTCATTCCATTATGGTCTCATGGGTTCTGTTCCTCTTGTCTTCAGAACTGGCACACACATCTACCACATTTTCCAGCTTGTATCCATCTTTTTTGTACAGATTACTGATCTGTACCAACATACTGTATATGTGCAATGATTAATCACAGTACTAACAGAAATTTTGAGATGACCATGCTATTATACCAAGATTCTTTTTTATATCAAAAGATTTTGGTTTATTCAATGTGCACATGGGCTGATGCTTACTGGTAACCTGTAAGGAAAAAAGGGAGGGGTGGGGGAACTGCAGCAAACCGCATATGTGTGGAGATCTGAATAAAGTACATAAAGATAAAAAATTGAGAAAAGGCAGATCGCTAACACATCAGTGTCAAATTTGCAGCAGGAAGATCAGAAACTCCAAATGCAATCAGAAATCCATATGGGAAAATCTCATCAGCATCCCTAAAGGAAACATTGCAAAAAGCAGTGTAATATTTTGTGTGCCTCCATAAAGTTACTTTGGCCCAGAGTTCTCTTCATTGTTTTTCTTTACTTATCTAAATAAACCAAATTCAGCCTAAGTAGAATGCTTGACCACACTTCCCAAGCATACTTCAATAGGAAAATTATATCCTCTCTCATTTAACCACAGCGTTTTCTCTATGGGGGCGTGTATTGGGGAGTGGACACTGTGTGTGTGTGTGGTTTATGCAACCGCCCCCCCCAATATAGTGTCATTTGAATAAGCCAGCATTTTCAGAAAGGAGGCGCAGCTAAAGACCCCAGATTTCCTTATCTGTCTATATAGGAGTTACAGGTAATAATAACCCCAAATAAATGACCTCTGGGTCAGTTTGGAAAATGCCATCCAACTGCTGGCTCAGTTATGCAATGAGACACATGCAGATGCATGACATATTCCATCTATCATCATGCAAAAAACACCAACTTCACATATACGCTGATGGGATCTGAGCTGTTGGTGACTGACCAGGAGAGAGATCTTGGGGTCGTGGTGGACAGCTCATTGAAAGTATCATCTCAGTGCATGGTAGCTGTGAAAAAAGCTAATGCCATGCTAGGAATCGTTAAGAGGAGGGTTGAGAATAAAAATCCTGATATTATAATGCCCTTATACAAATCTATGGTGCGGCCACATCTGGAGTACTGTGTACAGCTTTGGTCACCGTTTCATAAGAAGGATATTGTAGAACTGGAAAAGATATGATAGGGCAACCAAAATAATCAGGGGCCTGGAGCACCTTCCTTATGAGGCTAGGCTACAGCATCGGGGGCTCTTTACCTTGGAAAAGAGGTGACTAAGGGGAGACACGATCGAAGTGTATAAAATTATGCATGGAGTGGAGAGGGTAGACAGAACATTTTCCCCCTCTCTCACAACACTAGAACCAGGGGTCACCCCATGAAACTGAAGGTTGGGAAATTTAGGACTGACAAACAGGAGTACTTTTTCACACAGCGCATAATTAATCTATGGAATTCCTTGCCATGGGATGTGGTGATGGCCAACAGCTTGGATGGCTTTAAAAGGGGCTTAGATGATTAATGGAGGACAGGTCTATCAATAGCTACTAGTCTGATGGCTGTGGGCCATCTCCAGCCTCAGAGGCACGATGCCTCTCAATACCAGTTGCAGGGGAGCAACAGCAGGAGAGAGGGCATGCACAAACCTCTTGCCTGTGGGTTCCCTCGAGGCATCTGGTGGGCCTCTGTGTGAAACAGGACGCTGGACTAGATGGGCCTTGTGCCTGATCCAGCAGGGCTGTTCTTATGTTCTTATGCAACTGGGAGGACTGGTCAGGAGGTGCTGCTCAACATGGCCTTCTGACAGATGTTTTAAATCTGTCCAGTGCAAATGTCTAATTTGCAGCCACTAGGTTGTGGCCAATAGGCATGTCAGCAGTGGGGGATGTGACTAATAAGCATGATCTTACTGAACGTCAGGGCAATTTTGCCTGGTCAGGGCTACTGAGGTTCAAATATCTGCTCAGAAATGACACTCATTGTATGGCCTTAGAAAAATCACAGAGCTGTCTTTAAGAGTGGAGTGTTGCCCAATTGAATATTAAGGAAAGAAGAGTTGGTCTTGTGGTAGCAAGCATGACTTGTCCCCATAGCTAAGCAGGGTCTGCCCTGGTTGCATCTGAATGGGAGACTTGATGTGTGAGCACTGCAAGATATTCCCTTCATGGGGATGAAGCCGCTCTGGGAAGAGCAGAAGGTTTCAAGTTCCCTCCCTGGCTTCTCCAAGATAGGGCTGGGAGAGATTCCTGCCTGCAACCTTGGAGAAGCCGCTGCCAGTCTGTGAAGACAATACTGAGCTAGATAGACCAATGGTCTGACTCAGTATATGGCAGTTTCCTATGTTCCTATGAAACTAATACAGAGAGTAAAGGCCATCAGTAAGACTTATTTCTGAATAAACATCCTTACAATTTTATTGAACAGCTGCAATCCTATGCATATAGGTAAGTTCCTATATGCATAGCATTGATGATCCTAGGCATTACAGTTGGAGGCTGTTCTTGCTTGCAGCCTAGCCCAGGCTAGGCTGCTTGTGTGGAGTGCCAGGAGTCGTGTGGACTCCCAGCCCCACTTCCTAGCCTGGCTCTTAGCCGAGGCTAAGTGAGAAAGCACTCCCTTAACCTGGCTGCCGGGATCTTGCATTTCCTGGGGCTGCATGCAGCCTGAGGAGACATAGAGAAAGGTGCCCAGAGCAGGGGTTCTCAACGTTGGGTCTCCAGATGTGATTGGACTTCAATTCCCATAATCCCCTGCCCCAGTGGCCTTTGTCTGGGGATTATGGGAATTGAAGTCCAATAACATCTGGGGACCCAACGTTGAGAATCCCTGGCCTAGAGCACCCCTCTGATGGGGGAATCCCTCAAGGCACCGCGCTCATTGTGCTGATTTCCCACACAAGCCCAAACGTTAGTCAGGAGTGCATAGCCAGCACTCCAAAGCAGTCTCATTAACAGAGCATAAAGGTAAAGTGTCTGTCAAGTAGGTGTCGACTCCTGGCGCCCACAGAGCCCTGTGGTTGCCTTTGGTAGAATACAGGAGGAGTTTATCATTGCCTCCTCCTGTACAGTATGAAATGATGCCTTTCAGCATCTTCCTATATCACTGCTGCCTGATATAGGTGTTTCCCAGAGCCTGGGAAACATACCAGCAGGGATTTGGTATGTTTCACAGGGTTATTGTGAGGAGAAACTTAAGTATGTAGTATACCACTCTGGGCTCCTTGGAGGAAGAGCGGGATATACAATGTAATAAATAAATAAATAATCAATCAATCAATCAATCAATCTTCTGCTATGTGACAGCCCTTCAAATGTTTGGAAATGGCTTATCATACTCCCGTTTAGTCTTCTTCTCTCTAGACTAAACCTACTCAGGCCCACCTTTATATGTTCCTTATAAGACTTGGTTTCCAGCTAGCTTACCACTCTTTTTTGCCTTTTCTGAACCTGTTCCAATGTCCTTAAAATGTCCTTAAAATGCAGGATGAGAATTCTACCCAGTGGCTAACATACAGTGCAGTGCACCACCCACAGAAGAGGGAGGTGCACCTGCTGACTCTGTGTGAATCGAAACCACGTCCGTGCTTCTCGTGAGCTCAGGGAGCCTCAGTCACTACTCACAATTCTGTTTGTTCATCTGGTTGATTCTGTGGTTGATGGTTATCTCCTTCTTGTATTTTGGCTGCTCAAAGACTGTAATAAAGTTATTCATTCATGTTAACAATTGTGTCATCACAGCAGCAAGAAGGTTTTCTTTGGGAATAATAGAAGGCTTGTCACTGCAGCATTGAGTTTTATAGCTGCTTCCCTCATAAATACAAATTAATCTTATGTTTGTTTAACATAAGACTTTAAAAGACTTTATTCAAGGAACATCTCAATGTTCTCCTTCCCTTTCCCTCCATTTTCTTCCTGACTCCACCCAGAGGTGCTCTTACACCTGCACATCTGGGCAGAAGCCCAGGGCCTCCATACTGCCTGGGGGGGTCTCCAAATCCTCCTGAGGCTGTCCTGGGTGATGCTGGCCTGCCTCTGTGCTGAGAGGCCGAGCATGACCTCTACTTTAGAGACAGAGGGGGAGTGGGGTAAGAAATAAGTGGGATGGGGATATGTTAAGTTGCATGTTGAAATGTTTCTGCTAATGCATATTTGCATTAATATACCTATTTTATTTTCTTGTACTCCTGTGAGTTCAGTTGCTGTTTGTACCCTCAAGAACCCACATGTTAAAGATACTGTGTTTGTCATGGTGTGTATGTGTGGGGCAGGGACTTCCAAAGTGGCGGGGGGGGGGCCTACAAAGGCCTTTCGGGTCCAAGCTCCAAAACTGCCTAGGTGAACCTCTGACTCCACCCCCCCTTCCCTACACACAGAGTCTCTAAAGAATTCCCCACTGGGACAAAGTTCTGATCAACCAAACATAAAAGACTACTAGAAAGAATACAACAAAATGACACAATCATCAGTAACAGAGGTGCTCTTACCTCTGGACTTACAGGCCAAAGTCCAGGGCCTCCACACCACCTGGGGCCCTCCAAATCTTCCTTATTCTGTCCTGGGTGGTGCTGGCCTGCCATTGTGCCAGGCAGCCAAGTGTGACCTCTGCTTTAGAGACAGAGGGGGGCATGGAGGAAGAAATATGTGGGGTGGGAATATGTTATGTTGTGTGCTGAAATGTTTCTGCATAAATATATCTGTTTTATATTCTTATATTCTTGTGAGTTCAGTTGCTGTTTGTGCCCTCAAGAACTCGCATGTTAAAAATACTGCATGTGTCAAGGTGTGCGTGGGGGCCCCTCCAAAGCAGGGGGGCCTCCAAAGGCCTTTAGGTCCAGGCTCCCAAACTACCTAGGAGCACCTCTGATCAGTAGCAATTGAGCCTCTCCAAGTTGGGGAGAATTAAGATTGTGGACTTGACTCACAAAACCAGCATGTGTGCTCCGCCCTTACATGGGTGAGGTGCTGCATTGTCTGTGAGCCAGTATTCCAAGCGAGATCTGCCCAGTAGAGTATTCCAAATGAAATCTGACCGTAGCCCAAGTGGGACAAATACTTCTTGTGATTTATGCTTCTCTTAATATAGTCCAGGACTGCATTCACTTTTCAAGCTTCCTTGGGAGTAAAATCCCTTGGACTAAGTGAAAATTACTTCCAAGTAAACACACATAAGATTGGGCTGTGTGGAGTAAAAAATGGCAAGGCACTTTGTACTTCTCAAATGCTATGGGAGGAAAAGACACCTTCAGATTAGAATGTTATTTGTATTCTACTCCATATTAGTCACACAGCTGAATTCTCTGGGCTGTAGCTATTTCTTTTTCAGCCAGTTTACAGGCAGGAGAAGCAGAAAGAAAGACCTAACACAGGCCCCTGATCTTAAGTTAACACAGACCTTTATTATCCTCTGCTATTCCATGAGATTTTCCAAGGCTTTTCTGAACTTGATCCTGCCATGCCGGCTGTTAAAGAATCCGACTGCTGCTGCTTTATCTTTAGGGTTTCAATAGCGGAAAGGAAGTCTCTTTTTTATTATTTAAAAAAAACCTAATTCTCCAGGCTGCCCTGGGACTAGCCCTTCCCCTTTAGACATCTGCTGCTGTTCTCTAACACTTCAGGGATACCTTAAGCCTAGCCCTAACTCTCTGCTGCTTCCAAGCAGGGCATTTGGCAGCACCTCAAAGTCTTGCCCTATACAAAGTAGAAACTGGTGAGCTCTGTTAAGCAGGAGAAGAAGGAATAGCTAGTACACAGAACCGACTTGTTTAAATGGGGCTAGATTTTGCTCTGTTTAGTTAGTGGGGTGTGTGTGTGTGTGTGTGTGTTTAATGTGACACTTTATTCCAAGAGACTGTGTAGGTAGCCAGAGAGTTTCAAGGACTTGCTCTCTCTGTACTAAGCTGATACAACAACAGGCTTTTGAATGGGGAGGAAAAAAAGAAATTGGTAAAAGAAAGCAGCAGGATGGGCAGGCAGCTGAAGGCAAGTTCATGTAGCCATGAAGTGCTGGCAAGTGGCAGAGGACATCTAAAGCTGGGGCGGGGAGGCAACAGAAGAAGCCAGATCAAGACCTGCTGACGACACAGTGGTCTAAAGAATTAATTTAAAAGCTCACCCCACTGGGCTGCAGTCTTACACACAAGTCTTATTGATCTCAACGGTCATTCCTGACCATTCTATATACCTACATACTTTCTCTTCGTCTTTTCCATTCCTTGATTTTCGTATCTAAATTGTCTTAAACACCACACTTAACAGAGTCTTTCTGCCACTGTATCTTATATAAGGGCGATTTTATGTATTTATTTATTTACATAAACAAATAGATAAATAAATAAAATAAAATAAAATAAATTATAGCCCATGAAGCTACATGAGAGGAAAAAAGATTGTGACGTAGATGATATGATGCATCTAAAATGCGCATACACCATGTGCTACAATTGAGTTTGTGGAACTCAACAAACAATGTAATGGTCTATGACTGCAAACTGGTGGCTTGTGTTCCAGGAATATGGCTAAAAAGAAAACCCCTTTTAAAAAAAATGTTTTTAAAAAATCAATTTCAAATGGTGGGTTCTGGTTACATTGTAAAAGGGGGAATATAACAGCTGTTTCGCTGTTCTTGCTCTTTTAAGTGCAATTAAGGCCGATTAGAAACTAATTAGAAACAGCTCAGCATACTGAAGCAGAAAGCTGCTCCCAATTTAGGATCAGCTGGATGGGAAAAGTGCATCAAGGCATAACTAGATATCCTTTTAGACATCTAAAGACTGATCGGTAGTTTTTCAACTTTGCAGCCAACTCCAACTGCAATTCAAAAATATTTAGTACTAATGAAGAGTATCAGATGCATTCCAGTTAATTTGTATTCATCCTTCTTCCTTCAGCAATTTCCACTATCCTGTTTCATTCAGCATTAAACCTGAAAGCCTATTATTAGGAATTAAATTGGGACTCAGCTAAGCTATATTCTTGAAGAGCTCCGGTAGCGGAACAGCATCTCTCCACTTTTACTTGTTGACAGGAGCAAAGTATCCACTTTACAGGGTCATGTACAATATATAGACTGCTTCCTGGTTGGAATAATGATTCCTTAAATTCAGAGTGAAGTTTCTAGTGGGCACAGCCAACACAGGAGGCAAAAGCTGCCTACAAATGAGATGGTTGGTACCCTTTATAACAACTGAACTAGCAAAGGGGTAATTTGGCATTCCTTCAAGACAAACTCTATTTACAGTTACTGCCTATTTGTAATATGTTGATTAACATATGTAGAATACCTAGGCCAATTCATTTTAAACCTGTCTGTGCGTAATTGGACCGTGTGTAGGTAGACACTTGGCATCAATCAAAACAGAAATAAGTTCCACATGAATGACAAAAAGCATGCCCATGCACAAATGGTTTATAATCCTCAATATCTTTTTTCATAGAAAACGTGGGTCTGAACTAAAATTTAGGGCCCAATCCAGCAAAAGCTCTCCACAAGCTCTTGGGAATCTCTCCAGCACAAAGACCCTTGAAGTGAATGAATGTTCTTGCCCAACTTTATGCATTAAAATCAACTTTTCACGAAAGGGGTGTTCTGCTGTATTATTCTTTTTATAATGGATTAATGTTGTTATTGTTGTCTTTATTACAGGGTTGCTGGTATCACATCTTTGCATCTCAGGAATAGGCTTGTTTCTTCTTAGACTTTTTAGATGTGATGGTTTCATTTGTGATTTTGGTGTATTTACAGTACTTCTCTGGATTTGTTGATTGTCTATCAACATTATACATTATAGGGCAATATTTTTGCTGTACATTAGGCTTGTTCACATAATCTGTAACAGGGTCAGAGGTACACCAACCCAAAGTAGAAGAGCTGTGAACAGCCCAGAATCGGTGGTCATGTGAACTCCAAGATCAAGGTAGAACGATGGATCTGAGTAGGACAGGTGGCACCAAACCACATTCTGTCCCTAGCACTTTACTGGGGATGGATGAAAAGCCATCCTATTGCCTCCCACACAATCAATGGCCCACCAGATGCCACTGGAAGCCTACAGGCAGGAGTTGAGGGCATGCCCTCTCTCCTGCTGTTACTCCCCTGTGACTAGTACTCAGAGGCATCCTGCCTCTGAGGCTGAAGGTGGCCTATAGCCCTCCAACTAGTAGCCGTTGATAGACCTTTTCTCTATGAAGTTATGCAAACCCCTCTTAAAGCCATCCAGGTTATTGGCTGTCACCACATCTTGTGACAGAGAATTCCACAAGTTGATCATGTGTTGTGTGAAAAAGTACTTCCATTTGTTGGTCCTAAATATCTTGGCAATCAATTTCATGGGATGACCCCTGGTTCTAGTGTTGTGTGAGAGGGAGAAGAATTTCTCTCTATCCACTTCTCAACACCATGCATAATTTTATAGACCTTATCAAGTCTCCCCACAGTCATCTTTTTTCTAAACTAAATAGCCCCAGGTGTTGTAGTCTTGCCTCATAAGAAAGGTGCTTTAGGACCCTGATCATCTAACTTGCCCTTTTCTGCACCTTTTCCAGTTCTACAATGTCATTATTTAGATGTGGTGAAAAGAATTATACTCAGTACTCCAAGTGTGGCCGCACCATAGTTTTGTATAAGAGCATTATAATATTAGCAGTTTTATTTTCAATCCCCTTCCTAATTATCCCTAGCATGGAATTGGCCTTTTTCGCAGCTGCTGCACATTGAGTCGACTTTCAAAGAGCTGTCCACCACGACCCCAAGATCCCTCTCTTGGTCAGTCACCGACAGCTCAGATCCCATCAACGTATACTTGAAATGGGGTTTTTTTGTCCCAATGTGCATAACTTTACACTTGCCAACACTGAACCACATTTGCCATTTTGTTGCCCATTCACCCAGTTTGGAGAGATCCTTTTGGAGCTCCTCACAATGTGTTTTGGATTTCACTACCCTAAATAGTTTTGTATCATCTGCAGATCTGGCCACCTTGCTGCTTACCCCAACTTCTAGATCATTTATGAATTAATTAAAAAGCACTGGTCCAAGTACAGATCCCTGGGGGACCCCACTTCTTACTTCCCATTTATACCCACCCTCTGTTTCCTGTCTTTCAACCAGTTAGCAATCCACACATGTACTTGTCCCCTTATCCCATGACTGCTATGTTTTCTCAAGAGTCTTTGATGAGGAAAAACTTTGATGAGGAAAGACTTTGGGGACAGGCATCCATCCATCCATCCATCCATCCTTTTCTTTCTTTCTTTCTTTCTTTCTTTCTTTCTTTCTTTCTTTCTTTCTTTCTTTCTTTCTTGTTATTTCTCTTTGTAAGCCAATTTGAAAACGTTTGTTGAAAAGCAGTATATAAATACTTGTTGGTTTTGTTGTCCCTAATTATTCCTAGCCTGCAATTGGCCTTTTTCTCAGTTGCCGCACATTGAGTCAACACTTCCAACAAACTGTCCACCATATATAGGATCCCTTTATATTTTTGCAATATATATTTTTGTAATATATTTTTGCAAGGAGGTTGGCAATTTCACATTTGAGTTATTTAAGACAATTGGGTGGGTGCCATCTGGCCCTGGCGATTTATTGATCACCTGAACCTGAGAAGCTCTGTTCTGGTATGTTTCCTCTGCCGTGAAGACAGAACTCATTCTGCTTCTCTGCAATCTCCTTATCCTGCTTAATACTTCCTTTCATGCCCTCATCATCTAAACCCTTCCTCCTTGCACCACCGTCTCATCCACACATTGAGACTCCTCAGCTCCGCCTGTCTCACTGGCACTGCACGTGGAACAGGTAGCATGTGTGAAAATGCCACATTGAGGGTCCAGGACTTCAATATGCTACCTAGCAGCCTAGATTTTACTTCCAGGACCTCCCAACTGCATTTCCCAACATTACTGGTGCTGATGTACACCACAACAGCTGACTCCTCCCCAGCACTACCCAACAGCCTATCTAGATGCCGTGTGATGTATACAAACAGGTCTGCAACCTTTGCACCAGGCAGGCAAGTCACTGTGCGGTCTACTCATGGGTCATGACCCATCTCTCTACACTCCACCCCATTGACTCACCCACTATTAGGATTCCTCCACACCCCCGAAGCATATCCCCTATGCAAGAGGATATGGGCTCATCATTCACATAAGGGGTTCCTTCTAAAGGAGCATTTCTCTCTTCCTCAGAGACCTTCATTCTCCCTGACAGCAGAAGACCCATCAGCCTGGGAGTGGGATGCCTATATCACATCCCTGAAGATCTCATCCATGTACCTCTCTGACTCTCTGAGCTTCTCAAGATCAGCCAGCTTGGCTTTGAGGGAATGACCTTGTTCCCTGAGAGCCAGGAGCTACTTACACTGAGCACAAATCCATGACTTCTGCCCCTCAGGCAGACAGTCATACATGCAACACTCTGTTCAATACACAAGGAAGCCCCCCTCCCCTGCTGGCTATCTTCTTGACTGGTTTTGTTGGCTGTTTGGAGTATTTGGAGATTATTTACTTGAAGAGTATTCGGAGATTGTTTATCTGAAGAGCATTTAGAGATTGTTTATTTGAAAATCAGATCTTAGCTGAAGTTGTCAGCTGTTCAACAGTTCAAACTTTATTTCCTGAGAATATGAAAGAGGGAGTAATATTTCTTTTCTCTCCCCGCTAGGCTCCTTGTGATCAAGGGACCTTCTTCCGAGCTTCCCCGCACACTTCCCTGCTAAACTCCATGCAAAACTCCAATGACCCTGTTTGCTAATTCCTGTTTGTTAAGTTATGTTTGCTAATCTCCCTGGCGGTTGCCTCTTATGTAGAGAGTAAGCTTCAAACTGAGGCAAATGGACTCAAAAGGAATATGGCCCCTCATATGACTCACCTCATCCCTAGCTGGCTCCTCACACTGTCTCTCTCCTGGTAAAAGAGAAACTAAAACTGAAAGCCACACAGCCACGAAAATAAGCCTGGCAAACAAGCTGTGCTACATATAATGTCTGTGCATACACAAGGACTTTTTAGCTCTCTGCTTTCCAGCATCCTGAATTTCCGCAAAGCTCCTCCAGAGGTGGGAAGTCATCACAATCAAGAAACATCGGTTATCCCCTGAGCATATGCAGAAGCTGTTTGTATACACACATGCACGCACACACTGATTGAATCCCAATTATTGGCCATAGAAACAGGGGTTAAGTGGACCATAGTCTGCATTCTTCTTTACACCAGGTGAAAACATGAAGCCTCTAATTTAGTAATTACATTCCTCTTTATGCATATTATGGCCCACATGCAAATTCAGAATAATACTCTGAAAATATTTAAAATTATACTTATTGACAATATACATGGCAAATATGTTTTCACTCTATTGGAAATACCTTTTATTTGCATATGCTCTTTATAAGCAACAGAAGCCAATCTTAAAAAACCACATAACCACATACTAATACAGCATATAAAATGTTGGGGGGGGGAATAGTGATTTCACAGCACATATGAGGTAGTCAAGACACATCTCTTTCTAATTTACCAATTAGTGATGTTATTGTTTAGATATTGTAAAAACTGTATTTGATAAACAGAATGAGATGGAGTGGAAGTGATCATGGAAGACTAGTCATGCAAGTTTTATCTTTTGGTTACTAATTTTGTTGATTTTCTTGTCATAAGAAAATTTTCTTATAGATGCTTCTCCATGAGAAGTATGTTTCTTGTCTGATGAACTGGATGACCACTTTGTCTTATTGGTAAGCAGACATTTGCTACTCTAAGACCTTACTGCTTCCATCAAACATGTTAAGTAGGACATGCTTCATTATAAATGATTCCGCCAGTCCATAGCCTCACATGTGCTTCTATGCACATATGGTGCTCCATCACATGTAGGCTATGATAAACCATTACTAACTCCATATTCAAGTCTGAGATTATATTAGGTAGCTTGCTAAAGGTCAGCTGAACTCTTGTTCTGGAAGGAATGTCTTTTGATGTTTCCGTACTGAGTGTTTTCTTAGGGATGAGCAGATTTCCCCCATTCTTTCAGTCCATTGTATTGGAGATGTGTTCTGAGCTTTGTTCTGTTCTTAATTCCTTAACTAGAAGAATTTTATATAATTAATTCCAGAATTGGAGCATGTGCAATTTGCTGCAGTTTTTGATGCTCATTTTAAGTTCCTTTCTGCATTACCAATGTGCACCTACACAATGATAAAACAAAATAAAAAACAGTATTGATAGGATCATGTAAATGATTCCCTAAATATTCTTTTTGTGCAGTATTTTACCATTGTGCACATGTGCTCATGCGCATTGATAAAACCTCACACAGAACACATTTGAAAGCAGCTCTTGACAAGACAAGTTTCAAACCAGAGGAGGCAGCAAACATTCATTTTCTTTCCTAAGGAAGACAACAAACAAACAAACAAACAAATCAACAAGAGAACAAGGGGGAAAGGACAAGCTAAGTTTGTTAGGGCTAGTCTTTTCTACGGTTTGATTTCTGGCTGGCTAAAGCTTTGTTATGGACAGGGCAGTTTTTTAGTTGTGCCTAGAGAGACACTGGGTGGAACATCAGCTTCAGGCGAGTCACAAAGCTTGTGGGAGGGGCCACATTCCTGAGGCAGCTCAGTTTGGATCAGCTCTTGACAAGACAAGGCGCAGACCCAAGGAACTTTGCTCCCTGGAAGTTTGTAAGCAGGAATTTGCAAACATATATCGAAGGAATTTTGCATGGAGTTTAGCAGGGAAGTGTGTGTGGAGGCACACAATGTGGTTTCCCTTTATCACAAAGGAAACATTCAGCATGAGGAGAAGGTAAGTACTACCCGACTTTTGTAATTTTCTTGGAGGGCAGAGCTTAGAATCTTTAGCTGACAACTGCAACTAAGACCTAGCTTTCAGATAAATAAGCTCTACATATTCTAGGAAAAATGCCAGCAGGGGAAGGGGGTTTCCCAGTGTATTGCACCAAGTGTTGCATTTATGACTATCTGCCTGAGGTGCAGAAGTTGTGGGTGTGTGCTCAGTGCAAAGAGATCCTGGCTCACAGGGAACAAGTTCATTCCCTTAAAGCCAAGCTGGATGAGCCAGAGAATCTCATGGAGGCAAAGAGGTACATGGCTGAGCCCCTCAGGGATGTGATAGAGGCATCCCATGCCAAGGCTGACAGCTCCTCTGAAGTCACAGAGAATGAAGGTCTCAGGGAAGGAGGACATCAGTCTGAGGAAGAGGGGAATACTCCCTTAGAATGGAGCCCTCCCTTGGTGATGCACCCATATCCTCTTGGTAGTGGGTGATGCAATCATTCAGTGCATAGAGAGATGGGTTTGTGACCCACATGTAGGCCGCATGTGACTTGCCTGCCTGGTGCAAAGGTTGCAGATGTCACACAGCATCTAGATAGGCTGTCAGGTAGTGCTGGGGAGGAATCAGCTGCTGTGGTGCACGTCAGCTCCAACGATGTAGAGAAATGAAGTCAGGAGGTTCTAGAAGCCAAATTTAGGTTGCTAGGTAGTATATTGAAGTCCAAGACCCCCAGGGTAGCATTCTCTGAATTACTACCTTTCCCACATGCAGGGTCAGAGAGACAGGCAGAGCTGAGGGATCTCAATGTTTGGATGGGATGGTGGTGCCAGGGGGAGGTGTATAGATCTGTTAGGCACTAGAATATATTTTGGAGCAAGCAAGGCTTGTACAAAAGGCATGGGCTGCACTTGAACCAAGATGGAACCAGACTGCTAGCACTTAAAATCAAGAAGGTCACAGAGCAGCTTTTAAAATGATGTCTGGGGGGTTGCCGGCAGGAACAGGGTGTCATCTGCTTCAGCAAGCAAAATCCCCTAAGGGACAAGGGTGCAAACGTTTCAGATAAACCAGAAAGGGACAGAATAGTACCAGGAGTAGGACCAGATGGCTAATGTCCTGTAAGAGATTCAGCGTATAGGTGTTTATATACCAGTGCCAGAGGTCTCTGAGCCAAGGTGGACAAGCTGGAGTGCTTGGTTGCTAATCAAAACATAGATATAGTGGGCATAATGGAAACTTCATGGAATGCTGAGAACCCGTGGGAGACTGTTATTGCTGGGTACAAACTCAACAGAAAGGGCTGGGAAAATAGGATTGGGGTTGGAGTAGCACTTTATATCAAAAAAGGGATAGAATCTAACAAGCTAGAAAACCTGGGAGATCTGGAATCCTCCATAGATTCATTATGGGTGACACTGTGAGGACTGAAAGGAAATGCGTTACTAAGGATGTGCTATTGTCCTCCAGATCAAAATGCTGAGAGTGACCTGAGTTGGAGAAGCAAATCAAAGAGGCATCAAAGAGAGACAGATGGGTAATAATGGGTGACTTCAATTATCCTCACATAGACTGGGCAAATTCACATGTGGGCTGGTGTCTAGCTTCTTTTTAGATTGTGAGCCCTTTCAGGACAGGGATTTATTTTATTCATTCATTCATTTATTCATTCTCCATGTAAACCGCTTTGGAAACTTTTGTTGAAAAGCAATATATACATATTTGTTGTTGTTATATTGACAAGCCAAATTTCTAGACATGCTAAATGACTGTGCCTTAGAAAAGTTGTTCATGGTACCAACCGGAGAGAAGGTGACATTGGACTTAATCTTCAGTGGTGCCCAGGACTTGTTGCAAGATGTTCTACAACTCTTTAGGGAATAGTGACCATAGGGGTGATCCAGTTCAGCTTATATGCAAGTAGAGCACTGCCACAGAAGTACAACACAGATGCATTGGACTTCAGAAGAGAAAATTTCTCAAAAATGAGGGGACTGGCAAAAAAGGAAGCTGAAAGGGAAAGTCATTCGGGTCAAATCACTCCAGAAAACATGGAAGTTATTCAAAATCACAATAATAGAAGCTCAGGTGGACTGTATAAAAAGAAGGAGGAAAGGTACTACCAAGTTCAGGAGAATGCCAGCATGGCTAACAAGTAGAGTCAAGGAAGCTATAAAAGGGAAGAAGACAGTGGCAGCTGTGAAAAATGCAAATTCCATGCTAGGGATCATTAGGAAAAAGATTGAAAATTAAAATGCTAATATTATAATGCCCTTTAACAAATCTATGGTCTGTTCACATTTGGAGTACTGCATGCAGATCTGGTCATCGGATCTCAAGAAGGACATTGTAGAATGGCAAAAGTAGCAGAAGAGGCCAGCCCAGATGATCAGGAACCTGGAGCATCTTCCTTATGAGGCAAGGCTCAGCATTTGGGGCTTTTTAGTTTGGAAAAGAGGGGAGACATGATAGAGGTGTATAAAATTATGCATGGAGTGGAGAGAGTGGACAGAGGTACATTTTCCTCCCTCTCTCACAACAATAGAATCAGGTCATCCCATGAAACTGAAGGCTGGGAAATTTAGGACCAATAGAAGGAAGTACTTTTCACACAGCACATAATTAATCTATGGAATTATGTGCCATGGGATGGGGTGATGGCCACTAGTTTGGATGGCTTTAAAAGGGACTTAGACAAATTCATGGAGGACAGGTTTATCAGTGGCTACTAGGCTGGTGGCTATTGGCCGCCTCCAGCCTTAGAGACAAGATTCCTCTAAAAACTAGATGCAGGGGAGAAACAGCAGGAGAGAGGGCATGCCCTCATCTCTTGCCTGTGGGCTTCTCAGAGGCATCTGGTGGGCCACTGTGTGAAACAGGATGCTGGACTAGATAGGCCTTTAGCCTGATCCAGCACAGCTGTTATGTTCTTACATTGTGTTCAGCTGTATATACAAACTCATCCAGATTGCTTTTCTGCATTGATTTGTTATGTATGTATATTCATACAACCATATCTAGTTTACTGTTTTCCAATAACCTGTTTCACAGATTAAAGTCATTGTCCATATTATTATTATTACTAATAATAATAATAATAATATGTATATACCATGTCTTAACAACACATTTTCAATCCAGTTTGAAAAAGAAACAAGATTATTCCCTGTCCCCAAAGAGCTCACAATATTTTTTTTTAAAAAAACATAAGGTAGACACTAGCTACAACCCTTGAAAAGATGCTCTGCTGGGGCTGGATAGGGCCAGTTACTCTCCCTCTGCAAAATATAAGAATTGCCACTGTAAAAGGTGCCTCTTTGCTCAGTTAGCAAGGGTTAAAGACCCATAGAAACTGCTTGTAGGTTTGTTCATGAGAAAGAATGTGTATGCATTGATTTTCAAAGTAAACTTCTCATTTTGGATGACATCCCAACTGACTTTCTCTGTCATGTAGAGGAGCAGCATGGATGTGTATGGCTTCCCCATCTGTGGCACCATCCAACTATTGCCTGATCATATCAGGGGTAAACTGCCTCTCAACACAATAGCCTGATTCAGATGTGTTCTTAAAGAAGCTATACTTATGTACAGCACCTAAAGCTGGGCCGGAAGTCCCCCATTCCTACCAGTCATCCCCAGCTGCATGCTGCTCATGGTTAGAGCAACACACGTGATGGTGAGCATTTCCACCATTGAGAGGCTTTGCCAACTGTGAAGGCTTCTCTCTGAAAAAGAAAGAAAGATTAAACGAAGGCTCTCCACACGAGCAGTGTGGAGAGCTCAAAAGGGTTCTGTGGGGAGAGCAGGCTGACTCGTTCTCCCCACAGATGAGCAGGGAGCCTGCCCTGGGCAAATACCCACACAATTACCGGCTCAGTCACAGAGCCGGTTGGGGCTGTGGAGTTGGGGGGCCTCCCAGCCCCTGGAAGTCCCAGCACACCCCACACGAGTGCGTGAGGCATTCTGGAAAGCCCCCCCCCCGGCACATGGAGGCTTTTTGTAGCCTCCTGGTTAGGGGGCTACTCATGAGTCGCCGACTCACATGACCAGGAAATCAGGGTTACCTCATTTAAGTGGGGGAATTAAGCGGGCTTGCCACTGGGAGCTGCACAACTCCTGCCAGTTCACACGCACGGTGGAAACCGAGCTAGACTCCCTTAGCCCGGTTTCCACTGCGTGTGAGAATAGCCTCATGGTCTTCCATGGAATGGAAGACTGCTAGTCCATCTAGGTCAGTATCGTCCATACTGAGTGGCCGTGGTTCTCCAGGGTTTCAGGCAACAGTCCTTTCTTGCCGTGTCTGGAGACTGAATCTGGGACATTCTGCATAGAAAGCCTGTGTTTCACTACTAAGCTGTGGCCTTGCCCCTGGGAATGTGGACCCCCCATCCCACAGCTACAGATTTAAAGATAGGCACACACCTAACTCTCTACCCATGCACTCTTCACACATGATAGATCTTGCATACAATTTGTACTCAGATGTGCATAACTGGCCATATGCAATAGACTGAAAAATCAACCCTTACTTCTGAGCAAATATGTGTGGAATTAAGCTGCAAATTACTCATTTTCAAGAGTAAAATGTTAAGGGTAGTTGCATGTGAGAAATAGCAAAACAATATGCTGTTGCTGAATGGACATTTTCCTTTTCACTTGTGAAATGCTTATTACTGTTACCTTTAAGCTGCTGGTACCACTTGCAGTAGCTGTTTAAGCTGACCCTCACTTGCCAGTGGTGACCAACAGCAGGACTGAAATCAATCTTTGTCAAGCCCATAATTGAGCACTTCCCTAATTTATGGGACAGTTTTTCTATTAACAACAAAATCTCGAGAATTAAATAAAAACAGACCTTCACAAGTGCCGCTGCATAGGTGACTAAGGTAAAAACATTGATAAATGTACACCCCTTCTCCCAGGCTGACTTTGAAAAATTCTGTGTCACAGTTCCAGGTCACATTCTGACAAGAATTAGGAACACTGAAATAAATAGTTGCAATTCTTCTTTGGTATGACGCGGCATACAAAGTATTTTTTAGCAAAACGTAGAAGATTCTTTTTAGAAATATGGATTATAATATACATCCTCACATGATCCAGATGGATGTGCATCTCCATTTAACCACATCAAGGCCTCAGTGTATATCCACAACTGGGTAATGAGTTCCCGATACCATTTAGACTTATCTGTATTTGAAGCAGGAAGAAGCTAATGTCTTCATTAGAGGATTATACTATGCAGATCAAATCCTTCCTAGACCTGATACTATCTGCACTGTTGCCACCACCAGCATGAGCCTTCAAATTTCCCCTCACACCCCCACCCACCTGCAAGCTTCCTTTTGCCCTCCACTCACCCAACAAACCTCCAACCAACCTCCCTTCCACCACAAATTTTCAATTCCCCACCACCACCCATGTACCAGCCTCCTTCCTACTTACCTCGCTGTACCTATTTACTTTGCTGCTGCTCATCTGGAAGCGGGCATGAGGATGAGAGGGAAGTCTCTTTTTTCCTCCCGTGACTGATGATTGGCTTGCAGTTAGGAGCACTGAGGACATGGGTATAGGATCCATTGGACAAGGGGGGACAAATGTCCCCCAGCCTGGAGGGTCAGTGGGCCCACAAGGGGCTCACAAGGCTGCCACTGGGTGCTGCTGGGGCATGCGATGCTTTCCCCAGTGCTTTCCCCTGTGCTTCCTTCTCCCAGCCCCTTGCAGCTGCTCTGCCCCCCTGGCCTGGCCGCCATGCAGGAGCCTCTGGAGGAGGGGCTGCCCAGCCCAGATCCACCACTGGCCTGGACAGAGGACAGCATTTCCCATGTCCCTGAGCCCAGCCCCAATTTGCTCCATCAAGCCAGCGCTGCTGCAGCCACCCTCCTGAAAACTCACCAAAAGGTGAGTTCATGAGACAGGGAGTGGGAGGCTTGGAGGGTAAGGTTTCCCCGCTCCCTTGCATCTGATGTCAGATGCAGGGGGCGTGTCTTGGGGCTCCGGGACACATGCACACTTTGCACATGTGAGGAGGCCTTCTGGCTAAACTGTGTCCCCTGACCAGGGGGAACTTCGCTATGCCCCTGACTGAGGACCTACATTTCCCAGTGCTCCTACTATTTTGCTCACTGGTACAGCACTACCAGGTGCAGCGGGGGTCAGGAACTTCCCTCCCTTCTTCTCTCCCATGACCACTAGTGGAGCAGCAGCAAAGTAAGTGGTTGGGTCAAAGGGGCTTGGGGGCTCACAGATGGGTGAACAGATGGGTAGATGAAAACTCAGGGGCATGAGTGAACGAGATAATTATTTACAGCTCTGATGAGCAAGAGATGGTGTTTCAATGCTCCTCTTACATATGAGGTGAGCATTATACTGGGCAAAGAGGCACCTTTTACCATGGTGATTCTCTTTATTTAGCAGGGGGACAGTAACTGGCCCTATCCACCCCCAGCACAGTACTTCCAGTGACTGTTGCTGGTGTGTGTCTTATGTTTCTTTTTAGAATGTGAGCCCTTTGGGGACAGGGAGCCATCTTATTTATTTGTTATTTCTCTTTGTAAACTGCCCTGAGCCATTTTTGGAAGGGCGGTATAGAAATCTAATTAATAATAGTAATAATAATAATAATAATAATAATAATAATAATAATAAGAAGAAGAAGAAGAAGAAGAAGAAGAAGAAGAAGAAGAAGAAGAAGAAGAAGAAGTTGCAAAGTTCATTTCTAAGTGAAAGAACACAAGCTTTGGACAACACCCCTACTTTCCCCCTTCATATTTACGTGGTAATTTGGTCTTGTGAAATGTCTTCAGTTTGATTTTTAAAAGCCATTAGATATCTGCTTCCCCACCCCCAGCATCACACAGGACTGAGGGAAAACTCCTTGTGGTTTTTCCTTTCTCAAATTGTTTTCCTCAATTGCATCCATGGACGGCTCAATCTGAACTGGAAACAAGGTTTGGGGGAAAGGGGATTATAATCCTCCCAATTAACAGCCATGATGAGTGGCTCTGGATCAGGGGCAATGGGTCATAGACCACCTCACCTCTACCATGGTCTCAATCTTGTTTTGTCTCCTTGTTGCTACTTTTTTTGAAGGGAAAAAAGCACACCGGGACCAATGGTATGCTTGACATCATCCATGGTTTGGCTCCTGGTCCGTTTTTCAGCCCTTTTTAAAAAATGCTTTTTTAAAATTGCCTTGCAAAAAAATCCATGCAATATACCAAGGAGATTTTCATGATCGGGCAAAAGCAGTCTAAGGGAGCCTAGCCTGCTTTTGCCCGATCGTCTGCTGCCACGGGAGCCACGTGGCTCCCAGCAGCAAACCCTCCTAATTCCCCCTCCCCTTAGCCGAGGTTAGCGAAGCGAGCGCTCCGCTAACCCCATCTATTTGATCGTGTATTACCACGGCACGGCTCCGTGCCATGGCAACACATGAGGAGACCCCCTCCGGGAGACTGAAGCAAGCCTCTTGGCCTTGGGGGTCTCTCCAGGATGCCCTGCGCGCTTGCGTGGGGCATCCTGGAACTTCTGGGGGTCATGCGTCCCCCAATCCCTGCAGCCCCCACTGGATCCGTGATGGAGCCAGCTGTC